>NC_134574.1:132301243-132604368 GCF_050947875.1 Dermacentor variabilis
GCACTTCAAAGTGTTGCCTGTACAATTAGCTTAAAGCTATAAGTTCTTTTCTTTATAGAATGCCTGTTTTGGTCGTATTTATGAAAATGACAGCCACAGGCAAATGAAGAAAAATTTGCAATCATAATATGGTGCTTGCATCTGCGCGAATGCTCTTCCTTCTTCAGGTAAAAAAAAAGGGGGGGGGGAATCAATCTCTGCTTAGAAAAGCGACTCTATAGCTTGTATTTCTTTCGGGATGTCTCTCGTTTTCCCGAAATTTTCGTGTCGTTCATATAGTTTGAAAACGTGGAAGAATTTTACTTGCACTTCCGAGAATTCATGGTAGTGCAGGGACAATGTGTATTTCAATTGTTCTCCTTTATACCTTAGTTTTCTTCGAACACATTCGTTTGAACGAGACGCGTTTTCATTTTGCTCCTATGACCTTATATGCATTTCCACTGACTTGGATCGAGAATCTTCATAACATAAACACAAGTACAGGCAGCCGCCAAGCATATGCTCAAGACGTGCAACTTTTTCCCAGTGCTCGTGTAAGAACTTGTGCACAAACCATCAACGATTATGGCTAACCTATGCGAGTAGCCAAAGGCTTAAAGAAAGCGATTTGCTTCATTGAAGTAATAATGGGCTTGAAGGTTTGGGGTTCGTTGCAGTGAGGTCAATATTAAGCTGTGTTTGTCGTTTCATGTATTTCCATACAGAGGACAGTCGTTAACCTGCACGGGTTTCTGCGGTCGCATAGACCAAGTAGTATTGAAATTTCTCTAATCTAATTAACGACACCCTTAAATAAATTTGGCTAGACCTAGACCCAGTGCAGTGCCACCGCATACATACTTTCATACGTGCCCAAATCTCGCCCACCTCTACAGCAGCGCCCAAAACGGTGCTGCTGTAGAAGTGGGGAAAATCCGAACACTGCCACCTAATTGTCATTTACCGCTACGAAAAGGTGCGAAAGTTCCAAAGAAATACCTATTTGTTCTGAAATTTTGCATCATGGTATAACAGTTCACCATATCTTTATTTTAATGACCTCGCTCTAAGTGCTCGAATGCGCATCAGTGAGAAAAGGCCGACGCTGTTACATTACCCAGACCAAGACAACGTAATTTTAAATACTTTGGGGAAGCCTGTATGAACACTTACGAAAGAACACATTTTTAAAAAAAAATTTTTAGGGGGTAAAACTTTGTAGAAGCCTACGTACATATTTTCGCTGCGGTGCCCATTTGCATCCTAAAATATATTAAAAAACTACTACCACTACTACTACTACTCAAAACACAATACTTGATGAACGACGAGTGCTTTCTTTTTTTTTCTTTCCAATCGAGAAGGGGAACACATGCGATAGGGGTATAGCTGTCTCAGAATAAAGAGAAACGTCAGGAAAGGGGCTGACTTGGGAAAGTGCGATGTAAAAAAATGATTATTTATTGCCGTATAATCCGTGCACCCATTTTAGCGCTATTTTGTTAACAATCGCCAACAAGGCTGCCACAGAGGAATTAGCTTGTAAGTTCCTGACGATGACTGCATGACGACGACGTAATGACGACGATGGCATGACAACGGTATGACGACAATGGGATGACGACCAGGCTATGACGGTGGTATGACGTGAACCGACATGAGCAATACTGTATTACGACAAATGTATGACAAAGGTGGCGTGGCGACACATACATACATACATACATACATACATACATACATACATGCATACATACATACATACATACATACATACATACATACATACATACATACATACATACATACATACATACATACATACATACATACATACATACATACATACATACATACAAACACAGGCATAGATAGATAGATAGATAGATAGATAGATAGATAGATAGATAGATAGATAGATAGATAGATAGATAGATAGATAGATAGATAGATAGATAGATAGATAGTTCTATTGCTTAGCGTAGGCAATGCGACAAAATCGGTACAGAAGGAAACAACGCACTGTTGCGTTCCTCTCAATGACATCGAGACGAGTTGTTCGAGCTCATTCAGCAAAGCGGTGTTCGGGGGGCAACGCGACCACGCGTGGTGGCAGGGCAGAAAGGAGATTCGAGTCTAACTCCATTAAAGAGTCATTCGCGTTCGCGCTCCTCCAACAACACTGACGGTTAAACTGCGTAAAGCTCACATGCCTGCGCCGGCGAGAGAGCAGCGAAATGCCGACCTTTCTTATTCGAATTCCGCGTGAGACGCTCCACTAACGTGTTTGCTTTCCTCCTGCATCGTTCGACAACGAGTACGGGATAGCAGCGAACGAGTGCGTACCACAGTTGCGCCTGCCGGTTTGAGAAAGCGAAAGGGTTGCCAAGCTTCAGTCGTTCGGAGAGAGTCGACCATTTAAACGGAAGTCTTGTTTGCATTCGTGTTGGGTCGCTTTCTCTGTCGCTTCTTATGTTGAGCGGGAAGCTGCGGCCTAAAGATGACAGCAAAAGCTAAAGCTGATTCGCTGCGCACGAAGGTTGGCAAACAAGCTCTTTCGTTATGACAAAAGAAACGAGATGTCGTCTCGTCTGTCACCCGCAGGCAGCGTTTGTTTCCCTTGCAGCGTGGTTGACTGACCCTCTTAATCTTCGAATGCTCCTTCTATTTGTTGTCACAAACATGCGACTGCGAAAAAGATCGCGAGCGTCACAGGGTCGCCCGTGTATATATATATATATATATATATATATATATATATATATATATATATATATATATATGATGCTGCCAATAAATATACAATTTGTCTCTGTTTCACCAAACTACCACGTGTATTTATAAAGTCGATATGAAATATCAATCGAAACATCGTTGTCACTCCGCTGTTTCAGAAGTCTCACAAATGCATGCAGCGCATTCTAGGGTGTTCCTAGTACGCAAAAATGTCTTTCATCAACTAAAGATACCGGTAGGAATGTTAGCAATACGTCAGCAGAGTACCGAGAACATACAGGATCACGCACTGATGTATCTGAAGATTTCACAACTACCAGTATTTTTTCTACAAGAAAACCATAGAAACATCGATTGGGAACGTTATTAGGCGGAAAGACGATATCTTGACTGTTATTTTCTGCATGATTGCAGGAAGTATTAATGGTGCAGTATTCAAAAGGAAGAATGGTAACGATCAGTGTGGTTTATCACAGCAGCCTGCCAGCTTCCCTTTTGTGTAATCTGGAGATAACAAGAAACAAAAAAAATGTCAAGGCGGGTATCAGCTAAGTTCAACGATAGCTTTTAAGATTGGAATGCAGAAAACTAAAGTAATTTTGATATCTTAGTAAGAAAATACGAGTTTGTGATCAGCGGCCAGCGCCATGAAGCCGTGGACCAACCCACTTTTCAATATGACAGATACAGTCGCTTGGGACCTACGTAATGAGAAGTAAAAATGGAGATACAAAAATAAGCTTTCTATACAGCTGGCCCGTATACGTTCAAGTGCAGCTTACCAACACCACTGAAAAAAAATCAATCACTGCATTGTACCCTTATGGGCATGTTGGGCAGAACGCTCTAGGAAAGCCAAGAAACATGGCTCATTGCTGAAATTAGCGCAACGAGCCATGAATGGAAAATTCACAGGCGTGTATTTAAAGTGATGCTAAGCAAACACAAAATATCAGTTTAACTTGACAAATAATTGGTTCAGAGCTATATAGCCGGTAATTTTGCGCTAAACTGCTGATAACTGAAATAGAAAGGCCATTGTATCAATATGCACCGTCACTCCAGCGATTTCAAATTTTTTTCTTGTACATTTGCGGTGTTGCTACATAATGTACTTCGTGGTTGTAAAACCTGTCAGGTACTCTGAAACCAATATGGCATTGTCAATGTGTCGTCACTGTTGGCGTTGACGTTTTCAATGCTACCGACGTTTTTTTTTTTTTCTACCAAAATCACCTTCTTCTACGCATATCCTCTATTGTGGGTAGTAACGCGTTCGAGGGTTATCACCGTCATTGTCATGTATGCCTCTTTTGTGCCGCCGACGCTATTTTTACGAGTATGACAGTGGGTAGTCGCACGCGAGCACCACCTCCATTATATCAAAAACAACTCCTATGCGATGAGCACTTGAAAACAAAAAATAGATTCTCGTCCACTACGGAACTGCTCGTTCTCACCTCAGCAACACATGACCAGCCGTCACTGCTGTCTGTGCGGAGCGTAATGCCTTGCACTAGTTGACCAGCCCTTTTATCACATTGTAGCTCAGATATAAATGGTGTAGAAAGGGTCTATAAATCACGATTTGCACGCCATCTACTATGTAACGTTAAAAAAAGAAGACACTACGAACATCAAAGAAGTGCCCACCACAGGCAGCTTATGAAGATGTGGTACCAGTCCGATTGAAATTCTGTTAGGTCATGGATGTCCTTTGAGCGACAAATCATGCGAGTATGCTGAAATTGCGGCGAAGCACTGCATCCAGCCTTTCGCTCGAACACGGGTGTCTTCCATAAGCTATGTAGTCCAATTAGGATAAACGTATATGTGAGGTGCTTGCTAGTGGGTACATGTTTCGCGCATATAGTATTATACAAGATGCAAGAAACACCGTGTAGGAAACAATACGCGCGTGGTAGCTAAGTATCTACTGAACCTGACTATTCCATAGAGATCAAAGCCTGAGTTCAAATCCTAGTTGAATAAGTTATGCAGAGCATTTCTTTTTCTTCACGCTCAGGCAATGGCGATGCTGGGCATGACCACAGGTTGCACGGTGACTACAAAATGAATGCATTGTATCCTCGACGACGGTCGCAAACGTAACATAGAATGACAGGAGGGACAAGGAAAACGCCATTTCGACTACGTAACTGCCTTCGCTGGAAAAAAAAATGCTGCGCATTTAAGCCTATCGTTCTGCTTTTCTTTTTATATGTGATTCCGTACGGGGAGCTTTCTAGAAGGGATGAAAAGCAAACGAATGCGCAAGCACCGTAAGAGGGCGGCATCTGGGCGTGAAACAAGAATGATTTGCCGGTCGCTAAGCTGCTTAAGCCCTGCGGGTAGGCCGGTATCCACTAAAGCCTCCAGTGCAAGAAGGTTGCTAGTATCTACGCATGGTAAATAATCCTAGCGGAAACGTTCTGTGGGACGTTCTGTGTTTCTCGTATTGCGTCCTGTATATTTGCTTCAAATTTGTTTTCAGACATGAACATCCCCATTTGTTATAGACCGCAGGGCGCTAACGGGGGAGTAGCAAGATTTTCGGTCGAGCGAGACATGCATGGAAAATGCGCATTGGTTTACGCTTCGAAAAGGTTGTCCTCTGTCGGGCGGTGGTGGTGACAGCCTTTTTCTGGGAAGCGAGGCATCTTCGGTTACGCAAGATTTTAGTTGCTCCTCCTCCTATCCTTTATTCAGTTTCAATTTTATATCGTTCTTTAATGACTGCGGCGGCTTGCGACATAATCTTTCACGGCGGTCATCAGTTCTTTGTACTTTCACGGTTATTGCATCAGTGCTTTACAGGGTGTTTTTCAAGGGTACTGCTCTGAGTCTTGGATTATGGATAAAGTTATTGGGATCTGGTTAACGCTTGCATTGCACCAGAAACGCATTGCGCTAAGTTGAGCAAGAAAGTATTGAAGGCTTTGAGATTTTCGGCTGCGAAAACTTCCACACCTGACAGCGCACGAGATAGAAAAGGTCATGACAGCTCCCGTTACCTAAATGTGTTACGTAACAATATCCTCTGCGTCTTATTTATCACAAACATATTTCTGTATTATAGCGATTTTTCGGAGGCATGGGGCGCTCACAAAAAGCATTTAGGAATGATGCAATAGCACAACATGAAAATAGCATTATTAAAAAGAACGCCTTTCGAATATTACATGTGAAAATTCATGTGGTGGCGATACGTAGCTTTCTGTTGACTATATATGTATATGTATATATATATATATATATATATATATATATATATATATATATATATATATATATATATATATATATATATATATATATATATATATATATATATATATATATATATATGTGCATTGAAAGATTGCCTAAAGTTTACTTCAGCTGCGCGCCACACTACATTGCTGATGTATGAAGAAAAGCTTCATTACAAATGTTGCTCGTGAAGCAGAAAATTTATTTTCAGATGAAATTTGTTAGCTGTGGTGCCCTATTTCCCGCTTACCTCATGTAGTTATTTGTCTATGATAACATATATGGTTTTTATTGGTCGCTACCGAGGTTCTGTTATCCCTTTATAGTGATTTTAGTAACACTCACCCGATAAATTTGTGCCGCTAGAAACACGGCAAACAAGTACAGAAAGTGTGCCAACTACTTTGATTGACTCGTTCTGCGTAGTGGTATAATAAAATGAATCTGCATTAAGCTCCTCAAATCCATGTTTGTTCAACCCCGTCCCATATTCTTCAAAATGTGTGATACTCGGGGAACGTATTGTTGCACGAATTCCCAGTAAGAAATATGGATGCTAACGATGTTATATAATCTTTGCAGAAGCACACACATTTCATTGGTCTTTTTTTCTGTGTGTCTTGTCGTAGCACTGCACAACATGGAGCGTCTGTTCTGGCTGTTGCCGGTGCTGCAGCATTTTTGCACGCTTGTGTGTGTGTGTGTGTGTGTGTGTGTGTGTGTGTGTGTGTGTGTGTGTGTGTGTGTGTGTGTGTGTGTGTGTGTGTGTGTGTGTGTGTGTGTGTGTGTGTGTGTGTGTGTGTGTGTGTGTGTGTGTGTGTGCGTGTGTCGTCTCTTCATTATGTTGAGGTCACCCCCCCCCCATTTCGGTAAAGAACAACAAAACTAGCGCGCACATGCACCTATGCGCCAGTGAAAGACGGCGAATGCATTTTACTGATTTAAGAATACTTGTCTGAAATAAGCGACGTACTTCTGTCGTGATCCCAAATTCTCACATAAAGCATGTGGTTTAAATCGAAATGAGGGGTCATCACATCCTTTTTTTCCGGCCGTGAGACCAGTGACATGAGGATATCCTTGATCTTAGAATTGTGTTTAGGGTAACGGCGAAGTGCGCAAAACAAGTGTACAAAATATGTTGAACAGTAAAGAAGGTAAGAATTTAACTTCGCTCATGTTTCTTTTCTTAATCACAGCCAACCATATGTAGTCTGGGCTGAAACAAAGGGCTCATTCTTGTCCCACTACATCAGCTTTTGACAGGCAGCGCGCTATACACAGTTCGTTTGTTACGTCCTGTGTTTGCACAAGCCTTGTTTTGAAGAATGATTTTTTTTGTCGTGCGCCACTTCTGTTGAAGGGGAGAGCAGGCGGTCGAGACTCGTAATACTCTCCGCCATGCTCACATCACCGCAACCAACACACAGTGAAACTCCACCAAAGAGAAAACTATTTCAGATATCCTGAGCATGCTTGCCAGATAGGCTTCACGGTTGCTGACCCATACGGAAATTAGCGCAGAAATCACACACCAACAAAAGCTGAGATATAAACAGGAGGCACGTAGTGTTGAAGTTCAAGCAACAGACATTTACTTTGCAGGTATAAATCTGATTTGTATATCAGAGGCAACAAAACCGAGGAGAAAACACGCACTCATGCGGCTCCTTCTATCAGTCGCTATTGTATGATAGGTCATAAAAATAATCTATCCTGAAATGAAAAGTCTGATGGAGGTATAACTATGTTTACGTCTTGTTTCTAAGGTTCTCTGATACGTATGCTAGTTACGTTAGCAGATCCTCACCTGCGTTTCGTAAGCAGTTAGGAAATGCATTGCGGTTCCGGAAAGCAAGCACTATAATATAGCGAACACGTAACAAGAACGTTCCTTGATTTTCTACGCTCAGTTATCATTGTGAACGTAACTCAACAGATTGCTGCGAGCAAGAGATAAGGTAGTTTATAAAGCAACATAGCAGATCAAAGCGAAACTTATTCTCTTTCTTGTTGCTATTTCCTCCCAAGAACGTATTCTATGCCTTGTTACTATACAGTTGGTGAGCACATGAGGCAGAGCTAACAGTGACCGGAACATTGTTGGATATGTCACCTAAGGAATGGCTTGCAATGTTTATAGCGTAACTTACATACGTGATCCAGTCTGAGGGCAGGTGCATGACGTAAGGTTCCCGTGCAGTCATTTAAGCAATCATTGGCCTAATGCAAACAGCGCGGCCCTGATAACAAGTGCCCCTATAGACCTTCTACAACCCACTGGGTTGGTCGCACGGCCACAGAGATGCCACGACCCTGCCAACTTGTATATACGCACATGATCCTCATATCATCATCATCATTCATTAGTCCTTTTCTTCCCCGTCCCTTTTCCCCAATGTAGAGTAGCATGCCAGAGCAAGTTATAGCTCAGGCCGACCTCGCTGCCTTACTGTAAGTACATTTATCTCTATCTATCTGAGCAATCAAGAGTACAAATGTAACTGGATTTTTGTTATCGACACTACTAATCTGCCTTTCCAATACAAATACTTAGCTTTGGCTTTCTGCATGAAATAGTCATAGCATCTATAAAGAAACGTATACAGCCCGCTGCTCGGAGCCGCTCATATTCTCTTAAATGGAGACTTCAACGTTGGACTGCCATTAATGAGCCACAATTCATTTCCTTGAAGATACAATAGTTGCTATTTCGCTCATTCTCTTTTTTGTTTTCCTTTTGCGAAGGGCAGAGTAGCCAAACCCAGCCTTGATATGATATTGCTACAACAGAAACCCGATTTTCGTGAAAGAACATCGATCTCACGATACACGCCTTTTTCTTCTTGAAGACATATACATTCCTTTTCACGTTTTCCTTCCCTCTTTTTTATTTTCCCGCCTGTAGGACAGTCAACTGGGCACAATCATGCGGTTCATTTGATTCGCCCTGCATTTCCTAAAGTAGTTCGTGCCAGTTTAGTGACAGTTCTTGCTCGTGCTGAGCCAACGCGGCACCTCCTGCACTAACACCACATTACCTACTCGACGAGTGCAGTGAATGCTTAGAACACACCCTGCAAGAAGCCTGCACTAAGTGAAACGAATGACGATGTGCAGGTCCCGCCATGGTAAACTGGTGAAGCAAATGACCAGGTGTGGCAACTCGTGACCTAGTAAGAAAGTGCAGGAGAATCAAATAGACCAATATTAACCTTAACCTTAACTTTAAACAGATATGTTTTTTGTCATTTGATATTCTACACGTTAATTTTGATACTTATCCTCGCCTGTTAATGATATCTAAAGGGCGCGTAGTTCTTTAAAGTACCATCAGCCAGATATTTAACTATGGCCCCAAGAGGACGTATGCACTCACAAATCGAAGAGCCTACGGGACGCCATGGACGTACATTGAAGACTGCATTGCATGCTTGTGCACTATTGTCTATATTGCCGCTTCTCGGCAATGCAATGCGCTGAATCTGTGTGCGCTGGATACTGGCGTAATGTTCCCAAAAATTTGTCTCATTGTACATCCACGCACTGATGCGCTTCGTGTTCTTTTCCACAGTGCTTCTTGTGACCCGCTGTTTCTGAGATAGGTTTAATGCATTGCTGAACGCTGTGTTCCCATAATTGATTTATTCTTGCTTCGCAAACGCCCCCTGCTGTCTACTTGGCGAAAGCAGTCGATACAAAGTGCCGATCGTTCGCCGCAGCCAGTAAGGTGAAGCAGCACTCAGCAACGACGACTTCCGGATAAGGAGTTGCGCATTGCGCCTTCATTGCCGAAGCCGGACGCCTGCGTTCTCCATGTCTTCGCCGATCGCCCGACATTTTGCCCCCTTTTCTCCCCACCTCTGCTCCCACCTCGCGTGTCACAGGCGCATTCGAAGCCCTCAGCGGAGCTGCACAAGCATCCCCGACACAAAGAGTGAAGTGCCCCATGAATTATGCATAGCTGTGGTCGGCGACGAGCATTCGGAAAGCTGAACTGCGAGCCGGCGTTGGCGTTGCAGGGAACTGCAAGAAAGCGGTTGCGTGCGAGGGTTTTTTTCTTTCTTTTGGAGCCATTTCTCGCGAAACGCAGTTCAGTGCAATGTTGCTCGTTGCACCAAATTATACCAATGGGGTCTGCTGTAATATCATGGCGTTTTTGAACTTATCTGTTATTTTGTTAAGCGAACATATTTTTAAAGGTCCGATCCTATGGCTTCTACTATTTCATGAATATTGTGCAATATATATTCTTGTTACGTAGCGTCAACTGTTCAGTACCTTGGCCCGGGCGAATGGGTTCTTCTTCATCACAGCTTTCACCACAGCGCGAAAGGGTTAGACGGACAATAAAACATCTGCGTGTTGCTTTCTGTCTCACTGCTTCGCTGTGTTATGAGCGCTGCTAGCGGATTTCATGTTTGGAATACAAATTTTCGGGGTTAAGTTTTAATAACTGTTGTCGCTACGCGGGCCTAACTCATTTCACTTCCTCGGGGCGATCGCCCCAGATTTGAATGCCACTTCAGTTTTCTTTAAATGCGATTGACATTTTTGCCTACTTGAGCCGTTTTGTCTGTCTGTCTGTCTGTCTGTCTGTCTGTCTGTCTGTCTGTCTGTCTGTTTGTTTGTTTGTTTTGTCGGTCTTTTCTGACTTGCCAGTCTGTCTGTTTTGTCGGTCTTGTCTGACTTGCCGGTCTGTCTGGCCTTCATGTCTATCAGAGAGGCAGACATACAGTTGAATTTCGAATGTGAGTGTAATAAGCCCGCTCAAACTATCTATTTCAGCGTGCAGTGATGCCAAATTGATTTACTTTTTCATGAGCTATTGAATTTCGACGAAAGTTTGGGTGCAACACTGCTTCCAGCAGTACAACGTTTCGACTCGGCTTTGGGTTAAGGGCACTGCCGGAGAGGGCAAATTCAGTCAGTGGGAAGCCACATGCAAGAATAAGTGTCCTTCCCCGAACTAAAGTGCGCGCATTCCGAATATGTGAATGGTTCGTTCATCCAGCAGTGCTCGTGACCAGTGCACGTAATCAGCGCACGCAACAGTGAAACCCAGCACAAAGTGTGTTCGAGTAGCCCGAGTGTAAGAAGATGAACAAAATAAACCACTATAACGACAAGAATGAAGTAGGCACGTTTCAATCACGAAGTAAAGCGACGAAGCAGTGGCAGTTGGAGATACGGGAAGCAGAAATAAACTCTGAAGAGAGGGGACCGAGGCGAACGAGGCGAACGAGGCGAGTTAGCTAACACATTCACATCGCTAGCGGTGCCAGGAAACGTCCTATGTCAGCGGACGAGACATGCGTGCAAGCGTTTGCACTTCTTTGAAAGCGGAAACTTGCCTGGCATTTCAAGCAGCCTCTGTCCTGGCTAAGTGGTTTCCTAGATTCGGATGCTTGCGCCAGTCATTGAAAATGATAGTTTGGTGCTTGAAAGTGTTTCGGTGCTTTCTTCCCTTTCTTTTAATGTAAATGGGTGGTAGGTCGGTTTTGCTTATCTATATTTTCGTCCCATGCTGGGTAGCGAACAATATGTAAAAAAAAAATGTTAGAGCAGCTGGTATAAAACGTGCGTTTTCAGTCCGGGCTTCCCAACCACAGCACTACGCCCCCTGCCCATCCCGCATATGAGCCCGAGGGAGCATAACGTGCTGGCGTTGAATGCCGGCAAACGCGGATGGTTTTGCGGCGGGATAACGCGGGAAGTATACTACAGTTTCTGTAAACGTGCCCTTCCGTGCGCGTCTGATACGCTCAAGCAAAGTGTGCATTGCGCTGCCGATTTGTGTGCGAAGTTGTCGCGCTAAGTAAAACGCTTGAGTGCCAATCTGGCACCGCACGCAAACTTTATGCTTTTTGATATTGCAGTGGAGTATAGGGGGGGGGGGGGGGTGCTTTCTCCAAGAGGTAATAAGCGTTCAATGGGTGCTAAAGTTTTCAAAAGTGTTTTGTTGTGGTTGTTTTGTTTTGTTTTCCAGGAGTGTGAACCCTGTTGGCCTGTGGCGGATAAAGCGCTCTTTTTCTTCGCCATTGAAGCAGGCTAAAGCTGTCGCAGTAATTCATTTTAGACAACTGAACGAGTGTATTTGTGAAGATGTCGCTATGATATCCACTGCTCTTTGAGGTGCATGCTTACTGTGACAGGGTCATTCGATGCAGATCTTAGCACACATACGTCAGCAGCGGTACCCACAAATTTATACCTACCACAATGCACTCTTCCCAATGATCACGCTCGAAATATAGGAGATAAAAAATTCTTCAGTAGCAGGCACGAACAACAATTCAAGAGAAGCGATAAAGGAGCTATCATTAGTTAAACTATTAGAGCGTCCATTGGCTCCCGGCTACTTGATGTTTCATCCATAGATGTTTCGATTGATATAGCGTGCGTCGGGTATGTATACTACTTGCTTCTCAGATAGAAATAGCTTATAGTATTGACGCATGGTCTGGCAGTCTTTGTGTAATTACAAATTCGACTTTTTTAAAATTTTTTGCCATTTACATCAAAATTGTTTTTAGACACAGTAAAGCGCTTAACGGTATTTGCTTCGCAAATAAAACCCGGAGCAAGATTGGTGTCTATCAACTTAAGTAATATGTTTATTCGAATGTATGACGGTGATAATGTATGATAAAATTTGAAAGTTATTCTGAGCGCTCGTCGCACGCATTTGATGCCGCTGCGATCGCTCGCTTACTTTAAGCATTATTACTGCTGTATATAAAACTAGGAAATCAAGTGATATGGTAATGGCATTTTCGATAGCAATGGGAAAACGTGGCTCCCGCTGACCGAGAGGGTTCGGAGAAGGACCGTAAACTTTTTTCAGTTTCCGCATTGTAGATGCAGATATATGAGCGGCAAATCAACGAATTCCGCCTATTTAGAAAACTAAAAAGGTATATAAGCGTTTATATTAGGGTGCTTTTGAGCACCTTATAAACTGCCCTGACCGGCGTGGAAGGTCACGTGATCTTGCACTGCATGAAATCGAGCGTACATTGCTTTGTGGCAGTGCCTTGCACTACCTGCACACATCTTTGCATATTGTTTACTCGAATAGGACAAACTCGATACGTTCTCTCAAGACAGCATTACTGAATAATACAGCTATTAAGACTAGGATTGTCCAGTGCTCTTGAGGTTACCTGTGAGAAAGTCCCTGCAGGAATAGTTTCATCAATTTTAGTTTTTCTGATTTTACTCTTCCTTGCTGATCATCAGCATATCGAACTGGTCAGTCTCAACAAAAGCTATACCGGAGTCTTAGGCGGAGGTAATAGCGAACGATAAAAATGTAGCAAATTTGGAAACGTCGTGATAATTTCTTGCCAATGAAGATTTCAAGTTAACTCGCTTCAAAGCGCATCAGTTGATAGGAAAAGCTCTCCCCATAATATGTGCAAACACATTTTGGCAAATAGGGGTAACCTGGAGCAACGCAAAGGCTGAACGAATTGTTTATGTTGCACGAATGGAGCCGAGTATTTGACTGAAATTAAACGGTCTGGTAACATCATTACCTGGAAGTTCCGCTGCTTCTTAGTCTAACCTCCTAACCAATCTAGGTTTGTGAAGTAGGGTTATGGCCCCAATGATGTCTGCTAACGTCGTGAGTAATAAACATCTAGTTTTATCATTGTCAATAAAATAGCTGCAACGAAGAGCTGGCAAGATGAAACAAATTGAAATTTATGTGTCACAAGATGCAGCCCATGAAATCTTTTTTTTTCTTCCGGCGTTTAGCAGGAATACGATCAAATATTTGAACTGTTAAACGTCGAACGCATTTCCTTGCCTCCATTAAAAGCGATTAGAGAGACAGTTTCTTTTTTAAGTTGTCCCTTCATTTAGTGAAATCCAATCTAATCATAAAAGCTTGGTGTACATTTTGTCTGCAGTGTAAGCTTCAAATTGTGTGCAATATATCGTGTGCATCTATATGTTGAGATCTTTTGCGTCTGAGGAAAATTTAACGCGCAGACGTCGTTGGTGAGTGGTTCTTTGGGTAGTACGCTTGACTTGTAGTGCTCAGAAAAGCAACAATTTTGTAACACCAATCGAAAAGTAATAATATTGTAACGAGATATTTTTTTTGCGCCTGTGATGTTGTAGGTAGTCATTTGCACAAAAACAGAAGGACCAAGAATTATGATAAATACTCAGGAGAATGAATGAAACGATCAGATTTTTTCATGCAGTCGCGGTACTTTCAGAAGATGCATAAGTGCACCTAATGCCAGTCCGGCTGGTGACAGCGATGAGTATGATCCAAGTATTTTGCTTTACGTGGGGACCTTTGTCGACGTAGTCAAACGTCATGCAGAGCGCCGTTAAATTAAATTAAGGGGTTTTACGTGCCAAAACCACTTTCTGATTATGAGGCATGCCGCAGTGGAGGACTCCGGAAATTTCGACCACCTGGGGTTCTTTAACGTGCACCTAAATCTAAGTACACGGGTGTTTTCGCATTTCGCCCACATCGAAATGCGGCCGCCGTGGCCGGGATTCGTTCCCGCGAGCTCAGCAGCCTACCACCATAGCCACTGAGCAACCACGGCGGGTAGAGTGCCATTCTTTTCGCACTAACAGTCGCAAGCATTTGCAAGCAGCAAGATCACATGTGAACGCAGTATTGCTGGCAGTCTAACCCGAAAGTAATCAACTGGTGCCGACTTGCGTGAGTGCGAGAGGCGTCGCCAGGACAATCGCGCTAATAATAGGGACCGGATTGAGCGACAACGTGTGACCGTGCGGCACTGGGAAGAACTTTGGGCGAAAATACTTTACCTCATCGCACATAATTTATTCCTGTCATCCTTCTTTTAAAAGGAGGGATAGTTTTCATTGGCTATGGGGCGCAATTTTTTGGATGTGGTAGCTTGCCACCTGAGGCAGAAAGCAACTTTGGAGAGCATATCTCACGACAACCCTCCTCGTCGTCTAACGCTCTACCTTTGCAGTGCTCGCGGGAAAGGATGAGGGGGCAGGGGGCTGTCGCCTTCAGTGATGCGCCGTCGTGCCGCTAGAGGAATCTGCGGGAGCCAGAAAAGGTAATAGTGACAAAGGGGGGTTTCGCTAGTGCGGGCGCCGCCACTCGATTTTGTAGAAGCTCGCACACTGGCTCCGCAAACGTACGCATATACCGGCAGGCAGTTTTATTGGAACTTTAACGAAATTTTTGGAAAATAACATTTGGCATTAAGCGTGATTCTGCTTATTCAGATGGAATGCTTGATGAGGTATACATAACTAATCCTGTAATTCAATGCGCGCAATTGATTAATTATAGCAAATATAGCAAATTATAGCAAATTACCTTTTCGTATAAATATTTTAGGTGACATATTCCAATACACGAATTTAGCACAGTGATTTCACAACACACACCAATTTGGGATGAATAATGAAACAAGCATCAGTTTAGAGATAAGGCAACCAAACCCGCCGTAAATATGCAATCTTCCATCACTCTAATTTAATAAAGAAAACGCTTTTATAACTATAGAAGGTCAAAAGTTACCAAAATGTCAGTGTATTTAGCCGCAAACATTCGGAATGCATATCACGATACTAGTGTCCTCCTGAAATTTCAATCCAAACGGTTTATACTTTACAAAGTCCTTGACAACAGTTTCTGAACTGCAATATGTGGCGCAATGTAATTATTTGTAAAGATGATTCCCAAACAATTCTTAATTATCCAAATATGAACATTATGTTTAGTCAGAAAGTATAGTCCGCCTCTGAGAATTGCCTAGTTTAAGAACTAGCACTGTCCTATATGTTGTGAGATTTCCAGAAAGTTGTGTTAACGATAAAATAAAATACCCTGTATATCAACGAGAATGCGGGGAAGGGAGAAGCCCGGTTTTCATAATTAACAGCCTTGGGAAGCTAATGGACAATAACAACAAAGAAAACATAGGCAAATTTTCAAGCGCGTATCTATATATATATATATATATATATATATATATATATATATATATATATATTAACGTAAGGTTTTCAAATTTGCGTTATTCGGTGGGATTATAGTTAAAACACATTATAGTTAAAAGGTGCTTATAAATGTCCTTGATTACTTTGCACGAAGTTCTCATTAACATTCTACACATGCTCACCGATATATAGAAAAAATAGCCTTGTAATTTTCTCACATTTTTCATTTTTGTCTTATTGTGACCTTTTGTGACACTTCTTCCGGTGTGAACCTCGTGCTCCCACATGAGGTGTAAGGTGTATTTTTTAAGATACGCTTTCCTTTAGTCTTTTATGACACCTCCATGAAAAACAACATCTACAGGTTCGGTCATCAATCTGTCGTGTGTTCACCTTTCATGAGCGTTGAAATTAGTGTTTTGCGGGCACTGTGGACTTGGCAGATTTTGCTCTGGTAAAGAAAAGAAGTTTCTTTTGAGCAGCGCTGAGTGGTGTAGAAAAACCCACACCGACGCTGTAATCTCCTTTATCGAAATTGAACCTTGATTACGAGGTAAATTCATTGGATGTATAGAAAGAGAATTGAACAGTAATTGTAGGAGTGTGCTGAGATGAGTGACAGCTAGCTGAGTCAATGCGATCGATGAATTTCTTTCGGGTTGATATCAGTCACAAGGCATTGCAGAGAGTAATAGATGATTGGTTCTTCGGACTTAGCCTGTTTCAGTTATAGGAGGATTTGGAAGGTCAATAAATTATAAATGAGTTCATCACGAACCGAATATATTGGGAATAAACATATCAGGCGTAAAGGCACAAGAGTATGGTTACATGTAAAACAAGATGGTTTCTGCCTCACAGCAATGGAATTAGTATAACCAACCCCATTTCCACTAATGCTTTCGGTACTAAAGGAATGTCCAAAAAACCAGGCTACGAGAACAGCTTTCCGAGTTATACTGAACCTGCAAAAGTACGTGCGATAAGCCACTCATAAGACGGAGATGGGATGAAGGAAAAAATAAACTTGTTAACTCTGGCACCCATCAATAAGTGCCGAGAGTCTCCTTACGCCCAATCCAAGATCGGGTGTTTCAGGCCGCGAAATGTGGTCAAGCTCTAGACACTTACTCAACCTTTGATGCCAGGAGTACACTTTCCTTCTGTGTGCACCCAAGCTGAAGCGCTACTACAGAAGTGGCAGTTGCCAAAAAAAGGAAGAACAAAACTAGCGGCATGCGTTCTCTTCCTTAGAACACACACACAAACAACACACACACATACACACACGCACACGCACACACACATATATGAGGGGATTGTGGGAATAAACTTGGTCCAAGTGTTAAATTTAATGCTGAGCATCATAGTATTGTCACGCTGCATGGCGGAGTCGAAGGAAGAGGAAGTAGAGGCGCGCGCGGGGAGCTTGCCGCTGCCTGTTGGCCTTGCATGACCGTCCAGTCCCTTGCTCTGCGCTAACCATCTATCGTCTTGTAGATAGGCCCATCCCATTCGTACCAATTTCGATTGACGTGCTGGGTAGATCACACTGGACTATACTATCTATACTATCCTAGACTAGCCATACTATCCCTTCCGGGCCGCGCTACCGCCGGGAGACGCTGACATGAGTGATTCGGACTGAGGCGACGTTCGCGAGGAAATCGCAGAAGAAAGCATACGGCCAAGGCAAGCCGGATACTGGAAGCCTCATCGAGAAGCACGCACGTCATCAGGCAAAGCAAATGAGGACGTCGAAAACTGGTTGAGACACTTCCACAGGGTGACCCGCCACAATGAATGGAGCGCGTCTGCGCAGGTTTCTAACATTGTCTTTTCCCTTGCTGGAACTGCCCTGATGTGGTTCAACAATAACGAGGGCTCACTCACAACTTGGGGCTGCTTCGTCGAAGAGATAACCAGATGCTTTGGTGATTTGCTTTCTAAAAAAAAATAGGACTGAGTGGACACTTTCACAGCGAGCGCAGTTTCCGGGAGCGACGTGCACTACCTATATTGAGGAAGACCTGAAGTTATGCGGACTTGTGAATGCAAGTATGTCAGACGAGGACAAGGTTAGACACCTACTCAGGGGAATTAGCGAAGATGTGTATAATTTTTTTATCCCTAAGGACGACCTCACTACCCCGTCCTACTTAACGCGTAGCTGTCGTACGTTCCAGGCTCTTAAAACACGGCGCGTTCTTCCCAAGCCTGGTCGGCTGGACAACGTGACCAGCGTAGGAAGGGTTGACGTACCTGCCTCTGACGACCTTGCGTACTTAGTACGGCGAGTTATCAAAGATGAACCGGCTCATTTTCTAGGCCCACGTGCCAACCGCGTATGCCACCAATGCTCCGTTAACGAGCGCCACTGCAAGGCACCGGCAACCTGGCCACGACCTGCTTACAGCGACCATCCCATTTACGACAACACCCATGCCCAGAACACCATAGTGCAGCCACAGCCTACAAGTTTTGAATGTCGACACGACAGACAGCAGCGACTAACGGCTCCCGTCCGCAATACGCATTGATGATCTGTGCCCAACTTCAATGAAAATCGCAGGCCACCTGTCTGCTACAACTGCGGGGCTCAGGGACAGATCGCCTGGTAGTGCAACCGTCGCCTACAGCGTGCTCCGCGAGATTGCACATATTCACCCCGCATGCAAGAAGCTGCATCCTGGCAACTATTTGTCCCTTTTCGTCAGCTACCTCAAGAGTACAGGCCAAGGAATGACTCCCCAGTATCTAATTGCAGCCTGACTTCACTGCTCGAACCGGACACGTCAATCGCCATCTCTGAGTCGCCGCTAGCCTACGCCGCCCCGGCTGGGAAACCAGCTGGTGCGACCAATGAAGGTGAGGTCGTTGGACGGCCGCTTTTTCAAATGCCTCTGCCTATCGTGAAGTTCAAGAACAAAGTGTGTGCTTGTGTCGACGGTGTAAATACTGTGGCTTTGGTAGATAATTGTGCTTCCGTGTCTGTGATGTGTCTTTCTTTGAAGAATCGCCCATCGGCCGAAAAATGATGTTTGCTTGGGGCGGGAGTACCACGTTTCGCGGAATTGGCGGTGAACTGTTACGTACTGTGGGAGTGCGGTCAGTTGTCATAACCGTTGGTGGAAGGGCATTTTGAAAGGAATTTATTGTACTCGGACGGGCCCCGAATGACCTAATTCTTGGCAGTGACTTTTTACGGGAGTGTGGAGAAACATTACACTGCAGGGCTGGTGAAATTTCGCTCAGCAGTGATGTCAGACCACCAACGCTCGACGACGTTTCATCCTATTGTCAAGAAGTATATTCCGTGTCCACTGATATACGTGTGCCTGCGCATACGGCAATGTTCATCCCAGTGACATCGTGTGGGGCCCGTGTTGGTTTTCGCTGTGGATTAATTGCACCTGAATACGTCAACAAGCAAAAGAAGAATGTATTTGTCCCTCGCTCACTTATTGAAGTTGCAGAAGGTTGTGCTCACGAGGGGACGGTTAATGTGTCCTCCGAGTCATTTACTTTTGCTACAAGATTGAAAGTAGCTCGCTTGGAGAAAGGTGGTGTTGTGAGCATTCGTGCGATCGCTACTTCCACGGACGCAAGTTCGTCGCTCTGCGACCACTCTTCAAAATGTAAGGGCATAACTAATGAATCGCTTCCCTCTTTCTAGCAACAACCGCTGCAAGAGCTCCTTGCCCGCTATGCTTCAGTGTTTGACTTTGCACAAGAGCGTCTGCATTCACCACCGCGCTCACGCGTACATCACCACATCAATATTTGAACAGCGTCGCCAGTACGAAAAAGCCGTACGGCGTTTCCTTAGCTGAGCGCAAAGTGATCGCCAAACAAGTTACAGGCTTGCTACAGAAAGCGTCATCCAGGAGTCCAATAGTCCGTGGGCAGCTCCAGTTATATTGATCAAGAAGAAAATTACTCATGGCAAGTTGATCCAGTAAACTGAGACGGCGGCACTTGCTTCGGCTAGAGCAGCTGACGTTTCATCTCTCTTGCTGTACTCTGTGATTCTCCGTCACAATGCTCCATGCGTTGTGGTTAGTGATCGTGGATGGCAGTTTACTGCGGACGTAGTTGACGAACTACTACGTCTTTGTAGATGTGATTACCGGTACTCGACCCATTACCACCCTCAAACGAATTGCCTCACTGAGCGCAGGAATCATACCCTGACCAACATGCTTGCCATGTATGTCTCCACAAATCACAAGAATTTGGATTCTACTTTATCATTTGTTACGTACCCTTACTATACTGCATGAAGTCACAGGTTACGCGCCTTTCTTTAATCTGTAGGCGCGAAACCCCCAAAGCTTTATCGACATATCCTTCTCTGGTCTCCACATGATGACTCTTCCATAGGCCAGACTTTATGTCGTGCCGAAGAAGCCCGTCGACTGGCCCGCCTCCGGACTCTCCGCTCTCAAGATCGTGCGAAGGCTTGTTACAACACTCGACATATACTCGCCACATTTGTTCCTGCGGTGTTTGTTTGGCTTTGGAGACACAGGTACGGAAAAAGCGGATGTGCACAAAATTTCAATCACGATACACCGGCCCATACGTCATAATGAAACGCTTCAGTAACGTGACATGCGTAATCACAAGAGTGGCTTCGAACAACCGGAAGTCGCGCGACCGGTGTGCGTGAGGAGGTGGCCGGCAGCCTGTTGGCCTTGCATGACCGTCCTGTCCCTGGCTCTACGCTAACCATCTATCATCTTGTAAATAAACCCATCCCATCCGTAACAGTATTTTCTATCTTCTTTAGCCGATATGGTGTTTTTCCCGGTGGAGCTCCAGTGGCTAATGCAGTTGGGAAATGAGTTCCACCTTCGTTTGCAAGACTTGGACGTAGCCTTCTTAACAGCCCTGAAGTGTGGGCAGTGTAGTATGTTCCTAAGCGGGTAACACTCGAAAGCTGATCGATCCCGGTTGGGATGAGTCTTAGCGCAAGTACTACTGGCGCGCTGTGCAGTGTTGCACTCAGTGCATATGCGTAGTCTTCAACGCGCGTGTGCCACGGTATTTTGATAAGATTGTTGTGAACAATTGTTCGTTGTTAACTTTCTTGCGTATTTCTCCTGCAAGATGGCATGGGTAACTGATAATGGCTTCTTTATTTATTATCGTAGCATTTTATTGCATACGCTGAAATCATTTTTTAATCAGACTCTACTTAACGTGCATTGAAATTATTTGCATGCAAGATAATTGATTCAGAAAGAAAATGCTTCCTGGCAGATAATTGTTTGTAGCGGTAAATTTCTGCTTGCGTTACGGTTTGTGTATTTCCTGAGCAAAGAACCAATAATGGCTCGGGCAATTGAAGCGCAACTCAACTTTTTAAAAACAATCTTGACCAGCGCATCTGAGTTTACTTCACATATGCTGGATGCCAGAAGTATTCTAGAATTCTAGGCTAATATTGAAGTTTGACTGTCGTGTGCACGCCGGATATTAAGCCCGAACGTACAGCCCAGATACACACTACTTGACTACTAGCTGCCTCTCCATAGGTTTTCAGTAAGTATAATGCCGAATGTTTGTTTTTTTGTGTGTGCCACTGATCAATGAAGTATCATATTTTGCAGTTTCACACCACAACGACTGAGCGGTGCATACTATTGTGTCGAGACTCTAAATTTTTACCCTGTCCTAACATTTCGAAGTGACAAAGCATTAGGAGAAGTTCTTTTTTTTCATCACAGTTTACATTTTGAAAGTTTGTAGCTGACCAATGTTATCCACACGATCTTAGCCATCAGTGCCGTGATGAATTTCGGGCCGCATGAATTGACCGTTATATTAAATGTCGTAATTCATAGTCATGACAAGTTATAATGCTGCAGGTCTGTAAGGAAGCAGAAGTGACTGCTCGGAAGCCGCAAATCTATCGAGTACCACCAAAAACCGTAAACATTAGAAGTGTGGCGCAGTAAACGAAAGCGTAACATGCATACATGCCTTTTTATGTTCACTCTTTCAAAGAAGCACTTCCCTCTCTACATAAGGCGACACTTTGCGCTATACGTGCTTCGCGTATGATTAACTGTAAATGCGAGTGATAATCCTTGAACCCTTCTCTGCCGCTAAGCGCACATCTTTGCGGAACTTCTAATTCGGTTCGCGTTTCAGATGACCCCTTTGCCAGCATTTGGTCACTCTACATCACTTGTGACGCATTTTCATCGCTCTGCGAATTCCATGCGCACATTCCAGGGGTGCAGCTCCGTCTCGGTGGTGATAAAAAGAAGCAGCTCAGGGAGCTAAGTGATCACATGGTGCGGCCATGGCATACGAAAGCAAGCCCATTTTTACGAAGGGTCGTCCATCTTTGTTACGACCCGTCCAAGCGCAACAGCTTGTGCGAATGGGCCTCGTGTGCATGCTTGCGCGTGACAGGAATGGGTGCGTAAAGAGAAGAACACATTTGGTTTCGGGGCGCAACTCGTGTGAGTCAGCACTTGGGCGGTGCTCCTTCGTACAGCTGCTGTGAAACTAGTAGCACTTAGCGCAGTTTATGTGTACGTTGATGCAGGGTCAGCAACTTTCCCTGAAAACAAGTTTTCCCGAGTTTTTTCTTCAGATGTTGCCGCCTCATTTGTATAATATGATTTGTTTCGGTTTTTTTTTTGCCCAGATGCTTTTTTATAAACAAAGATACCATTGCGCATTCTACGCTTCGTTCTCAGTATATGTAATCCTTATGTGGGCGAAAATTTAGCATGACGCCTAAAGTCTAACCTCTTTATGCATTTGCATAGGCTAGTGTGATTTTGTAATCAGCATAAAAAAACGGAGGCTTTGGTGCAGAGGTCTGACATCCTTTTTCACTTTATTAAAATATGAGGAAGGTAGGAAATATCATGATTGCTTTTTCACATTTATGTAATACAATTGAATAGTATTTACAAACTATTTTCCTTCCCTTGTTGTGACTGTTACTTGACTCATAACCGAGCTCTTCGGTTTCTCCGAATTTTCTCGCTCATTGCACATGTGATGATCTGCAATGTGGTCGATTCATGGTGTAGGCAACATGCAACGGTGTATCGGCTAGGTGTATGTAATTACCACCAGTTATTGCACGGCGACGGCATTTTAATCGGCGATCGACTGCCACCGCAACACCATACTGCCCTGGCCATCACTTCTACGGTTGGGATAAATGTAAATGGAAATTAATCCCACAGAAATTGGGCGGAGTGCACCTGTGTCATTAGCGTGTGGTGGTCAAGAACCACACCTGTCACGTGAAGGTCACGGGATGACGTTACAATAAAGGCGCGTTGTGATTTCTTCAATTCTCATTTTCCTTTTCGTTGCTAGCGAATTACACTGTAATCGCAAATTTATTCTACCCCTACGGTATTTTTTTCGGAATTACAATAAATAAGAAAAATCATGAAAAGCGAAAAAGCGCAACAAATATAACATAGGGCAAATTACTTGTACTTAATAATTGAAATAAAGGAATCATAAATGATGAAAGAGCATCGCATGCATAATGTGAAGACACCGAATCGTGCCTTTTCATCCAGTTTCACTGCCAATAATCCATCATTTTTTTAAATCATTCAGTGAGTACAAGTAATTTCCCCTACGTTACCCTTGTTCTATTTGTTGGCTTCGCATGATAAGATTAATAAAAATCGGCCCCCACGTTTAACCCCTTTTCTTCTCCTTCAATGAATAAAAAGAAAGTCATTTCCATTGACCGTGCGCTTTCCTTTGCATCCATTGTCGTCGTCGCGTCGTTGCCACCTAAACAACAATCGCCCGTTATTCCGTGTTGCCGTTATTCTCGGTTTAGGCACAAGGCGCTCCGGTCGCTAGTTAACTGTGCTGCTATAAACATTCTCCTGCGCAACCTATATGCCAGACACACGCATGCGCAGGCAATTGCGCGAAACTAAGCAAACGGCAGAAAAGAATTATAACTAAGCGCCGCGGGCAAGGTTTTATGGCGGTGCAGTGGAGGCGAAACAACACGGCACGGGGTGTTTGTTTCGTGTGCAGGTAGACTATGGAGCGAGGCGCTCTGCTGCGGTGAGCAAGAGAGGCGATGCTGTGCCAAGATAGCTCGCCTTGACGTACGTTGTGCGCGGCCCGGGTCCAAATTGCGTTCCTCGTTTAGTAAACCGAGCGAGAACCACCGCGCGGCTCGTGACTTGTGCAGGCGATGCTCCTCGTCGTTTACCTGTTGGCCAAAAATACCGAATACCCGCACATCCCTCTTGCGCGGTTGCGCAGGAATGCCCGACAGCGCGGGAGGAGGCGGAATCAGGTTAGCGCCGGTTTGTGGGTGGATTGCTAGTTTCCTACCATTAAGGCCGCGTGTCTTCTTGTTTCGGCGTGTCTTGCATTACTCTCACGCAACGCCGCACGGTATCCTTGTGCTTTTCGGAGGCCTATTTAATCGTTACTTAGAATAAATCCTCCGCACTAACGTAGCATACAGTAGCAGGTAAAAAAAAAAGATAGGGAGGATGGTAATGTAGATTCATGATTTCCTTTGGCTGAGAAAACAATGGACGTAAAAGTACTGTGTTCCCATAGCAGAAATCACCAACTTTCTAGCACAACCGTATTAATGCGAAAGTATTATATACCCCCATTGCGCGGAAATCCGGCGTCGTCGTGGGCGGTGTGACCGAGCGCGCCATGGCACTAAAAAGTGGGCGAAGGCGGGAAGATTACAAACGCGTCCAAAAAAATTCTCAAATAGACGTTCAAATATCTCAGTGAGGTTCCTCTAAGCATAGTAAATTGATGATTTTGAAAAAAAAAATGTACGTTTCGGGCTGGGTGGGAGTCGAACCCGGTTTCTGGGGTGTGAGATGAGCCCGCTTCCCGGTTGCCATGGCGGCTCCGCACTTCTGGCTTACTAAAGGTGTGGCCTAGGGCGTGTGTCATTGGCCACGTGACGGCGCAGACAATGGCGAGGAGGTGGCGGCGCGTCGCGAGTCTATAAAATGAGCGCGTTCATGAGGTTCCGGAGCCTTCAAACGGTATAATGCCTCCGCCTTCTCTTACGTAAGCAGTGTTAAGGTGGTAGACTAGATAAAAAAAAATTCTTTAATTCTGAAGCCAGGACTTCAATAACATTCTTCCTGAATAGCTGTGTCTTATTGCATTTAATAAGCTACTTAAAGTGCAGAAAATGGTTCGTTTTTTTTTCGTAGGCAATTTTTGCCATTAAATTTGGTAAAAGTGCTACTAACTAATGAATTGCTGAATCGAGTTAAGCTTTGAAATATATGTAGCTGATAGCGGGTCCTTGCTGGGAACTGGGACAAATGCAATGTGATAAGAAGTGATGTTCGAAAATGTAAGCAAAGTGAAAAAGAAGATTGCCAATTTGGACCAAATTTATTTGCAAAATCAGCTGTGAATGCAAAAGGTCTTCATCAATGTCTTTCTTTTCGTTCGTTGCACAGACTTCTATGTGAGGTTTGAATGTGCACAATTTTATATCAAAACATTCGTTTCAAAAAACGCTAGGTAAATCAAAATCTGGTTTTGAGAAAAACGTAAACAAATCTTCAAACTATGTTATAAATGTCAAAGCAACACAGAGGCCTAAAATGCAGTAGTTCATAGCCGGAGCCGCCAGGAGATGAACTGTAGCCTCTTTTTATTTGTGTCCCTGCTTGACGACCACATCAAATTAAAAAAAGATATTTTCAATAATATTTTATTTAAAAGAAATAATGCTGATTCTCGGTTGCAGAATACGAGGGTATGCTTTGGAAAGCTCACTGTAACTCCGAAACTAATTATGACAGAAAGATAATTTTTCACGGCATGTTGCTGAAGATTGCGGCCTACATAAGATGTAAGAAAAAACACAATAAGAAATTAACTTTTTAAGCTGCTCTTCAACCTCAAGTGTCTCTGCCAAATTTTATTCTGCATAGATCAATTTGCTGCCTGATTTTCATTATGCTGTAAACTATGCATTGAAATGGGGCAACCGTGAACGCAATTACACAACTGCTCTAAATGAACGTTGTGAGGCTGGCATACTATACGATTGAAACAAAAATAAGAAATTAAAAAAAAAGAACTGCGATGCGTTTTGCCAACGAATCTGTGGAAAATCAAAGAAGGGTCGTCGTAGGTATTTTACTCGGGGTTAAATGATTCTAGCGGTGCATTTCCGTTATTGCCAAAATTCGAACTCGTGGTTATCGGTTTGAAGCAAGCTGAAGTATTTCATTTTCTTTTACAAGTTTAACTTAATTTCCGACAACTGTTGAAATGCTAAATATATTTTCTTGATGCGAACAACCGGGTTGAATGCTCTTAAACATGCTCTTTTGGTGCCATGTAGACTTATGTAGCGCCGGGTATGTGAGGCGAACTACCTAGCCACTGTTACACGACCGAAAATTGTGAATTTTGTTCATTTCTTCTTCATTATTCCTCCTCAATGCGCTCTTTTTGTGTCTTTTCAATAAAGATGCTGTAGCCAACTGTAAACTTAATGAACTGCTAGCTGGGCTTGGCGTTTTATGAGCCTCGTGTTCCTGTCGTCTGCCTCATGCTTGTTATCTCCTTTCGGCGGCACTTGGGATTGTGAGTTCACAAGTGGTGTTAGAGGTAACGCAAAGTGAAAGCCCATGGTCGAGGGGTCATAACCGCGGAGAACCGATGTGTCCGTTGACGTCGGTCGTCTGTTGTATGCGTCAGTCACCGGCGAGGGGGCGAAGATTTTGGCTAGGCCTACACGCACGCCCAGAGCATGCAGTGAAAGCAGGCATTCGGGCGCATTTTATAAGTGCATCGGGTGGTACAAGCGGTGCTCCGACAAAACTTGTTACCCTATGTCGCCAGAAAGTTGACCGGCCGGTCGTAAAAGAGGGAACTAAACTACTAATCGAGGAAAATTGCCAACGGAGACATGTCAACTCGGCTCAACCATCTCTGTAACTCCCCCCTCCCCCCCCCCCAGCCTCCCGGTTAATAAGCGCAGCATTCTTCGCCTCCTCCTTCAACTTTTCCGCCACTGCTGCTCCTGCCTGTTCGCTTGCCGAACAGCCCTTGCCGTAAACCTGAGTCATACGGCCAGTAATGTCTTGTTCATGACGTCATCATTGTATTATGGTCATTTCTCTTAGCCGGAGGCTGCAGCACTGACCCGTTGGCTGGAACCGGCCATACTGCAAACAAATGATATGGTGCAAATTAAGGCGGCACAGGTTGGAAGGTAATGTGCTTAAGCGCTGACATAGGCTTCAACACAAACACGCCGTAGCTTTAACGCTTTCATCGTCATTCTATTGTCGTAATTACATTTTCATTATTCCATCGTCACCATGTCGTTGCCACCCTTCCACCGTCTTCACGCAGTCGCTGTTACTGCATTGGGCTACCGTCATCATCGCACCGCCAGTTTCCAGCTGTCTTCCTCATACCGTCACCGTCAATTTACCGCTGTTCCTTCATTTTTGTAATTGCATCGTTGTCACAGAGTTGCCGTCAGACACTTGTAGTTATTCCACCCTCGTCATTTTATCGTAGAGATTTCAATGTCGTCATCGAATGGTGGCCATGCCTCTGTCCTGACACCGCTATCGCCATTCTGTTTCTGTCATTGCCATTGCATCATCTTCATCCCGCTTTATCATCGCATTGTTATTATTTCGTTATAACCATTCCAGTTCTGTAGTTCCCTTCGTCACACTGTCGACGGTGTTCACCCGTCGGCGTCATTCCAGCATTGACATAACTTGCCGTGAAGCCATCGTTTTCATCCCTTTGTAGCCATATCATCGTCATCACTGCAATATCGTCATCACGTGCATGTCATGCCATCGTTCTCAAATTGTCGTCGCTATGACAATGACGTCATTGTGTCAGCGTCATGCGTCACGTGTGTGCATTTGCGCGCAACAAGTTTATGTTGAGAGAGGCAGTTCCCAGTTAAAAGCGTGCTCAGTTGGGCCGTTTGGTTCCTACTTACAAATGGTCGTTAATTAGAAACACTGTTCTTCCACAAGCAACACTGCAAGCTTCCGCTGAATCAATCCGTATGGCGCTCGGCATCTGCGCAAGTTTTCGCCCATCGCCTGCGCGTCGTGGCAGTCACAGACAAGACGTTGTTAATGATAAGATTGCGGTTGCCGAAGTAGGAGCCGAGTGCTATCTAAGTAAATTAGTTCGCAGCTATAGGTAACGCTTGGAAATTTTGTTTCTTGCTTGTGTGCGTCTGTTTTCTACTCATGGCGGCTTTTCTTTTTTCTTGAGCAATAGAACATCAGATGGATCTGACTGATAAGAAGCAACATGTTTGTCTAGAGTTTTCTAAAACGTTAGACTTGGCTGCACGGTACCGTCAATCAATGACGCCATATAAGCGATAGCTTGCATCTGAGCATGCGCATGCACACTGATGGAACTATAAGAGCATACTGCCTTTCCGGTGCCTTCATCAGCCATGGCCGCGGAGGGTACCGCAGGGCCGTTGAGCAAAACGTTTGTGGATCGGGCTAATTAGGTGCTGATTGTGGCAGCTCGTTCAACGGCTCTGCATCGAAAGGTTTATTAAATTTGGTTGTGGTACCAAGTTGATGATGTACACTTAGTAAACAGTCCGGAGGAAGAAGTAACCTGTGATGCAAATTGTGGCAGTGTACTAACAAAAAGCATAATTGCGAACAAAAATACCCTAATATTCGACAGTTGTGTTAGCATGGTCGCCAAAGTTGTGCTCAAGGTTGCATGATCATTTTAAGATTGAACAAGAACATGTTGATAGAGAACGCGTAAACCTTCGTAATTCACAAATCACTCTGTACTCTTACACATAATTTGACTAGTTCGCCCGTGGTATGCGATGCTTCTTCCGAGCGTACACAAATAAGCATTTGCTCCACGGTTTCCTTTCAAGATTGCTTGAGCGCACTGCCATTTTCAACAACTTTGATTCCACGCTACATCAAAGACACTTACTAGGGCGAGCTCTGAAGAATCGCATCTGGGCTAAATATAAATGAACATGCAAACTACGCAGTAACATTTCTGCAGTCACAATGAAAACAATAAAGAAACTGATGGTTCCCTACGGTGTACGTCGAAACGAATGCCGAGACCTGTGAAGTGTGGGAAACAAACCAGCGTGGAAACAAATCACTCGACAAATTTGTTCCCAACGGAACTGGCGAGTTGAACATTCCTTGGGATGACGTGTAGTCATTGCTGAGCAAACGTTTGCTTGTAAACTTTCTTCGCTAATCTCGTCCAACCTAAAGTTCGAAACGCAAAAAAAAATGAAACTCGCGCGTAAAGAAGTATTCAAGAAATGTGCGCCTTGGGCTCGGTGGGTGATTTCTTTGTGCGCAAGAAAAGAAAAGCTTTACTTTTTAAAAGTAATGCTGCATCGTAGGCCTCAGTTCTCTCGTTAGGCACTTCTTTGATCTCTGGAACCAAAATGCGCTTATGTATTCGGGAATGTAAAGGCAAAAACACCGGCAAACTCTAAGAGGCCAGGAAGAGAAGGAGGCTCCAATTTATTTGCACTTTTGCTCTTGCGGGTGTATTTTTTTTTTTGCAGGTTTCATGCAACCGCATCTTTCTGTACTTATTTTTTTTCTCTGTAGGTCTGCGTTAATACTTGTTCTCTGACTGTTTGCGCTTCGGAAATCACAGTCTGGATAATTCCAACTAACGCTTTATTTTTTAATGTCTGTTTTGGTTTCCGGGGGGCCTAAATTTTTCCGGTTGACAATGAGCGGTACGCAAAATTGCCCTTTGAGTTCCGCACTTCCGCTTTGAGAGAACCTTGCACTTGCTTGTGGCGCTACGCGTTTACATCAAAGAACAAATCGAAGCCACTTTGCCTCAGTAACGATGTGTGGGTTTTCTGCGTAGGCATTTGGGCCCCACAATTTTCACGATGTCCTATATTCTGAGGATGGCGATGGGCTAGCTGAAGTCCTGGAGTCGTAGAGAACGCATCAGCTAGCTGTAGCGGAGGATGAGTAGGCTAAAAAAGCGTACCATCAATTTTTCTATGTTATGGGAACCATCGTCACAATAACGTCTAGTTGGTTGTTTACATCATTGCAGTGTTATGGCACTCAGTGTTCTTATAGGAAAGGCTGCGTCCAAATTCGCTTCATAAATGTCTGCAGATATTATTAAGCGAATACAAGAAGTGTTCTCTCATAGCAGAACATGATTCGAAAAGGCTGCTCTAAAACCTCAAGAAATATATCACAACTTTTGCAGAAAAAAGGTAAATACATAGCACAGCTCATGCCAGTGGCAGCTCAAAAACCGTACTTTGTTAACCATTTCGATGATACAATGGCGGGAATCCTGGAGTACCCGTGAAAGCACAAATATTTTTAATGAGACATATCTCATATTGTTTTTATTAAGCTAATGTTTCGTAAGTTCAGCTATGCGATACTATGCTACTATGATACTATGCATCACATGGGCTAAGCCTACCGGAAATGCAGTCATGATTTTAGCCAAGCTGCTAAGAGTTTCCAGAACACGTAGAAAATACCGTAAGACGTGCACCAGTGCTGACAGGCTGCCAAAAACTCTAACCTACCAACCGTGTATACAACGCTAGGAAAAAAATAGAAAAAGAAACTCAGCGACGATTAAGGTACTCCTTAATCCGGAATGTGAGGGCAGCGGCAGAAGTGTTTTCAATTCGCAGTATATTGGCTGGCGACGGCAATCTGCCTCGTGCGACACGTTGCACATGGAGCCAAGCGTGCAAAACAAGTAACACTCGAAGCACAACGATGGCGGCGTGCAGAATCGGCGACGGGCGAAAATCTGATCTGCAGGTTAAGCGCGTCTGCTATTATCCACGACTCTTCGAACGTTCCAGTGTAACCTCTGGGGCCCGCGTGGCTTCCACAAAGTACTACACAATTCGCGTCGCGCACGCAATCAGACTACATATACAATGGCGCCATCTCGTATTCTCGTGCGGCACTCTGCTTTCCTCCTCCCCTTTCCACCTAGGCGTTCACTGTAGGCTCCTGCTGCGCTTTCCGCCTCGCGTTCTGCCTTTCATTTCCCGCTGTGCCCCGCATTCACTTTCATCTTTCACTGTGCTTGCTCGCTCGGTTACGAAATACAACGCCGACGCTCGCTGCAGTAATGAGCGCCTATGAGCTGCGCTCTAAAACACGAGAAAAGATAACTGAGGGACGTTTTCACCAACACACACGACGTAAATGATTACTATCCGAACCTATGGCACCAGAGACAAAGTGCAGCGGCAAAAGAGTGACGACAAATGGGGGTGAAATGGATTCGCGAAACGAATAGAACGAACGGTTGGTATATGCATGTTCACGTGAAGAGCGAGCTTTTCTTGAATATATGCGAAAAGTAAAGTCGATGTCCAAAAGCATGCGACGAAAGAAAATACTTCAAGAGAGACGAATGAGAAGCACAGATAGAACCATAATAGCGGGTCCATAATTACTTTGTTTAGCGCAAAACAACGGACACACACTCTTTAACCTTGTACAATGCTGAATGCGGTTTTTTTAGATTCTGTCGCATGAGTGCGATCTTGTGATCGAATGTTGGTGGTTCCCGCACATGGTGCTCACTGCACATGTTCTTCAGGATTCTGCTGTCTATAAAGGAGTGACGCAATAAAATGATGTCAGTTGAGAGTAGCGCCTTGTCCTGGTCGTCTTTCTTGCGTCCGCTGTTTTGCGCTAAACAAAGTAATTACGGATTCGCACCAACTAGCGCACCAATGCATTGTGCATAATAGTGGGCTTAAATGGAGGAGATCTAGATAAGGAGTAGTTCAAGTGGAATATGAAACAATAGCATCTCTAACAATCTTGCCCCCTGGTAGAACCATACGGACAACTCAAAGTGAAAAGAAATAAAGTGCAGTTACCGCGTAAGCTTACCACGCTTGTTGAGGCCAATGATTCGTGGTTTTACTTTCTTGTCAAGAATAGTTGGCGAACTAGAAGAAGACCAGGCTTTTATTATTTAGATGAGAAAGACGCCACTCATTTGTGCCGTCTGCGAATGGCTTGTTTTCATATTCCCACTCTTAGAATATTTAATCGAAAAAAGCACTATAAAAACGGGGCCACCATAAAACAAGTGTGACTAAAGCAAGTGCTAAATTTCGCAATAACGACTGGGCAGCCAGCTATAGTCCCGACTTGCAAGGAACCGAAGCATGGAAGAAAAGAGCAGAAGCATACACCCACGCACGCTCGCTCGCAATGCAGCCAAAGTGCAAGGGAGAAAGTAGGACAATATGCGCGGGCGACTCCATAGAGGTATGTGAACAAAAGCAAATTGTCTCATCCAGACGATCATCAATCGATACGCCGTAGGATGTAGGCTGCGGAGAAGGAAACGGAAATAAATAAATACAAAAATTGTAAGTGCACTGGAGAATCTGCTGTGACCCAGACGGTTACGCCACACTCCGCGCAATTGTTCGAAACGCGCACTTTTTATCACGTCGGTTTCCATCTCCAGAAAGAGAGGTGGTCCGAGCTATCACATAGCCCTTTGTGTTATATTCCGGTAGTACCTTTGCAGCATTCTGGTTGAGACATCTGCGACGGATGCATGGTTTCGCTGACTATTCTAGCTCTGGGCTGCGGCGCAGTTTTCTATGAGCGTCTCTCGTCTACCGCTTACTTCAGCATTATCCTTTCCAATACTGTCGTTATCACTATGCGAGCAGAGAAGCAACTTTTCCGGGAGAGCTTTCGCTCCACACAACCCGGGTGCAAATAAATAACACTGCAATTTTATGCTATCCAGCATTTGTTCTCACCATGTTTTTTTCTCGTAAAGCCATGCATGTGAGAAATGGAACCATGAAATGTATGTTCATTGCTATGAATGCCTTTTACACGTGTTTCTTTACAATACTGAACCAGGACGAGCTGGAAATGATACCTCTGCTATTGTGCGTGTGGTGAATGAGAGAGAGAGAGAGCAAATGATAAATGAAAGGTGGGGAGGTTAACCAGGACTGAGCCCGGTTGGCTACCCTACACTGGGGAAAGGGAAACGGGGACGGAAAGATTAAAGAAAGAAGAGAAAGTCCACCGGGGATATCGTTCAGTCACTCAGTCCGGATCACAGACGCTGACTCAATCCTGTATGTTTCAAATATCGCAGCAGCGCTTTTGTGGCCTTTTGTAGCTGCAATATGCGAGGCCATGGTACCAAGATTTTGTTCAAGGTGAACGGTTTTCTATCTAACTGGTTGAGAGCTGTGCAGAGATCTTGTCTTTCATTTTCAAACGATGGGCAGTAGCACAGTAGATGGTCTATAGTTTCTTCGACACCGCAGGCATTGCACTCGGCGCTATCAGCCATTCCAGTTAAAAACGTATATGCATTCGTGAATGCGACGCCCAAGCGTAAGCGGCACAGCATTGTTTCCTCATTACGCGGAAGCCCTGGTAACAGCCTCAGTTGCATAGATGGATCGAGGGAATACAATCGATGTTGAGTGAAATCAGGTGTGTGCCACTTCTCCAATGTCATACGGTGCGCTAGCTTGCCTAAGTATTGGGCTGCGTCAGGACGCGATAAAGGTATAGAAATAAGGGTTGCTCCATCGTGTGCTTTCTTGGCAGCTTCGTCAGCGAGGTCGTTGCCGGAGATACCGCAATGGCCAGGCAGCCACTGAAACACGACGTCCTGCCCTTTCGCAATCATGTGATGGTGCATTACTCGTATCTCCGATACGAGTTGTTCACAGGAACTGCGACGAAGAGATGACAGAAGACATTGTAAGGCCGCCTTTGAATCACAGAATATTGCCCACCGATTAGCCGGTTGGTTGTTAATATAATCAACGGCACCTCGGAGGGCAACAAGCTCCGAACAGGTCGATGTTGTCAAGTGAGAAATCTTGTATCGGATGCTTAGTTATCGTGATGGTATAACCACTGCCCCGGTGGAGCTGGTCTGGGAGGAAGAGCCATCCGTATATATGTGGACTCGATCAAAGTAGAAAGTGTGCAAAAAATCCAGAGCTGCTTGCTTCAAGGCCAAGGTAGGCAGGTCGTTCTTCTTTCTTATCCCTGGAACTGTAAGACGCACTTGAGGTTGTTTTAAACACCACAAAGCTGAGGGTGAACGTGCTGATGGTGTGAACCCCGATGGTAGGGAGGCACGATGCTTGATGACCTCGTTGGAGAAGGATACCTGTGGTCGTGGTGGTGAATGACATGTACAACGCTAGGGTACAGCTGAAGTACAGCTGCACACCTGTCATAGAACATGAATTTTTTGTAGTATCTTCCCAGATCAGAGGCGCTGTTAGAACGATACCATATTCTGGTAGGAGGATACGCCAAGTAGGGCTCACGTTTTTCCCGTACAATGATGGCGAAGAGGTCGGGCACGCAGATAAAAGAAAGTAAAACATCATGGTCTTGCGTGCGCAAATGTGGACGCCCACGAAGTAAAGAAATCCTTATATGATAGCGATAACAGTGAGTGTAGTGGCAAGGGCAGAATGGGATCACAGTGCGTAAGTCTAGAAGCACGGGTGGGGAATACCAGTTGTTTTGTGCTACGCCCGTGTAAAAGAAGTGAAGCACCAAGTAACGCAAACTTAGATCTAAGTTGAGCTTGAAAACAAACACGGCACTAGAAAAAGACGATCCACATAGACAAAGCTTGTTTATTGTCGAGAAAAACGGTCGAACAATAACGAGTCATCGGGTAAAAGGGACATGTTTGTGCTTGTTTCTTTCACTTATTTGACTCTTTGCAGGATGGGGTCATTTTGTGAAATTTGGAGCAAAGCTGCTTCGTCTCTCCAATTAACCACGACAGCTGGTTGACTTTTGTAAACACGTGAATTTTGGGTAAGACTGGAAATTTCACTTTCTAAGCCGACGTCCTCAAGTAGAATGCTGTGTTGCACTAAACGTTTTGTTATGCCGCGTCAATGAAGCAAAAATGAACTTCAGTGTACAACAAATCTTCTTACGAGGAAGTGATACAATTACGATTACAGTTATACGGATACTCAAGCTGGCCTCAGACAATTGGTGGCCCAGAATAGATGCCTATATATAGGCGTATCATAAGAAGCCAACAAACAAAGAGACCAAGGAGAGCATAAGGAAAATAATTTTTAATAATAAATGGAATTGAAGAAAACATAAACTGATGGAAATTCATGGATATCAACCCATCTCTTCGCATTACGCGTGTGATTCTCTTATCAAACGAGCTACCGTGGTGTTTTTTTAAGAAAGAAATCACAGGCCCACGAAGAGGCATACGGTGAGGGCGCCATATAGTAGAATTTACGACATAATACAATCGGTAAAAAAATATTGATGCATACAAGGATTCAAATATTGGCTCAAAACGAAGAAATTTTGCATATTGCATTTTGCATAGAAACCAGAAAGACGTCAAAAAAAGAACAAAAAAGAAATGAACAAATAAATATTACATAAACACAGCAATAACAGCAAGAAGGATTGCATAAAAAGCATCAAGTTACTTTTTTGGGACGCTATACATTGCGTAAAATTATGAAAAAAAAGAACATGGCACAACGCCGGACAATGCATTGGAAACGTAAACCTTATATTACCCATGTACTCATTCAACCCGACGCGCAGTGTGGAGAAACATATTTCTCCAAATTACTGCAAAAAAGCGTTGTGTTCTTTGAGAGAAGCAATGCTGTCTGGAAGGCTGTTCCAAAGCTGGATAGCGCGAGGCAGTGGTAAAAAGTTAAATGCCGGCGTCGTGCCATATGCGTGGTCATAGCTGAAACAATCGTGCAATGTGCGGAATATGAAGACATTGTGTTCCAAGCACGGTAGGGATAATCTCTTCAGATTGAAATAATTTATGGAATAATTACAGCAATGCAATATCACAGTGAGTGCTCAACGACTGCAATGATGGTTCTTTGATCTGGATTATGATATGCTGGACACTGTAACTATGAGTATTGAAGCGACTTGCTCTATTCCCTATAATTTTCACGGCTTCAGTTAGCTCTTTCTGATCCGGTGACCCAGTGGGAGACGCGTACTCAAGCTGGGATCGCACGAGCGCCAAGCAAGTCATTTTACGCAAGGCGGATGGAACACTGCGCAAGTTCCGGCGCTAAAACCCTAATTATTTGCATGCATTGGCAGAGACACAGGTAGTGTGCTACGTCCATGACAGGTTAGGTGTAAGGTGCATGCCCAGATACTTATGGTGTGCTGTGGGGATTGCAATAATTTTGTTCATTTGGTAGACAAACTGCGAATGAGCAGATTTACGGGTGAAAGGCCTTGTTTTACACTTTGACAAGTTCATTGTGATGAGCCATGTAGTATACCGCTGGTTCACTATCTATAGGTCTCGTTGGAGCGCTATATAGTAATCACTCTTGGTTATTAGATGGTAGATTATGCAATCATCGGCGAATATTTGTATGCAAGACTGATATGTTGTTAGGCAGGCCTGTGTTATAGATTAAAAACAGAGGCCCAAGGACGTTTCCTTGTGGCACACCAGAAGTAACGCTAGATTTGGGGGAATTGAAGTTGTTGAGAGAGGTAAATTGCTCCCGATTAGACAGAAGGTTACGTAATCATGACAATGTACTGAAGTCTAACTTTTAACGCAGAAAGTGTCGATAAGATATGGAACATGGTAAATTCGAAGCCGGGCGAAGTTCTTGCGGCGCGGCGACTTGAATGGACGTATTGATGGCGTGGTCTTCCTTGAAAGCTATTGTTGGTGCCTGTGGATAGACAGATGGGATCGACAAGACGTATACGTAGAGCTTGGACTTTCACAGAGTGGAAGGCAAGGAGATTGGTCCTACTGGTGCCCCACAGCATAGGCAAGCTAGAGCTTTGGAGACTCCGTAAAAGTTTCTCATGGAGTTTGAGGATCGCACTCATCGACTAACGCGGCGACTTTCCCGCGAGAAATCCGAGAACGGGGGTTCTATTAGCATGATCAGCTTCTTTTTCAGGTAGCGTACATGAGATCTCCAGGAGAGGTCTCGGGCCATTATGATTCCTGAAAGGGGCGCGTCCTCGTGTAGGTGATTAGCTGTTCATTAATTATGACGATGTACGGTTTAACTGCTGTGCGAATGACAGTGACCAACGAGCAGTTTTCGGAGGACACCTATAGACCTCCTGCTCAAAGATAATCTGATGTTAGTGTGGCCACGTTTTGGAGTCTGACGCACCTGGGAACGCGTCACTCCTGATGCCCCAATGAACATATCTGCATAGTTCTGCATATGAAAGAAATGTGGGAGTGAATTACCCAGGTCGGTGAGCACGAAAGTAAACAGCACGGGGCTCGAGTGTCTACGTTTGGATACGATGACCGCGCACTGTTTTCCATATATGGGACAAGATTTTATTTGGATCAAGCGACTTACCGAAAGGCTCCCATCTGAGATATTGTAGCTCGCTTATCCGGCGCTCGATTTTCTTCTGTATGCAGCTCGCCTCCCTCGAATCATTGATGTACTTGGTATGGCTGTACCGTCGTTAAAAGCGACAACCAATTTTTGGAGCTACTTGAATTCCACTTCGAATTTAGCAAATGTACGAATAGATGTGAAAGCGCCCGTGTTTTTTTTTCATTAGCGTCCCTGATTAGCTATTTCATGCTGTGCAGGATACATTGATTGAACAATCTTCTCCATGAGAGACTTGTTATTCGGCCAATGCACCCGTTGAAAAAGGGGGTAGAGTGTGACCTGCCTATGCTTTAGATATTAGCATAGGTTAGAACATTGTCACTACCATGCGTTTCATTGTCCGGAAACGACTTCACATTGACACTGAGGCATCTCGAAGCAAAAGCCATGTCCAGGTAACTGCTGCATGTCAATCCTCCCAAAAACATGGCTCTGCCATCGTTTAGGCAGCATAGTTCACGGTCCCACGCGACAGATAGTACACTTCTCTCCACCTTGCGGGTTTCCGCAGAACTATTACGTCAGTACACTTCTTCCTCTGCAATCCATCTTTAAGCTTCCCCATAGCGGATGAGGCGCATTGAAATTCCCGGTAATAAACATGGGTTCAAATGCTGCTGATAAAAGTGCACTTAGTATCCCGCTGTTAAATTGGCTCGAAGATTAAATGTACGTCGCACTCACGCCTATAGGCCTCATTACGATGTTCATTCGTTCTACAGTCAAGCAATTGGGCTGATCATCATCATCCTGCGTCGCTAGGTGCAACAAATATATAAGTGAAATCGCGCCTGACGTAAAAGATGAATTTGCTCCGGTCGCTACAGATGGAATCCAAGAAACCTTCTTAAACTGATAAGCGGATAGCGTTTTAAATGTTCGGGGCTCGTAAACGAGTACAATTAGAAATTTGTTCGTACATACAAAGGAAAGAAAATACTAAAGGGCAGGAAACATAAAGTTCGCCTTCGTGCACAGCGCCAGCCGCCTACGTTTCCCGGTAAACATTATGGTAACATACGTTGCAGTTGCCGGGAAGCGTGAGAAGCAGTCAGGGATGCTCAAATGCTATCGCGCTCCACTGTTGAAGACGAAGCATAAGCATCCTCCAAGATTTTGTTCGCCCGGGGATGGCCAATAACAATGGCGGGCACCCTAATGCCGGCCCATTTGGAAACACTGTTGCGCAAGGAGATTTTCTGAACTCGGCACCACGAGCACTATTTTATAGCGATCCCTGCCGTTTTGCATTCTCATTTCTCATAACTTAGCCCAGCGAACGCTTGCTCCCAGTCGTAACGGTGTCGGAGCCAATCATTAAACAAAACTATCTGATATTTGATACGGATTTTTACAAAACATGGCCTTGTTTGCATATTGCAGCTGTCTCGTTGTTGTGAATTTCATGTTTTTCGATGCAATTGAATTTACGGTGGCAGAACCTCTAGTTCAGGCCGCCATCAAGCGTTGTCAAATCGGGTGCATGTTTTAATAAGGCTTGTAGAGGAATTCGATGTCGGCTGGAAAGCTGATTAGACGAGAACGAAAGCGTTCGTTCTCGTCCGTTCTCTGTGTGTGTGCGTCAATAAGAACTACATTCCGACGGGTGACAGCAATCTTTGCAGAAAATGTATTCAACACTTGGTGCTGTAGCGCAATCCAGCCATCATTTTTGAGCAGTGGTGAGACCAAGTAACCTGCAACAATACTATTCATGTACGTGACATAGTATTGATTGGTGGTCTCAAATATGAGGTGCGGTCGTTGTTTAAAGGTTTTCGCTTATATTTCACGAGCAGTCAGTGGCAAATATGTAGATATAAAGTGCCGTCAGCAACTAGTCATAATGTAACCTTTTTTTGTTATTGGAACTTAGAGATCTAGTTAAACAGTCTAAACTCCGGAGCTGTGCCAAACGACTGACAGGCAGCGGTAAAGAAAAAGAAATGCGATACAGTATGTTCGTGTTGGTTTTGCCAGAAAGCTGGCATTCCAAACCCTTGGAGCAAATACTTCGGGTTCCCTCCTCATTTCAGATGGGGAGAGACAGCACAGGCCCCGTCATACTTTTTTCGAAAAAGAAAATGCCTGCAGGCGGCAAAAGTTTTCTCGGCGCTAACAAGCTGAGCGATCCGTGAAATGCGATCGCTTTTATTCGTATGTTTGTGTATGATCTGATGCCAGAGCGCCACTTGTCACGCTAGCAATTTATAGAGTATACTTTCACCTCGTATGTTGCGGAGGTTTTGGGAAAAGAGAAAAATAAGAAATGCGTTCCTCCGGGGCATGTATGTCATTCCAGCACAATAATAGAGAAAAAGTGGAATTCGAATACTGGGGACTCCTCTCTAGCTAGGATGGTTATATTAACGAAAAAGTGAGGAGAAGAATAAATGATTTACGCAAGCAACGTGCAAAGTGGATTCCACTTCTTTTCCTGTTAAATTGATTCCCTTCGCTCATCTCGTCGATGGCTCGTTTTCTGTCGCCATCCTCTCAATCCTATGCGCAATATCTCGACGCCGAGTCATTGCGCTTGCCAGCTGCGATCTCTCACATTTATAAACCCAGCAAAGATGTCCAGCAAGTAGAAGCAAACAGGCTTACAATAATTATATATGGCTGTTGTAGACTCTGAAGAAAGATATGGCAATAATATTTTTGCGAATGTCTACTGCACTCATAAACTAAGATTATGAATATTATGCTGCACGAAATTAAGTGTTCGTTTTGTAAGACATTTGCTGAATGTGTGGTACCGATATGCTCCTTATTATGTGTGTTCACCATTGTAGCAGCTGTACACTGACGTGCTGGTGCTAAGACCGGCACATTAGCTCACATCGATTACAACTAAGGAAAAGGTTGCATTGACATGCGTAGTTTTATATTAATTGCCATAGGAACTACACAGATACTAAAGGGGTGGTTTCGCCGTTACAGCAACCGCTTACTAATTTATATTCCATTCAGAAGATTAAGCGGCAGAAACGGAGTAGTAATTTCAGCTTAGAATTTTAGCAAAAGCCGTGAATTTGTTCGAAATCCATTTTTTTTGTTTGTTACGGAATTCCTCTTGAATTGTGTAAACACTTCTCTAAGATAAAAAAAAAAACGTTCTTAATTGACGCAGTAGTTGAGACTGAATCTCTAAGTATCAGCAGGTCATCGGTATCCCCGATAAATATCTGAAGCCAGACAAAGCACTTATTTTCATTTCAAGAAAAAGTGTGCAAACTTCGTCAATTTCGCTAGCGATTTGTCTGTCTCATTTACTGAGGCAGCAGTTGCTTTCATGGCTGACATGACATCTTAGGAATTCACAAGAACGTCTTGCTGGAATTTTTCGTAAGAAATAATTCCAGCCAATCCCGAGGCTGGGAATATTATTAGCGAGGGTGTTTGGCCAGTGACAGCGTGAACTTGCAAAGGAAAAGGTTTGGGGATACGGCCCAGGTTTTTTTTTTTTTTTGAGAAGCACAGAGAGTCGTTTTTGTCTGTTGTAGTATTCCTCGCTATGACTTCCAAAACACGATGCACAGACGTCGTCAAGCTCCCAGTCTGCATAGGGCACAAAAGCTTTCAGAAATGCCGAAATGCAAACATGGCGAGACAGCGCGCGGAGTACATATTGAAGTACATATTGCCGTAGGGTTATTAGTTATATTCTCAGTAGTAGCGGACCGCATGCCTTTACGCGTGCAAAAGTATATTTGGTAACTTCACCCTCTCGCCCAACCCTCTTTATTTCCGGTGATCGCAGGCAACATCTAATGTGTTGAATTATGAAAGTGTTCAACATCATGTGCTCTTCTATTAGCACGCCTGAGAACCTAAAGAACACCTACGAGGTGGTTATGTACATACAGATATACTGTTGCGATGATGTTTTTCTTACGCAGAGCATAGATGCGCTTGCTGACACAGCATTGCTGTACAAATATAATAATCTCTACGCTGGTTTGTTTGCTTCCACGTAGATTGTATGTCATTGAGCAGCGTAGCGACAGCGATGGGCAAAGTTTGCTTTGTGTTCGTTATGGCGAGTGTGAGGCTGGAGTGGAGAAGTTCATCTGGCGAGGAGTCGATGACGGAGAGCACAGGGGATGTTCGTGTGGGCGTCACGGTATGTACGGGTGAGCGGATACTGCGAACACAACTTCAATCTTTAATTAAACGGCTGTCATAAAATAAAATAAAAAAATAAATAGTCTCACATACAGCGTCGACGGTTTTTGCTCAACCTTGTTTCAGAGAGTTCAGCGGCTTTCACCTGACATTCGCCTTCGACAAACATTATTTGACAAGGGCAAACTCTAAAGCCATGAAAAAGTTAGTGTTTCCAAACGTGCTACTTTGAACTGCTTTTACAATGCATGGAAAGATGAGTGAGTAGCGTTCACGCGTGCTTCCTAAAAGGTACGTCGCAAGGTTTGTTAGACCTTATAGACCTTATAGGTCTAATGCGAACTGCCGGTTAATTATAGCTTGCCGTCCATTGTAGATGCCCTTTATCTAGGTTTTTGTTCATACACTATGGGATAACTGTCGCGCACACCATAGCTCCTAGAATTACTTCAAGAATCAACATAAACATGAGCTGTGCCTAATAAACATCCTATTGGCGGGTGAAATTTGTACCACTATGCGCATCAGAACGAGCATTGAATGTGGCTCTAATCACGCACGAGTTCATTAAGAAAGCATTTACCTTTCGCAGACGGCCGCCTTAATCCTTCGGCTCTTTGACAGCGCGTTTGAGCACTGCTAATTAGGTTCCGAAAAGAGTTTCGCGTAAACAAGTCTAAGCCGGAGTCGCGGAAGTTTAGAATGCTTGGATCCTGCACTTCCTTGCGAACTTGGTGGACTTTTACTGTGATTTGGTGTTAAGCTTACGTTAAACACTGCAAAATGCACGTCTGCGAATGAGAGCTAAGGACACCCTCATTTCATGATAATGAGAAAATACTAACGAATTCAGACTGCTGAAACCCATAAAATAAATATTACCCACGCGGTCAATAGGCCGCGCAGCATAGTATCGGTTATCGCTAAGGTAAGGCTTTCTAATACAACTAATGACTGCATACCATAATGGCGTAGAGGAGGCTTTATGATTGTAAAATAGCTGCTTGTTCATATACATTCATTCATTCCTAATCATTTTATACAGTGTAATTATGTGTGTTTTTCTTATCACTGATTGTCGTGTAAGGCACGGGCAGTTGTTAACCATGATTAGTGACATTCACTTTTCAGAATGTCAGTTGGAGGCGAGTGCCTCTTTCAAGTACGGCTGGAATACTGCGACGTTGCTGGTAACAACCTTGCTTATGAACGGCTCGATAAGCCGATAACGAAGTCAGAAGTTTCCACACCCTTTTCTTGAACGGACCCCTGCAAGTATACTTCGTTTTTCTAATAAAACCAATGCACCTTAAGCGCCTCCGACGGTCGCCCACATTGACATGACCCTTCGTATAAGGTTAGAATGCCATTGCACATTTCCTTCAGCGAGGCAATGCTACTGCGCCTCCTCCGGCTAATTGGGGCTCTCGCGAAACCTGTGCTTTGCTTTTTTGATTGGAAGACATAGGCATGCATCTCATAAAACTATAGAGAAGCAAGAAAAAAAAAGTGCTCCGTTCCGGACGTCCAATGCAACTTTATTCGGACTCTGGTAAGCCGGCTGAACAGAGGAAAATGTTCAAGTACTTTTTTAGGACAGTGAGGTCATGCACGACAGATCCTGAAAGCCAGGTGGTCATTGCAACTTCTCTGTATTGAAGAAGCCTCAGTGACTGACTGTAGGTAGGACGCGCAGCCGCGCTTGTGTACCGTCCTATTTTGTCTCTTCCCGCCTCCTTCTATTGCTTTCTTTTTTTTTTAATGCGAGGATAAATGCCTCAGCTTCCTTCTCTGATGCAGCATATCAAGCCGGATGCCACCTCGCCGACTTCTTGCAGTTTTGGTGTTCTGTCTCTTCTCCTAATGGCGCCTATGTTTAATCTTCCTTTTTGGAAAAGGTGTGCAGTTTTGTACGATGAACTTGTACTTCGCGAGCGTCGTTACACTAACAGATTATTTATGTGTTTGGCTCTCTGTCGCCATTTCTCCTCATTGAATTTTACCCTATTTCTTCTATATTTTTCTTATTTCTCCTCCTTCTACGACAATCCAAGTTCCTTACTTTCAGATCAGAGCTCTCGTGAAAAAAATAGCACCTCTTCTCTGCGGCTCCTTCTATCCACCCCCACCTTTTTCTCCACTTTTTCTTCTTGAGCCACAGTGGTAAATTTAGTTTTTTTTACCTAGCGATGCTGGTTATCTACAAAGGCCAAATCTTTTTTTACCTAGAGGAGATGAAAGAAGTGGTGTGTTGCTGGTTGCCAGCGGACTCAGCCTTACATAAGTTGCAGGCTCCCCTTCAACGAGGAAAAAGCGGGTTAACCGAGGGGCCTGATATTTATTAGTCGTATCATAAGAAGCAAACAAACACTGACACCAAGGACAACATGGGGGAAATTACTTGTGCTTAATAAATGAAATAAAGATACGATGAATTCCTGGAAATGAATATGGATGAACAAACAACTTGCTGCAGGTGGGGCAAGTTGTTTGTTCATCCACCTTCATTTCCAATAATTCATCGTATTCTTATTTCATTTATTAAGCAAAAGTAATTTCCCCTATGTTGTCCTTTGTGTCAGTGTTTGTTGCCTTTTTATGATAAGGCTCAACTTCATGCCACTTTTAACCGCACAATTTTTTGCTTAGCGCAGCCATTCTGGAAACGACTCAAGGTATGGCGCTGTAGGACCATTGTATTTTGTGACAATGGACGCACCAGGTTTTCATTACTGGATCTTTGGCTGCCGTTTGTCTCAATAACAGTTGATCCGTGGAATAGCAAACATTAGCCAGAATAATCGAGGGTACTAGCTAGGCTGTAATGTAGCCACATTCGTTCACAAATGGAAGCGACGTTATTTTTTTCGTTTCACATGCCTTATGTGATTTGGTGTTTTTTTTTTTACTGCATCGCTGTCCCTTCGTAGTAGGCATAATAACTGAGTCTTGAAGCCAACATATTGCAAAGCTTATTTTCGTTGTCTAATACAACATGTAATAAATAGAGCCACAGGCATGTGCCCTTCAGACGTCGCATATAATCGCTTAAAGAGAATTGCGTTTTAAAATATATCGCACGTATGTGCTTTCCAAATCTTCTCGTCTTCGTTTCGTATGATCTTTTGCAGTTTTTATTGTTCGGTATAGCTATAAAAGGACAACTCTACAACTCTTTAGTCCGCATTGCAGAATGGCCATCATCATGATCATCACCGTCATCCTAGTAAAAGCCTAGGTTATCCGCTGCAGTACGACTGCCAATCCAGGCAATCATCAGTTACGGTTGTCTTGCACCAGCCGGCTCCACTCAGTTAAAAATGTAGCAGTATTCGCATTACGCAGTAACTTGTAGCTACGTAAAACTGCGCGTCGCTAGAAACAGTTACTGACAGTATTTCTGCACGAAATTATTGACTCTCATTGCGTGTTTCGTTAAGCCGTCAATTGTCTCAAATGTTTCGAAAATTGGCCAGAACGTTGGACGTTTAAGGCTGTAATATCCTCCCTCGCTCTTAGGTGGTTCTTTTTAGGTAGTTCTAATATGATATTCCTTTTTGGTTGTTTCCAAAGTCTTCTATGTTGGCACAGGCATCTTATATGTAATAAACGACAGAAGCAAATATGCCGAAGCCTGCGTGCGTTTTGGGGGGAGGGGAAGATGATGTGGCAGCAGATTACTCATATCTTTGTGTATTATTCTGTTTATTATTCGCCGAGAAAATCTACCGCTCCAGATGTTTCATCACCAAGTGCTCACAAGTGCTCACACTTCCGGCAGGTGGGCCGTCACATAGCAAACGTTTTTGCATTTGTTTCTTACGCATTCTGCTGGCCTATGATGTGCTGAAAAAAATGCGGCCGCTTCCTGGCAAGCTATGCCTATCTGGGTTCAAATTTACAAGCTGCGATCGTCTGGGCGACCATATAAACAGAGAAAAGAAAATTTTGTTGTGAGGTGTGTCTTCCAAGTCTAATGAAGGCAGACATTGGCAGCAGGGGCTTTCTTTTTGACCTCGGTCGTCATGCTTTTAGGTTACAGAAACAAAGGAAGTCTAAGCTGTACTACAACTTAGGTGAGTTTACGTAATGTGAGCTATATTCCACGCGCACACTCACCTAGAAAGCGCTGTGTCATCCAAGTCCTAAGTTACCTCATATTCAATTTTTCGCGTAGGTTTTTTCAGTCCATCAAACCACAGTACTTTCAAGTTTACTTTGCTGAAGGGTTGTAAAGTGACTTTGTGTTTGGAGATACTGATCTAGTAAACTTCATACCTGTAGACGTGCAATAACAAAAGCTGCTTTCAGTGCAACATGTTTCTAATGAAAGTATGTTCTGGAGAAATATTCAACTGCCAGAGAGGAGCACGTAAGCAAACACTGTCCTCAAGCCCTCCAAAATTAAAATCTTGCGATGAAACCTATTTCTGTGTTTTGAAATTTCATTTTTCGTTGGGGATATAGCAACGCCTGTGTATCTTTTCATGGCACTTAATCCATCATATGAACTCACGTGCCAATGGATTCACTTCTCATCATGATTTTCACCGAATGCTCATGATCGTCATAGGAGGAGCATGGCCTTGTAAGAGCGGATCATCAATGACAAAACACAATGGGAGTTAGAAAAGAAAGGCAGGTTCACCCAATATGCGACGCATAAACAGTGACATCAGTGTAGTAGACAGCAACACCAAGGAAGGTTTGTAGTTTCGATCGGCCGCATAAACTGCGTTTAAAATTCACTTAGTGGTAAATTAAACACCCTAATACGGGTCGCACGCAGACAAGCAAACAATAACAGATCTCACTAAGTGACCACGAACACTCGCTCTCATAACGATAGCGTGATGAACAGCGCGGGCAACAGGAAACGAGCTCTGCGGGCTGCCTCTCGCTTTGCCACGTGTGGGTGATAACGCCACCTCCAACACTAGGCGCGGCCGAACACAGCGCTCGTCAGGGAAGCAGCTACATCGGCTCGCCCTTGGTGTTTGCACCCATCACACAATGCCTCCATGATGCGGAGCGTGGCGCGCGTATGCACTCAACCACGAGGACAGCCATGCGTAGCCATAGCCGGCCTGAAAGACGAGACTCGTCAAACACATGTTTGAATGCCCAGCCTTAGCCAAAGTACCAGTGTTCATGGCCTAAACTACTGAAGCATTTACGTCCAAGAATGCTCGTCCAAACTTCCAGAAACTTATGATGGTGATAAACAAATGGAAGGTATAGACACAATTGGTTTCCAGCAAAACGTTCACACACGGACAGGAAAAGACAAGAATTGTGCTATTCCGTTGCTAGTACGGCGTGTGTGGACGTCTCTTCCTGTCCGTGTCAGAACGTTCTGCTGGAAACCAACTGTGCTATCTGGAACGAACGAGCTCAGGCATACACTATTCGGCAGGTATAGAGCTGATGAAATTTCTGGCATCTAGGGACACAGAAATTGGCTTACAGAAAGGCAGACAAATCGGCCTAAGCTATAGCTTGCTCTTGCCTGCTGCTCTACTATAAGGACAGGAGACGCGGAGGAAAAGAGCTGTTCAATGCTGCTGATGATGATAGGAGGAGGAGGTGCTTACATACATTAACAACGTTATGGCATCTCTAAAGCCGTGCGTCTAGCCCTATGGCTTGTAGAAAGGCTGTAGCTACGCTACGAATCAAGGCTGCGGACTTTGCGTTAGGCCAAGGACGCAAAAGAAGCTGGTCTGATAGCGTCCTCTTATCGACGTTTGCGACGGACGAGGCCAGTTTCTGCCGTTCTTGCGCGTACGCGGTACAACTCTAGATCGAAGGAAAACAGCGCGAACGGTTTGAGCACAGCAAACCGCTGTTGTGTTTGAGGTTGCAATATCTGTTCGCGTGTTCGGCGCCAACCAAAGGGCTAAAGTGTGCTGCTTGTACTCAACATGCTGCCCTTGATATATATGTTACAAAGAAATGTGATAAATGGAAATGTACGCACCCTCAAATGAAAATTATGTTCAGCAGTTCCAGTCTCTATCTTAAAAGCAGTGCTCGAACTTGGATGTTTAGAGTAACATCTCTGATAAATTGTATAAAGAAGAAATTTGCCCACAGCTCAGTACTTGGTGTAACGGCTGATATATAGGAGGGAAGCTACACTTAACCGCACCATCAGAATTCAACCGCAACGTTTTCGAGCCCAAGTCAGAGCCGCAAAATAGAAGAATTTTCGTTGAAAGCACACGCTGTTCGACCGATTTCGTCGTTTTTCGTGCGTGAGTTCGGTAAAGAAGTGTCGGTACGCTTCAACTTAACACTTCCTGCACTGCTGCGTTCAATCCACGGCACGCGAGAGGGCGTTCAAGTAAAAAAAAGAAAAGGAAACGTTGCGGGATCAGCCTAGGAAAACAAATCGAACTGGGGTATGTTTTCGGATTCCTCGTCTACTCAGGATTTCCCTACTCCGAAACATTTCTGTGGTTCCATTCGGTGCGAAGCCCATTGCTTGTATACACGGCACACCATTAACGCAGAATGGTGTTTGTATAGCACCCACGCTCAATTCTTAAGATGGCCGTGTCGGGACAATACACCATACACGACCGTGCTGCATACAGAGACACACAAACCACACTTGCGCACAGAGAGAGAGACAGCAATGAAAGCGGTCGCCTTGTGCTTATGTAAGCAGGGTTCGTTGTCAGGTTCTTTATCTATATGGTCTTGCCGGGTAAGTTATCACAAGCGAAGCAGCGAGGATAGATCGAGTGGACGAATTGCTTGCCAACACACGCCAGAAATTAGATGCCTCGTATACCGGCCTTCTTTCACCACTTGATAGCGTCATACATATGAGCACTAATGCAACGTTACACAGATTGCTCTGTGTCGAGAGATGGATGGTGCTCGAGGTGATAGAGATGCCGATGCATCAGACGATGTGCAAAAAGAAACAAACAGAACTGAACAAGCATGCTTCCATCACTGCTTTCGTGGGTGCGTTTTCGTGGGTGCGTTTTCGTGGGTGCTCGTATTTAGGGAACCACCCATCATCATCATCGTCAGCAGCAGCAGCAGCAGCAGCCCGTATACGCCCACTGCAGGTCAAAGGCCTCTCCCGTACTTCTCCAACTTTCCCGGTCATGTGCAAATTGTGGCCATGTTGTCCCTGCAAACTTCTTAATCTCATCCGCCTACCTAACTTTCTGCCGCCCCCTGCTTCGCTTCCATCCTCTTGGAATCCAGTCCGTAACCTATAAAGACCACCGATTGTCTTCCCTCCTCATTACATGCCCTGCCCATGCCCCATTTCTTTTTCTTGATGTCAACTAAGATGTCATTAACTCGCGTTTGCTCCCTCACCCAATCTGCTCTCTTCTTATCCCCTTAACGTTACACCCATCATTCTTCTTTCCATTGCTCGTTGCGTCATCCTCAATTTAAGTAGAACACTTTTCGTAAGCGTCCAGGCTTCTGCCCGTAGGTGAGTACTGGTAAGACACAGCTGTTATACACTTTCCCAGTATGAACCAGTATGAACTGTTCAATACTTGTCTAGTACAATACAGACGAATGAGTATTGGCCTGCTTTTTGCGTTGCCAACTTTTGGAAAATTTTTATGCAGTTTGACATTCCTAAACTATTTACTATTGCTATTCTCACGTTTCACTCTTCTTGACATTCCGATCGCGGATGTGCTTTACAAACCGATTTGATAGGCCCTGTCTTTACGTAGTAGAATTGGTTATGTTGAACACCTTGCGCCTCTAGCTAAATTTTATGCCTTATTTTTGACCGAGTACGGTCGGTCGACAACAAAATACCAGTATGTGCATTCCAGCGAACCACTCATTTGTTCTATGTCTACGCATTAAAAAATTGTTATGATTAAGATGTGTACCTCCCAGTGAATAAATGAACAACTGAGGTCGCGGCAATGTTGGATAAGGCGAAAAGAAAGATATTAAAATTGACAAATATGCGAGAAAAAGAAATACTCCATGAAATAGTTTCATTATTTTGGACTCCACGTAGCTGTTGCTAATGTGCTACCAAGAGCATCTTGACTTTTTGGCACACTGAAAGCAACGTTTCCTCTGTGATTTGCCATTTTTTGGGGGGGGGGGTTCCTTGTTGGGTGATTGCTAAATCAGCGCCTCAATAGTGGCTTTGTTGTCCTCAATATAGTTTCATCCGTCTGTCGACACTTTAACTCAGTTATTCAGTTTCAGATGGTGCTTCTTAAAAAGTTAGCAATTCATACTGTGCGGGGGTGCGTATGGAAGACAAGGACCGCTATACGCCCACAAAAACACATGCGGCATCGCCCCATAGCAGTTGATAGTTACTGAAAATTCCACACGTTCCTATCCACGATTCCCACTTGGTGCGTGAACTTACGGCCACATGACTGGTCGCGATTATCTTTTTTTTCATTTCAACAGCTTCCTTTTTTCAGGCTTGGAAATAACTTGTACAAAGCACGTATAGAGCAACGGAAAGCTAGATTGAGATTTTTTCTAAATCGTCTCCGTTTTGTCATTGACACTTTTGCTTTGAATGCATTATTTGAAGAGCTGAATCACTAGTAAGTAATTACGTAATAAGGTGAAATAGGGAAAAAAAACACTATAGGCTATCCTCAATGACGGCGAACAGCAATATCTTCATTCTATCCAACTACGTAGCTCCTGCATGTCTTTAAATTTCAGTGAACAGTTAAGTGCTACAATATACATCATTGCACAGTCATATTTGACAAATATTTTTAGTTGTTTATTCGCTCCATCTTAACACAAATTGCCTACAATGGAACTCCTCCGAAGTTAAAAACTAGAAAAAGAATGGTGAGCTAGTGGAGGTATCCTTTCATGTGTGAACCATCCAAGATATCTGTCGTGGTTGTTTAGTGGCTGTGGTGTTGGGCTGCTGATCGCGATGTCGCGGTATGAAATCCCGGTCACGGCGGCCGCATTTCAATGTCGGCAAAATGCGAAAACGCCCGTGCACTTAGATTTAGGAACACCTTAAAGAACCCCGGGTGGCGAAAATTATTCCCGAGTCCCTCGCTACGGCGTGCGTCATAATCAGATCATGGTTCTGGCACGTAAAACACCGTATTTTTTTTTTCATTTTTATCATTCTAAGTTAAGGTATGTCTTTCTATCCGTCTGTCCGTCTGTCTCTCTGTCTGTCGGTCTCTATGTCTGTCTGTCTCTCTGTCCGCCTATCTCTCTGTTTGTGGGCCCCTTTGTTTGTTGGACTCTCTGTCTGTCGGTTTCTCTGTCTGTCTCTCCGTCCGTACGTCCATCCGTCCGTCTGGCTGGCTGGCTACCTGGCTAGGTGGCCGGCTGGCTGGCCGGCTGGCCTATATATCTATGTAACTATCAGCAGAACATTCTCACGGCTATATATTTTACAGTATTACTGTTGTACTGACATTTGCGTGGTCTCACAAGGCATGTTTCTCCTTCTTGCTTCCTGTTTTCGGGTGGTTGCTCATGCTACAATAAAAATCTACTTCTCCTGTTTTGTGACACTATATTGCCTACTTGGCATTTCTATTACCGATACTGTGGGGCACAACAATAGAAAAAAAAGAATAAGGAGGTTCTATAGAAAGAGCGCAAGTATAATATGTGTAGTAACAAAGCGGCACATCATTCATCACCTGCAACGTCAAGCTGCTTCGTGGAAGCGGTCCAGCCTTCACGTTATTCTCTTATCGCAATGAGGAGCAACGATGCAAACTGCCCAGTCCTACGGCCCCGGCTGTCCGCTGCAGCTCCCCTTTTCAAGTAGGCGCCCGTTGACCGTCATCTATTACACGACCCAGCAAGACGTGCTGATTTAAAATGCCGCAGGCCCCTGTCGTCCAGCACATCCAGATTTATTTCTTGTTGGTGTATCGTTATTTTCGAGATAGAGGCTAAGGTTTTCTCATTTCTCTTCATCAATGGCACTTACTTCGTTTTAGGCAGCTGTATATAGAAAAAGTAGTCATTATCATTGCATCATTAGCGCATCAATGTGCGCAATCAATCACTTGCATTGAGAAATATTAGCACTAAAGTTCACCATATAAAACGAAGCTTCCGTATTGTTCACGAAAAGTAATGTACAATACTGAATGGAATAAAAGTATAGTGATTGAAGCGCCTGCGAAAGGCCCCTCTATTGGCCAGTGAGGATTTAGCGTGAGCGTTATTTCTTCCGGCCCTCAGAAATGTTATGTTGTTTTGCCAATTCGTACTATTTTCTGTTACCGTCATTCATCTTGCCACCATTCAAATCAGGCTTTATTGACTCCTAATGTCTAGCCAAAGTTTTTTCTAAACTCTCTCGTTTGAAAGGCGAGGTTGCGAAAGTGGTGGCGTTACGACTATTGAGATAAACACAAAAGACAAAGAAGATGCGCAAAGTACCTAACACTACACTTGCAAGCATAATATTTATTATTGAAAAAGTTTATTCAAAGTTTCTTGGTGGCGATGCCGCATGTAAAATTTCAACTTTGAATGAGTGCAACAGAATACCGTACTTCAACGTCTTTTCCAGAGGAGATGTTTGAAACAGGCCCTAGCAGTGCATAGAAGTTGGAAATATACAAGCTCTTCCAGCAATCTGATAACTTCTTTAGCCAGTGAGGGTTTTCGCCTCCATGTGCACTTGCAGTTAATAATTCGCTAGCTTTCTACTTTTTTATAAATAAAGCCACTGTAACCCATGAAATCTGAAAAGTTGTTGACAATTGTTCTGCTAAAATTAGATCCCTACTACATCTTACTGGAATTCATTTTGTGTGTTGTGGCAAGTATACACTTTGTTATATTACCTTGAGGCATTCTGTAAACCCCTGGGGACAGCTACTAAAGACCTTTGTTCTTCGACAGGTCCTATAGGTGTTTTGTTCTGTGTGCATATTCAAATGGTATTATAATGCGGAAGAGTCTTTTAACAACGTCCAACACGAATGTTTGAAGCGTGGAACAATGAGCGCCTTAGGAAGGGGATGTCAAAACGAAACTGAAGAAATGCATAAAATGCTGCTTTCCTTCCTTCCTCTGATGATACCTCGTGAATTCTCGTAAAGTGCCTGAAGTACCTAAAGAGTGCGAATGGTTGCATGGAAAAGGGCTTCTTCAGTACATACTCATCCAAAGTTGAATTTCTTCCGGTGGGTAGTCAAAGCCATCTGGCAGCAAACTCAGAAACGTCGACAACGTAAGCTTGGAATTTCCATTTCCTTAGGCGTAAGACCAACATCGTGCGAAACTATGGAGCATCATCATAGAAGGAGGAAATCCATAGCAATCTATACTGGAAACACGATGCAATATTTGTATTATAGTGAACGATAGAAACGTTCATTCAGGTGTGTGCCGAAAGACGCTGAAGTGGTTTTGAATACATAGCAAGAAGCACTGGGTAACAAAAGCTTGCGCGTAGAGCGAAGAAGGGCGTTGCACAATCAACTTACAAGAAGCTGCGTGTTTTCCACGAGGCGGGCCGCAATTTTCTCTAGCAGTGATTGTCGCGCAGTTGAAGAGAGATTGTGTTTGTCTTGTTCTCTTGAAGTCCCTTGTCCATCGCGCAATTTTACACACGCTAGTCTTTTCTCGCACTGAACATGCACTATGTACAAAACGAATAAGCAAAGTTAATAAACAAAGAGTAATGTTCGAAGATGAATGCTTGCACTGACCACGTGCTGAAAGCGCCGTGAAGTGTAAACATTGCGTTCAGTTCAGACGCCCTGTTTTCAATTCTCGTTCGTGCTTCTGCATTTAAGGTAAAAGCGTCTTTGCACTGTGCTTCGGCGCTGCGCTTTTGAGCAAATAAATATCGGGAATGGCAACATGAAGGGATGAAAACAGATAAAATAAAGGCAATCTCATTGTTTTATTGCACGTTTCTATTTGTTGTCGGGGATATGTTATAGAGCACCATGTCTTTCTATTTTATTCGTTGATATCAGGTCCTGGAGCCAAAAGTGTGACCCATTGCGTGCACACAATGTTGCTTTAATTTTTTGAAGCCTGTCGCTGAAGTGATACCAATAAGTCCCGAAACGTGTACAAAATTCTGCTGCAATTCCGCTAAAATTGACGCTCAAAACAAACATTAAACTGTAGGCAAAATCTATAGTAAACGCTAGCATGATGTAAATTATTTCCTCAAACGTCTCACGTTTGCGTAGGCTCCGTGTGAGTGAGTAACGAAAAGCGAATTTACCAGTAATACCTAGGGGAATTTTACGTTACTAATATATATAATAATAATGTACCATGAGTCCTGAAGTTCAGCGTTCCCCCTCAAGTTGGGAGGTTCAAAAATACAGCACGATTAAGAAAACACAAGCAATTTTGTTTCCTATAACGAAAAGGCACTTTGGCCCCCCTGCAGTACTTCTGAAATGCTTCTGGTTTATGGCGTGCCTAGAAGGATAGAAAATCTAACGCACTAGGTCGCATGCTAAGACAGCGATGACAATTACGTGTCCTTTATTCATGTCCAACATTTGTTCTGTTACATTGCTAAAAAGAAAAAAAAGTTGCGGTTGTTATATACATAAAGAATGACCTGAAACAGGCGGAAAAATTCGCTAAAACTGCAACGATATATATGCACAGCGTAATTCGGCTACATGGGGAACATTCTTAAATGAACGTAATTAAACTTCATCAATTACGCTTGCGTGGGAACTCACGGATGGTAAGTACTTCAAAAACGCAACTTTTGTTCGTACTTAGCGGCCGCCTCAGCACGGCTATATCAGTTGCAGCTGTAGTGATGTTGTTGCGCTGGAGATGTTAAGTTTCACCTAAGCGCATAGTCATCTTGGGATGTGCTATGAATGTTGCCTAATGGCTGGGCTACGTGTAGTTAGTGCAGTGCATTCGAGAAATTCGGAATTCATCCCTGACAATGCAACCTACTTTACAATGCAGCCGTAATATTTTTTTTCTTTGCGGATTGCATTGCTTTCAATATCTTAAATGCACTGCAGCTTTATAATGTTATATTATCTATAGACATTGTGTCCACATTACCATCATTCATCACATTTCTAATATAGCACGATATCTTTTCTTCTACAGTGAGCCACTGTTCCGCATAAAGAGTACCATACTTGAAGCGTAATGACATGAAAGGATTCGCTGTGCTATTGCGTGCTAATCGTTTATTTTGTCCCACACTACTTTGCCTGGTTTCCCTCAGTGGTTCCTTGGAAGACGACAGGCACCTGAACGTTACCATTTACAGACTTGAAATTAGTGCGAAGCTTGAAATTAACCTGTGTAGGCCAGCGAGAGAAAGAAAAAAGTATACCTCACCATCTGAGAAAAAATGTTGCTTCTCCGGGAATAAATGCCGACAAGGCCATCTTTCTTCGGCCATCACTCTATTAGGTAGACGGACTACGCCATAGAAAGCTGTTTGTACGATCAATACAAAGGTTTTTTTCTTTTCATCTGCTTTGCAGGTATTTTGCAAAGGAACGCGTCCACGTTCCCTCGGCACTGCCTTCACATAAGCATCTGCTTTACGCTTTATGAGGATAATATAAAAATGATAGCCACTTGAAATCACCGAAGCTACATATTGCACGAGTACACGCTGAAAGAAGCGCTCATAAACTCCCTGTGAAGCGCGACGGGGTGTTTGAAAAGAGGCAATTTACGCTGTAGGATGCATCCGCTGCAGGTAGGCTGATCGCTGGTCATGAAGATGGGGTCGATCGATTTTCATTTCCCGGACATTCTTTTACCCTAAAGTAGGCCGCCCTGAAATATCGTTTCCTCCGCGGCTTCTATAGTCTCTTGGAGCGTCATTGTGCCGAGACCCCCAAGGGGGGCTCCAAGAGACGGATGCGCATTTTCGTCGCACAAGAAAGCGTGGAAATCTAATTTAGCTCGAGAACCTCGCCCGCCCCGTATGTCTACTTGAAGCCCGTATAGTACGCTTGCGAATAACGACAAAATCTTTTTCAAATCGATGCCCTTAGTTTACAGTACATTGATGGTGCAGCTAAGCAATTTCAACGCACCAAGCACAACATATTGAATTTGGTTGCTGGGAATTATAAATTTCAGCTCGCATTTTCAAGAGCACGTGCCCACTTTGCACTATTAGATAGATTTTATATAGCCTTGCAGCGCTTATTATGGTCACACGGTTAAAGGTAATTGTCCCGTTATACGATATTATTGTGGAGGGTTTAAGTATAAATTGTTTTCGCACTCCATGCGTCACAGACAAGTCCAAATGCTACGTCGTTTTATGGCATGACAGGAATCAGCACTTTGCAGCACCTGTGGCAGCTATGCTTAGACCAATAAGCACCAATACTGTGAGCTGATCACAATAATGATGTGAAAGCATTGCTAAAGCTTTCTCCCGGAAGCGAGATTAAAGTAAGGTAAAGCTGATATCACTATTGACGTTAGGAATTTGTGATGATAAAGAGAAATTGGTACAGTTGTGTTGAAGTGCAAGTTGCATATAATGAGCAAGCGCCTAGTCCAGGCATTTCAACTTGTCCTCTAGAAATCCAAAGGCACAGCTCATTATTCCCCTTAGTAAGAGCTGCTTCTGATATTTAACATCGAGATGACATAGTCGCTTTTATGAGATTGCAGTTAAGAAACTGCCGCAAGGTTAGACACGGTCTTTAGGCCATAACTTTCGTTGCGCTACAAAGCGCAATAGTCATTATCTCCACCTGCGAAATGCAGAATCGAATGCATTCTTTATATTGCGTTGTTTTTTTTTGCCACCGTGAACCGCCTTTTTATATAGATGCCTGAATGGATCCTGTAATATATATTTGCAAATGAATCAGAAGATACTGTTTCATGTAGTGTCCTAACAGTAGAGAAAAATGAGAAATAATTATGTGTTGATGAAGCCGGTATGTATTAGACACTCAGACCAGCAATTAAATAGCATATTTTGAAGCAACATTTATGTCATGAAAACGTTAGTGATCCCACCAGCTCCGCCAAGAGGATATCGGCGAAACTCGACTGCTAGAAGTTACAGTGCCTAACGGGCCAGTGGTTACGTTGCGTGGTGCGTTACTCACCAAACTGCCTGGAGTTAGGCGAATAAAATTAGCCTCAAACACGTTGAGATTTGAAATTTGTGCGATAACTTCAGCTCACTCCTTCATTGTGTTTTTACAATTCAATTGTTTTATTTGACGTGCAATTGTTTCTATGTTAATTATTTTATAAGGCATTGCTTATTTCAGTGATATCTTCCAGTTTTATTTGTGTTACTGTTCACGTAATAACTCCATTCTTCGCTGAACCACATGACGGGCTTATGCTATTTCTGTAGCGAATCATCATCGTTAGCTTTATCATTATCAACAGCAATTACTACCAGAGCAGTGAAAGACGGGTGAGAAGCAGTGTGAAAAAATAGCGATAGCTCTGGGAATGGCATACGAAGGCATTGAGAATGTCTAGGAATGTTTACTTGCTTTTTTATTAAAAAATATAAAAAGTAACAATAATTCCATAGTTTGTATGCCGTACTTGACACTTACGGCTAAACTGTGGCACCTTTCTTTCAATTTCTTTTTCTGCCATGGGCAGGCTTTAGAACATACACGCACATGAAATACACCAGAAGGCAGAAGCTCCAGGGATGAGTTGTTAGGAACTCTCCATAAGCCGCCGCTACATAGTAGCGCTTTGCGACATTTAAACATTGCATTTGTGTGAATTATATCGAAATTGCTTTTATGTGTTGCTTGGGCTTGGCTTGCACTTTGCCTTTAGGATTAACCAAACACGGCTTTTCTCATTGTCTCTGTGATCCGCCTTCGTACATAACCAGAAAATCATACAGGTTTAAGTTTCAAGGCGGCTTCAGGGAAATGAACCCAGAAAAGCATATGGCACAGAGAAGCAGTAGAAGTGAACTAAATATATGCTATGCTTTGAGATCAGATGGCATTATGATTACGTCTCCCATTTCTTGGGCCTGCGCGATGGTGTAAGTATGAGCTTTTCCATGATATAGGTATGCATATATTGTTATTATGTGTGTTCCAGAAAAATTTACATTGGCTCGGAATTCAAGCGTGATATTCCCCATAATACACATCGAAATGAACCCGCCGTGGTTGCTTAGTTGCTATGATGTTGGGCTGCTAAGCACGAGGTCGCAGGATCTAATCCCAGTAATGACGGCCACATTTCGACGGGAGCGAAATGCGAACACATGGAAATGCCAACTCCAAGCAAAATTATAGTGTGATTAAGATTATGTTGGGAAATATATGCACTTTTCTTTTAATACTATTTGTAGAGGCAGCGCGCCACAGACACTACTTATTAGAGCAGGCCAGTCATGGTGCCAGTGGTGACCGGGTACAGAACGTAGACGCGGCTTAGGCCGCGCCCACCAGCGTGTTATCAGTCCGACACTGCTTGATCTGACACAACTGGCTACACCACTGTTAGCATGATATTTACTTATTTAGAAATACTGGTAGCCTTCTCTTTAGGGTCATTCAAGGGAGGGAGAACCTTCTGTATACAGAAGTTTACACATAAGCACACACCTATACATGTACGTATAAAATAATGCAACCAAACGACAAGACACATAACAGTGACAACAGCTGAAGCTGAAACTGATTGTCGGTAATAACGGCAATGGCTAACCTACGCATAAAATGTGAGTTGCCACAACACACAGCACTTTCGTTCTGCGCCGCATGTTATCTGCACGTCAATGCACAGCCAGCATCCCAAGTCTCATCTATTCATACACACTCCTCCCTCTGGTTTGGAGTGCGATAAAGGTTGGCATGTTGGCAAGATATTGGGTACCTACCAACAGCGTAAAATTGATGACCGCATGCGAAACGTAAGAACATAGTACCTTGGCTACTGCAGCCGTTTGCTCTACATTAATTTTGAACGCCACGTGAGGGTCAGTTAACCTGCACCAAATCACCGGTTTACGGGTATTTTTGCAATTTTCCCGCTGATGACTAAGGTACCCGCTGCCCGAAATCGAACTCATATTTGCTGCGTTGCCTTTACTGTGAATATATGCATAAAACCTTTCCATGCTCATGCAGTTTTTTTTTAATAATTGTCTTGCAACCTCAGAATGCGTTTAAAACCTTTCTCTGCTTTTGGGCTGAAAAAAGCCACCAGGTAAAAATAAGAGGTGTCATCCCTACAGCATGATAAGAGCTGCAGCCAGCTTCCTAAATACCTTTCGCTGTTTGGGAAACTGCAACGTTTTTCATTTCTATAGCTCTTAAAATTGCAGTAACTCAGAAATGAAACTCAAGCCTTCTTTGTAACATCAGGAGAGTTCTTGTACAGTGCTCAGGGAATGAAAAGCGACAGCGAGCATTTAGTGGAACTCTGCATGTATGCAAAGTACTCGAGAGTACCATGTCAAGTCACTAGGAGTCTAGTCACCAAAGGTAACGTGGGCTCCAATTTTAGTGTATGCAGCAAATTACGTCGACGTGACACGAACTACAGCCGGTTGAATCTATAGTATGCTCATTGGTTAGCCCTAAATTGAGGCGTTTCAATTCGTGAGCACTGCCACTGATCTAATGACGGCCAAACGACGCTGCCTCTCAAGTTGAGGATTTCCCTGGCTGTCTGTGACGTCCAATATTTTTCGCAGTAGGGAGTACATTTAGTGAGATTCCTAGAAAGATGTACCTTCTCTACCATAAAAGTGTTCCCTCATCATTAACACGTGGCAACTTGCTTCAAACAATAAAAGCCGGTTACGCTTTGTCTCTGCATCTGTATTGTAGCCATTCGACTTTCTTTAATGTACGTACAGTAAAATCATATCTGTTTTAGCCTTGCAGAACACTAAAAATTCTTAATGGTCATATCTTATCTGATCAGTTTACTGATTTTCCGAAACCTACGTCGCTTTCGACACTAATTCAATGCAAATCTAGACCCACTGTAAAAATTCTTCTATTCTTCTTTGACAGCTGTTTCTTCCTTCGCGTACGCGCTGCAGATGTGCATGAAATGAACATGCGCATTTACGACAGAAGTATTTCCTGCGATATTTTTTCCACCCCCGTCTCTATCGGAGCGTAAAATTGCAGCTTCCTGAGGCGTGAAGTTATGTTGCCACGGCCATCTGTCACGTCATTCACACGGCGAAACAGAGCACACCGTAGAGCCGTGGATGTGTCATAACTCATAGCACCATACACAGAAGGTCGCTGACTCTCCGAAAGTGGCTCCAGAGTAAGCGTGAGAAAGAAATGAAATGAATAAACGCAAATGTTCTAGGAATGGCAAGGATGCCTAGGCTAGCACTTAATGTGCCGAATACCTTGCTGGCCTTTCAGGTTTTCGTTGCTTCCACGGAAACCATTATTGGAAGTCGACGTTGAGCAAATCACAGAAGCAAAAATCTGCAAAAGTGTTATTTTTCGAAATATGAAGGTACTTCTCCATTGCAAATTGGCGCCGTGTACCTGACAGTGCTGTCATAAATAACAGCCCGACCGTTAAAACCATCTAACCGTGAAAGACGAAGTAATACGCGGCACTGCTGTATACAGAATGCATCATAGCAGGGCATTGGGAATTGGCACTAAAGCCATGGCATCGTGAAAAGTGGATTGAGTTACTCGCTGAATTATTTGGCGCACCTTGGATATTTCTGTGAGGAACAACTTTTGTCGTAGCCATTTTCAAAATTATGATTGCGGGTAAGAACATGAACATGACAATAAACATTAAAATCTGCAAACCAGTAGGAGAAGTCAGCGTTGTCGATGAAAAAACATAATATTCAGCGAGGAAGTTCTAGAATAATCAATTTATAGACAAACTGGGAGGTTATAATATGTACGGTTCTTAAGATGCCATTAGCCAGACTGTTATATTGCTGCTGACCGTGCCTATACACCAATCGGATAGCGGGAGAAAGAGAACAAAAACCAAGCCATGGTAAGTTAACAACACGCGCACACTCGCTCAAGCATTCTTAGTCTAATTACATATTTTCGAGCAGAGTATCGTGAATTTCATAAAATCAGCTGCGACGCTCCCCGATTCTATTCGATTAAAGCCGTCACTAAAGCGCTACGAAGCGCGAGCCCGTTATTGGTTTATGGAGACCATGCAGTCGCTCACCAGGTGCTTTCTAGAATTTTGTGTTTCGGCGCTGGGTACCACTCTACGGTGCCAACCCAAGCCTTAGTATGCAATCTCGTAGCAAAGAGCAACGTCGTGAAGCCTCCAGAGACCTACACACTCAGAAGTGCCAGATCAGAACAAAAAGAGAATGTCGTAATCGGCTCAAGAAATACAAATATGACAAACTCATTTGTCCTATCGCAAATGCATAATAATTAGGACAGTGCACTTATTCACCAGGTATGCATTTTCGCTACGTGCCCCGCTGCGCTATGTAACTTAACAATAAATGCAAACGAAGCGAACAGGAGCGTTCATTATTTATTTTTTTATTTATTTTGATTTACAGATATTCCTGACTCAGCTTCGAGACATTGCAGGAGTGGTTACATAAAAGAAGGAAACATCAAAGCACAGAATTATACACCCCCGCAGGGGCGTCTGCGTAAGCAGGCGTTTGGTGTGTTGCGACACCACGTACCCGAGCACACGAGGGTTGGACCCTCCCGCGTGTAGCCGTGCGCGGCTTAGCCGTGTCCGGGGAAAGGGGGATCCTGGAGGTTGAGGCGATGCCGGGTGTTCGGACCTTTAAGGCCCCCCGGCGGAGGCAACACACCTCTTTGGCCTCTGCTTCCCGTAGACGGCACCCCCGGACTGACCCACCCGGGGGAAATCGGCAGTCGCCTTTTCCTATCCACCTCTTCAACCTTTTTCTTTCCTATCTTCTTTCTTTTACTGTCCTATCATCTCTTGTCTTCCGTCACTTCCTAATTTTTCTAGGCGGCTAGGGTTAACCTTGTGTATGTGCCCTCACTTGGGTATGTTATATTAGGTTATAGCAGCAATGCACGGCTGGCGTCTGCAGCCTTACACGTGAAGTGCTACAGCGTCCCCCTGTTGGGCTCCGTGGTGGGTGGCCGCCATTGCCGCCGAAAATGACCGAAATATTATGGGAACACCTGCCTTTCCACGTCTACTTGATCGTCACCCTCAAAAGAGGTGACGCACCAATGAAATTCTTAGCCTCTTCAAACCAAAAGAAATTTCCCCCCGATTTCAAGTTGTTCATAGCGAAAAAACGGAAAAACCAGCTAGAACCCTATCCCAATTCCTTGTTGCAAAAGGCTTGACTGAGGCACTTAGACCAGGCTATAAGGTCACCAAAATGTCGAGCGGGGACCTGCTACTTGAAATCCATGATAAAGAACAGCACAACAAACTGAACAAACTTGTGGCATTTGGAGATATTCCTGTAACCGTTTCCCCTCATCGCTCTATGAACACAGCACGAGGTGTAGTATCTGATGCAGATCTCATCGACTTATCTGAAACAGAGCTGTTAGAGGGCTGGAAAGAGCAAAATGTAACTGACGTAAAACGAATCATTATCCGAAGAGAAAATAAAGAAATTCCAACAAAGCACCTGATCCTCACCTTTGCCACTTGCGATCTGCCACAAACAATAGAAACCGAATACACAAAGATAGCTGTCAGACCATACATCCCTAATCCAAGAAGGTTCTTCCAATGTCAAAGATTCGGCCACGGGTCGCAGAGCTGCCGTGGTAAACTCACATGTGCGAAATGTGGAGTTCAAGGTCATGCCTCAGATAAATGTGAAGCGACACCTCACTGTGTAAACTGTGATGGTGAACATCCAGCATACTCCCGATCATGTCCCAACTGGAAAAAAGAAAAAGAAATTATCACCCTAAAAGTAAACGAAAACATCTCTTTCAAGGAAGCACGAAAAAGGTGCTTCCCATTCCACACAACAACGTACGCCGATGCGACGCGTCAGGGGGCAGCGCCGCATCGGCCTGCGCCACCTGCCCGGCCCGCGCACGGCGAGCCGTTGGCTGTGGCATCCCCCGCCCCCGAGGTGGAAGCAGTTAAACCTGCGCCACCCACCAAGACACAGAGGCCGGTTACCCCGGGTACGTCGGGCCTCAAAACCACGCCTCGCCAGGCGAGGTCTGACAAACAAACTAGGAGCCTGCACGTTCGGGCGTCCAGTGCTTCCCAGGAGGCAATGGATACAACACCGGCACGTTTGGTGCCAAAAAACCGGCGTGGCTCTCTCGAGCTCGCCAAAACAAACAAAAAACCCATAACAGGGCCAGACGACGATCCTGTTACCTAAAGTACACCACAACACACCTGAACACAGAACATTCCTCATCCTAATAAAATGGCTGTACAAATTATTGACTGGAATGCCCGTGGCATTCTAAACAACTTAGATGACATAAAAGAAATAATACAAGAGTTTAATCCTAGGCTGTTCTGCGTTCAGGAAACACACTTGAAAACATCAAATACAAACTTCTTAACACAATACACATTATTCCGCAAAGATCGCGAAGATGGCCATGCCGCGTCTGGTGGCGTGGCTATTATAGCTCAGAGGTCAGTTGCTTGCCAACACCTCCACCTTCAAACTAATCTTGAAGCAGTAGCGGTTAGGGCGATTCTATTCGACAGGTTGGTTACGGTCTGTTCCCTCTACATACCACCCGAATATCGCTTGCAACTAAGGGACCTTGAAACTCTAGTCAATCAGCTTCCGGAACCATTCATTTTAACAGGTGATATGAACGCCCATAATACGCTATGGGGCGACTCGCGCTGTGATGCAAGAGAGCGTACTATAGAAGACTTTCTTTTATGTACTGGTGCAGTTCTTCTGAATAAAAAAGAACCCACCTTTTATAGTACTACACACAAATCATATTCTTCAATAGACCTAACCATAGCCTCTCCATCTCTAATGCCGTACCTTGATTCGAAGATCTTGAAAAACCCTTACGGAAGTGACCACTTTCCTATTCTCTTAAATTTAACAAAACGCGCTGAATGCCCTCCACAGATCCCCCGATGGAAAATCGACTCGTCGGATTGGAAACTGTTTCAGGAGACTACATATCTACAGTACGATGATTTGAGCTCTCTAAACATAGATGATGCGGTGGCATATTTAACAGTTTTTATTATTGACGCCGCTGAAAAATGCATAAAACAAACTAACGGACTTGCTAATAAGCGTCGTTTGCCTTGGTGGAATGACGAGTGCAAAGAGGCACGGAAAAAACAAAATAAAGCTTGGAGCCTGCTTCGTGACTCTCCAACTGCGGAGAACCTCATTAATTTCAAGAAGGCAAAATCACAGGGCAGGAGAACACGTCGACGTGCTAAGCGCGAAAGTTGGGAAAGGTACATATGTAGTATCAATTCGTACAAGGATGAGGGTAAAGTATGGAACAGGGTAAACAGATTAAAGGGCAGGGAAACACAACCGCTTCCTTTAGTAAACGCTCAAGGCGACACCATGAAAGATCAGGCAGATTTCCTGGGCAAGCATTTTGAAAATATTTCTAGTGCATCACACTATGCGCCAACTTTCCTAAAGTTCAAGGAATGCATAGAGCGCGAGCGCCTTGAACGAAAATGCGCAGCAGATGAACCTTACAACCGTCCGTTTAGTCTCGCTGAACTGAAGGCTGCTCTCAGTTCCTGCGGCAACTCAGCACCAGGTGGTGACCGCATAATGTATGCGATGATCAAGAATATACACCCAGAAACATTGAACACACTTCTGTCTCTTTACAACACCATGTGGGTGTCTGGGCATATTCCATCCTCATGGAAAGAAGCAATTGTCATCCCAATTCATAAGCAAGGCAAAGACCCCGCATTAGCCAGTAGTTATAGGCCAATAACAATAACAAGCTGCCTGTGTAAATTATATGAAAAAATGGTAAATCGTTGTCTAATCTATTTCCTCGAAAGCAACTGTCTACTTGATTCCCTTCAATGTGGTTTCAGGGAGGGTAGGTCAACAATAGACCACCTTGTTCGCATTGAGGCAAATATTAGAGAGGTTTATATACACAAACAATTTTTCCTCTCTGTATTTCTGGACTTAGAGAAAGCATATGACACAACATGGCGATTCGGAATTCTCCGAGACCTATCTGCGATGGGCGTACGCGGCAACATGCTGAATATGATAGAAAACTACTTGTCTAACCGCACGTTCCATGTTAGAGTGGGCAATGCCCTGTCCAGGCTATTCACTCAAGAGACTGGTGTGCCACAAGGGGGCGTGCTTAGTTGCACCCTCTTCATTGTGAAAATGAATTCCCTCCACAAAGTCATTCCATCCTCAATGTTTTATTCGATATATGTTGACGATGTGCAACTAGGATTTAAGTCTTGTAACCTTGCTGTCTGCGAGCGCCAAGTCCAACTCGGACTGAACAAGGTCTCAACATGGGCAAACGAAAATGGCTTCAAGCTAAACCCCCTCAAAAGCTCCTGTGTACTTTTTTCTAGAAAGGGAGGCTTGATACAAGATCCTGATATTATGCTGCATGGACAACACATACCACTAAACACTGAACATAAATTTTTAGGCATAATACTCGACTCAAAACTAACCTTCATTCCTCATATCAAGTATTTGAAAGCTAAATGCCTTAAAACAATGAACATCCTGAAAATACTCTCATATACAACATGGGGAAGCGACAGGAAATGCCTCATGAACCTCTACAGGAGCCTTGTACGATCGCGGTTAGACTACGGTGCAGTTGTGTATCACTCAGCTACACCCAGTGCTCTCAAGATGCTGGACCCTGTGCATAATCTTGGTGTCCGCCTCGCCACCGGCGCCTTTAGGACGAGTCCGATTCAAAGCCTCTATGTCGAATCAAATGAATGGTCGCTCGATCTGCAGCGGTCATATTCTACATTTAATTATTTTCTGAAAGTACATGCTAACAAAAACCATCCTTGTTTTTCCACCGTAAACGATATGACCTCTGCAACACTCTTTCATAACAAACCTACAGCCAGAGAGCCATTCTCGATCCGTGTGACAAAGCTGAGCGAGGAGATGGATGTTCATATTCATGAAAATAGACTAATGGCTTCTGCCAAGCCGTTTCCACCGTGGTTGTGGCGAATCATTGACTGTGACACGTCATTTGTGGAGGTAACGAAGCACGCTCCAGAGGCGCACATTCATATGCATTTTCTGGAATTACAATTTAAATACTCTTGTCCAGAGTATTACACAGACGCGTCTAAATCACATGCTGGCGTGTCATACGCAGCCGTCGGCCCATCCTTTTCCGAGTCCGATGTTCTGCACGCTCAAACAAGCATCTTCACAGCAGAGGCGTATGCACTGTGGTCGGCTGCGAAACACATCAAACAGTTAAAATTACATAAGGCGGTCATATACACAGACTCATTAAGCGTTGTGAAAACATTGATGTCATGCTGCAACCACACAAATCCAGTAATTGCAGACCTTTTCTCTCTCCTCTGTACTATTTATGCCTCTGGCAAACATGTAACGATATGCTGGGTGCCTGGACACAGAGGTATTGAAGGTAACGTCCTGGCAGACCGAATTGCTACCTCCTTAGACACAAAAGCTTGCAGCATGTCCAAAGCCGTTCCGGTCTCAGACCTAAAGCCATACTTACGGAAACAACTCAGAACCTACTGGCAGCACAAATGGGATTCTGAAACCCTTAATAAACTCCACATAGTTAAGCCACATTTAGGATACTGGCCATCACTGACCAAGTCCAGACGATGTGATGTCCTCTTCTGTCGTCTCAGAATAGGGCACACTTACGGTACACATAGCTTTTTGTTGAGTGGCGGTGAACGCCCAATGTGTAGTAGATGTGGGAAGACACTCAGTGTTCAGCATGTCTTCCTAGAATGCCGCGAAACACAAGTCGAGAGGAAAAAACACTTCCCTTTAGCATACAGTCAGTGTATACCACTTCACCTGGCACTGTTTCTAGGCAGAGAACCGCTATTTCACATGCAATCTACCTTAGCCTTTTTGAACGAAGTTGGCACGCTCCACGTTTTCTGTGCAAGAAATTCGTAACACGGCCTCTTGCGAGAGGCCACGGTTGCGATGTAAACCTTAGTTATAGCACATGCCTCCAGGCCCTTGTACTCAAGGGATCAGCTGAGGCTGTTGTGCTACTTGTCAACAAGAATCACCTGTCCATTTTTATTCATGTAACGCCATTACACCATTGTTGTACATCCTCTACTTATAGCATACCCTACTTCAGCCATTCTCATATTTTTATTCCTTGTTTACTTTATGCAACTTATAGCTCTCAGTTTTAGGCCTCTCTACAACCACGTCACATCAGCCATTAGTCCATTCAATGCTGGTCACCCCTGCCTTGGCGCTCTTTGGCCACACTTGGCCCTTGCGCCAATAAACACTACATATCATCATCAACAGAATTATACACTTGCTTTACAAACTGTGCCTGTGAAAGTTGTCGGAAAGAACTACCAAGTTTATTCCCCCGGTGTAAACTGTGCACGGAAAAAAAATTTGTGTGACCATCAAGAGAAAATCTAAATTGCACAATATCCGAAGGCAAATGTCCCAATGCACTTCATACGTACTGAACGTATACTGAACACTCTCATGTCCACTCTTTCTCCGTCGCTCAGACTATTCACACTCCCTTTCTAATGCCTCTGAAAACTGGATTGCTCGAACATCAGAGCTCCCTGCTATACGAGTGCTCTGGAAGCTGCTACTAGCAATCTAAAGCCCGACAATTTTTCCCGACCTATGGACTGTGACAGATGGGCAACTAAAGCGACGATTAGAATTAGGAGCCTTTCATAAATAAACGTTATATCTCTCTTTGTCTCTGCGGGAAAACGTTCTGCTCAATTCTAAACAGTCTCGAGCAACTCCGCGAAGGCTAAAAATGTGTGATCTTCAGCTACATCATCATGTGACTGTGAATGGGAGTATATCAGAATCACACTGCCGTAAGGACACTGCGAATAACTCTACTACGCTAACATTACAGAAAATACGTTGATAAATGTGGTGTTCGTAGAAACAAAATAATAAGTCGATGGACTAATGAGGCGAACACAAAAAATACTTTCGCCCTTTCAAACACGAAAGTTCAACCTATACAAAGCATTAAATCCACGATGCTGTCAACGTGTACTACTAATACATTGCAGTTGTATACTACAGTTGCTATGTTGCTCAAGCTGGTGTGAGTATTTAACGAATTCGCACGGATAATGAGTCTCGCGAAACTGGCTAAAAAGTATGACGTGGACCATGTCCCGTAGAAAAACTTGGAAGGGCGCATGCGGTATATCGCATATGTTCAGCACTAGCATGTTTTGTTGAGTTGCGTGTACTGCTGATGGCACCACGAAAGAATTGGAGTTATTATATATAACGCAAAGAAGAGCAGCACCGAGATAACTTCGATATCTGCCTTTCCATTTTCCTTAATTTCGCTCGGGAACGAAAGCTGCAAGCAACAAAAATTCAAACAAAAGCAGTCTGTGCATCTCTTGACATATGAAACTCTATAACAAATGCAATGTTTCAGTGACTAGAGCTAAGCTTTTTCCGCAAGGGTCTGTAAAGCTGGCGGCATACTTATGAACAGGAAACGTTGTTTCAACGTTCCTAAGTGTTAATAGTATCTTGAACATTATGCATTCTCAGACTTCGATGCATTCTCAGAAGGACATCATTGGTGCCCATGGAGACTTCCCACATGAATATATATAAGGCTTGTATTTTCAAATGACGCAAGCACATAGGTTGCGCGGCGAATTATAGTGAGTGGTTACTTACGCACCATTGCTTTGGACATGCGTGTATACGCGTTCTGCCTGGCAGCAGCTGTGGACATACGTAACGCGCAGAAAGTATGTCCAGCATTTGTGAGAGATTGGCACTTGCGTGAGTTGCATACGGGCACCGGCGTTCCATGTCTATTACAACGTCGAGTGTAAAGAGGCACCTAACATACTACTGGTGTTTTCGTTGCTCTGATAGTGTGTGGCATTCTCGTCAAGCTACGTGGCTTTATTTAGCCAATGCGATATAGAGTGTCCGGAATCAATACTTTTCTAGGCGTGAATTTCTAGGACGACAACGAATTATTTTGTTTTCCGGGGAAAGTACGCAATATATTATCAGGTATGACACAATGATTCTTAAAAAGAGAAGCAAAAATTTAATTTTAGTATAAATTAAATATGGCATCTAAATTTGGTAAGAAAGTTCACTTATGCTAGGATACATTGGTTTCGTTGATATGCCCGCTTATATAAATTTAACCACGATTGCTCAAACCTCGTCTTCCTCAGCTTTTATCACTGGAGCAGGCTGTTAGCTAAGCATATGAAAAAAATAGAAGTCATTTACACATCGCTCGTTTTTAGCGTCCTCCAAAGAACAATGAACATGCACACTAACTTTTAACTATGATTTCAATATACCCGCACAAGAGCGCTGATATTTTTGTTATATATGACAACGCTGTTGACGCTATTAGCATTGAATTATATTAATAACTGCTGGCTCATTTTAGGGAAAATTTAAATAAAAGCGTCACTCCCCTCCCCCCCCCCCCCCCCACAGATTGGGCATCTGCCATTAACATCTGGAAGCTACATCTGCATCAGTTGCTCGAAAGATGTCATCTCTAGAAGTATAAAGGTTTACCATTGTGCTCGAATTCCTCGCACGGTGTTCTAAGGGTGCGACTCGTTGACCCGACGCAACACACAATGCAACTCCTGTTGCACAGAATTAGCGGGGCCCAGGCTTCTCAGCGTGTTGCTCTGGTGAAGAACGCCTGCAGTGACGTTGCAAGCGTCGTACCTTGGTGGTGCACGATATGTGCCTGATAGAAAACCGTCGTTGTAAGTCAGCGCCAGGTGAAATATTGGACAACAATAGCTTGACGTTAACTGCTTGTTCAGTTCAGACCGGTGCATATATACAACAGCACCGAAGGAACGCCTGTGTGCGCACAACAATCATGCCAGCAGCGGGAAGTAGAACGCTCTCATACTTCCACCGCCAAGGTTATTGCGCGTTCGCTGTTGGTGCGTCCTCTCCGCTTCGCCGCTATTGCAAACAAACGCTCTCTGCGCCTCTAAGAACCGTCTAACGAACCACGCGTGTGCTGGCTATAGGGAACGCGCGGCAACGCCGCAGACAACGGTAATGGTGTGAAGGCACGTCGGGTGTCCCTTTAATTGCTATCGCAATAATCAAAATGGTGCCATCGTTCACGCGAAGAGAAAGACGCTGCGCTCTCAAAAGGCGCTCCGCTGCAGAATGTCAAAGAGAACCGTATATCTAAAGCAAAATAATGGGCGGCAGGCTTGTCGAAGGCAGCCATGGTTATTCGCTAAGGTAAACACCTTTGGTAGTTTCAGCTTGCGTGTCAGCCGTTATCCCCAACGCCCAATGTGTGTGTGTCAATGCCGGGTGTCGAAAAAATTTGGCTTGCTTCTAAAATGTGAGCATCCTTAGGCGACTCGTTCAGGAAATCTGTCCGTCGGTCCATCTCTAAAGCGTAACACGATGCACTCCACACAAAGAAAAACCGAATAACTTGGACAGGAAAATTTCGACGAAAAAACGTTGGTGTTGGTCATTTTCTAACCTAGGAACCCACACAAAGAAACTGAATGTCTCTGCCACTGTGGTAAACAGCTACGCTTGCTGAACGCCCGTATGAACCTTATGACAGTGCTGTACCGCGCCATCTGTGTTATCGCGCAGCACAGGTAGATAGGCAGTCAATGAGTTCATAACGCTGACGAGGAGCTACGAGGGGTTATATAGGACTAATCGCGGTTAATAATGGTTTGGCGTGGAAGGGTAAGGTACCAAAGAACTATAAGAGCTTATAACGACCTCAATAACGCTAGCAATTTTGATGAGTTTGAACAGGACGGATAGAGATTGATATGGGTAAGCTCTACTCCGATAAGGCTGATAACGACCGATAAAGGATCATAAAGGTCAATAAGGCAAGATTGAGCCCCATAAGGTCGATAACGATCTATAACGGTGGATAAGGGTTTGGACAGGTCGGATCAAGAGAGCAACAGGTGACAAGTCCAATAAAGCATTAAGTTATTCAACCATGCATTGATTCGGCAGTCGCTGCGACCAACATACGTTGCGTTGTATGCGTGGAGATGAGGAAGTGGCACAACGCTTACACACACTTACACAACTCCTGTGCTTTTTCTGCATCATTTTTTCATGTTTATCGTACGCCAACGAGCAATTATGTGCACTTGCTAGAGGACTGGCTGAGTCGGCAATAGTACCACGTGGTCCCTAGTGTACCGTTGTCTCATTCTCCATTTGAGTGCAAAAAACAATTCTCATATAGCTTTGTTTCTTGTGTAATTATAAAAGTGGGATAAAGGTCATACTTCAAGGAGGAAATGGTATCTTCCAAGTGCTAAGGCGCCGCATTTGCTGCATGCAACCAGCATATACTCCTGTATATTTCATACATTTCACTCAAGACAGATCTCTGCTTTTAATCAACATTACGCAATTGGCGGTAAGTATTCTTTATGAGAACTCGCTACTATAACACTCTAAAATGTTGGTGAACCCGATGGTATATATTCATAAGCACCCCGTACATTGAAGTGATTCGAAGGACTCCCACAGTACAGATAGCTTTAGTTGTGTGCTTGCAGTCCGCTGCGATCATGCTTCAGCTTCTGCAGGCTGCCAAAAGATATTAGACAGTTTTTAAAGACAACGCCTTTCTTAGCGACTTGCCACCGTTTTTTCGTAACTGGTATGTTTCTAGACTCTTATCGTGAGGCGATCCCGGAGATAGCGCAGTCTAAAAAATGTAGGCCAATATGTCCCTGCGGCCAACAAGGGGACGTGATATTGCACACACACACACACACACACACACACACACACACACACATATATATATATATATATATATATATATATATATATATATATATATATATATATATATATGCATCTCATAAAAAGGCAACAAGCAGACGCCATGGGTGGCACAGGGGATATCTCTCTCTTTTTGGCTTCGACTCCAGTACTTCATCGTTCAAGGCATTCATTCACAGTATGGCCTAAATACGCCCACCTGTCATGTAAAACCGCAAACGGGGTATCTGAGGTATTTATATATATATATATATATATATATATATATATATATATATATATATATATCGTAAGAAGCCAAAGCACAGACACCATGGGCAGGATAGGGAATTTCTCTCCCTCTCGATATAGATATATCGAGCAAGCATTCCTCCTCGTGTTCACACAAAGTCAGCCGAGAGGCTCCTGTCAAAGGCCGATTGCACTGAACTAAGGAGGACCCGCAAGCGCACCAAGGCCACTCCGTAGTCCAGACGCAGGAACGCCGTCCTGCTTCAGTGCCGCTGCGTCTGCGGCGCATATATTCAGAACATATTCAGCTCAACACATTCAGAAGTTGCGCTGCGCAAAGAGAACGCCGAAGCGAAGCGACAATTCCTTGACAAAACCGTGCAGTTCAAATGCGCGAAGTAGACGCACGTCGTGCCCGCCGTGAGAATGCCGCAATGCAGGAACGTGAGGCCGACGCAAGGAGGCAACGCCTGCAAGACCCCATGGTTCTATGCGATGCTGCTCGTGGTCCATTGAGTAATCTTGAACTTTACTACCGGCGCCGAGCCGAGTTTCGCTGTCGCCAGCAATTTGACCTTCATTTGACCGGAGATGCGCTGTAGCCTAAAATTTCCCCGTGACAGAAAGCGTTCTGACTTGTTTCGTGCGCGGTTCAGAAAGGCGAACGGCGAATTGTCAAGACGAACTAAAAGGAAAAGAGGGTTAAAGAGCAAACTAAATAAATGACAAAAACAAGCAACCTAAAGCTCGCTCTGCTCCAAGAAAAGTAGAAAAAATAACAACATTGAAAGAGCAGTTCAGAGCAAGCGCTAAACGTATTATTTATCTCGCGGCGGTGTTCTTATGCCGCTCATTTAAAACCGCATAATGAAAGGTAACGCATGTTAAGAGAATGAAATTGATGGAAACAAATGCACTGGATTATCTTTTCTTTATCCTTTGAGGACCAACGTCCGTTTAGTACAACGCAAACCGATTTGATTTAGACAGCGACGGGCTGTTTAATCGGAAAGAGTGCCCGGAAATGCAGAACGGTTTAACAACCATCCTCCTTTTCACATTACTGCGACTCCGACATGCAATTTCCTTTTTAATATATTTTAAGTTTGTAATGTTTATTCTATCGAATTATTGCAGTTTGCGCTCCAGCGCTGCCTGGGTAGGAAGCATCACGCCGCCTTTACAAACGTTTTAGAAATAACATTTGGTTTATTGTACGGATACTACTGGAGTAACTATTCAAGTTGTGCTGTAGCGAGCATTGTTTAACTGCGCGAACAAACGAACCACAAAGACAGCGAGGGACAAGGACGGGCGCAGACTTGCAACTAAAGTTTATTCCACAACGTACACATATAAGTACACACCTGACATACATCACTGCGCGTGCGCAAAAAAAAAAAAAAAAAAACCAAGGTAAAAGAAAAGTAAATCCTTGTATAGGCGAAACGCGACCTACCTACGCTCGTCAATAAACCTCATCTCACTGTTATGTAAATAAACTGAGGTGTCACTGACACATTCTTGTCCCTTCTTTCTAATATGGTACGCCTCGAGTAGCTCTCTGGCTCGGCTATCTCGGCAGCGGCCCAAAATCTTTGCTTCCTTCATGATCGGCTTGCACGTGCATGCCAGGCAGTGGACAGGCAGGTGCCCATTCGCTTTATTCCTAATAGACAATTCATGCTCACGCAAGCGCACATTCACACACCTTCCTGTTTGACCTATGTAAACTTTGCCGCATGATAGAGGTACCTGATATACTACTCCAACACTGCAATCTACGTGGGAAATGGAGTGCTTTGTTCCGCACCCTTGGAAGTTATTTTTACTTCTTCCTATGCGCGAGCATAGCCCAGCGAGCTTGCCGGGAGCCGAGAGCGCTATCTCAACTCCATACCGTTTCGCAACCTTCTTTAAGTTGTGGGAAGTTTTGTGAACATAAGGCACAACTGTCCGTTTCTTATTTTTGCGCTCCCTTGCGTCTTCAGCAACATTGCCTTGCGTCTTTATCTTCTTAAGCACTGCCTCCACTACTGCTGAAATGACTGACTGCGGGAAACCGGCTTCTTCCAGCCTTACAATCTGCTTGTCAAAGCTTTCCTGTATTTTGTGCGTGCAGGACTTTCTTATGGCTGATGTGATGCACTGGGTGGCTATTGCCCGCTTTACCGTTTTCGAATGAGCCGAATCGTAGGGCACCAGTTTCTTTTGGGATCTTGGGTTATATTTCCAGCACACATGGTCGTCACAGAAGCTTATAGCGTTGTCTAAAAACTGAATATTATTATCCTTTGTTAGTTCATGGGTGAATGTTAGACCTTTGCCAAGGCGCTGAAAAATGTGTAGTACACCTGCGATGGCGTCGTCATATGTGTAACTGGCTTGCTTTTTTAAAAGAACAAGAAAATCGTCAACATAACGGAACACGGTAACAACCTGGTCACGATCGATCCCTTCGTTTACCGCTCTGTCAAATTCCGATAAATAAATATTGCACAAGATAGGAGCTACGCAAGATCCTATACATATACCTTGTTTCTGCACGTAATAGTCTTCTTTAAACTGGATGAAGGTAGATTTGAGGTAAAACTCAAGCAACGCTAAAAACCTATTAACAGTCAACCCGGTAGAATTCTGAAAAGACACTTCGCCATTAACTTCAATACATTTCTGAACAGCCTGAAACAATGCAGCGTGAGGGATAGAATAAAACAAATCTTCTATGTCAATGGAAAAAGCATGGCCAATATCGTCATTCGACTCTATAAAGCTAGTAACAGCTTCCGAGTTCCTTGTTTCAAACGGGTCTTGCACTTTCAGGTGCGATAAACATTTCTGCAAAAACTTGCTTACTTCGTTCTGCCAAGTTCCTCTTTCACTCACGATAGCCCGGAAAGGGATATCGTCTTTGTGCGTCTTGGCCGTAAAAAACACGATCAAGCCATCACCTTTGCTTTTGTTGACTGAAGTAGCCAGCTTGTGCAGTTCCATCTCCTTGCACATAGAAACGGTCTTCGCCTTTATCCTTGCGGCTTTCACTGGCACAGGCTTGAAGTTCTTTTTCACAGCAGCCGTCGCCTTCTCGTCGAAAAGCCCCGACGGCATTACCACAAACCCTCCTTCTTTATCCTGTTGCAGCAGTCTGAGGTCGTTCTGTCTAAAAAACCTGACGATTTCTGACGTTGGGTCCTTCCGCTTTGGCCTTTTTTCAGTCTTCTTGACTGTGTTGATTAGGCTGTCCACGCCATCCAACAAACACCTTTCTTGATCCTCTGCCTCCGCTTGCTTGGCCAGGCTCCGGTTTAGGGTCAACCATTCATGCGCTTCCAGTGAAGTTTCCATGCTGTACTTGGGCCCTTTCTTGAGGGTGGACAGTATTCTCTCGGGCACCGCAGCTTCTCCGAGCTGCATAACGTTACCCAAAGCTTGTGGTTTGGTGTTCTTGATCTTTGCTAAGGCATCTCGGAGGTAACAGCGCCACCAACGTTCCGTCGTCTGAGCTTCTAGCCGTTTGGCGTCACGCATTTTGATGGCAGCCAGCCATGCAGGATAATTCGCAAAGAAGAGAAGTCGTAGCAAGTCTACAAACCTCCGCGTCTGCTCCTTCAGCTCGTCGCGTATATTTCGACATACTTGTTTTCCATGTTTCAAGGAAGGTTTAACATGCCCATACAACCGGAGTACCTCTTCAGGAACCACATTCTTCCTTATGTAGAAGGCATACAGGCGCGCGCGGCACTTCGCAGTGACGATGTTGGCGATGATCTCCGGAACACGGTTTACAGGAGTGGGAACACAAAAACCATAGCCCGCTGTAGAACATACATAGTTTAGAAGAACTTGTTGTTGGGCGAGTTGGTAGATATTAGCGAGCATTGTTTAACTGCGCGAACAAACGAACCACAAAGACAGCGAGGGACAAGGACGGGCGCAGACTTGCAACTAAAGTTTATTCCACAACGTACACATATAAGTACACACCTGACATACATCACTGCGCGTGCGCAAAAAAAAAAAAAAAAAAAAACCAAGGTAAAAGAAAAGTAAATCCTTGTATAGGCGAAACGCGACCTACCTACGCTCGTCAATAAACCTCATCTCACTGTTATGTAAATAAACTGAGGTGTCACTGACACATTCTTGTCCCTTCTTTCTAATATGGTACGCCTCGAGTAGCTCTCTGGCTCGGCTATCTCGGCAGCGGCCCAAAATCTTTGCTTCCTTCATGATCGGCTTGCACGTGCATGCCAGGCAGTGGACAGGCAGGTGCCCATTCGCTTTATTCCTAATAGACAATTCATGCTCACGCAAGCGCACATTCACACACCTTCCTGTTTGACCTATGTAAACTTTGCCGCATGATAGAGGTACCTGATATACTACTCCAACACTGCAATCTACGTGGGAAATGGAGTGCTTTGTTCCGCACCCTTGGAAGTTATTTTTACTTCTTCCTATGCGCGAGCATAGCCCAGCGAGCTTGCCGGGAGCCGAGAGCGCTATCTCAACTCCATACCGTTTCGCAACCTTCTTTAAGTTGTGGGAAGTTTTGTGAACATAAGGCACAACTGTCCGTTTCTTATTTTTGCGCTCCCTTGCGTCTTCAGCAACATTGCCTTGCGTCTTTATCTTCTTAAGCACTGCCTCCACTACTGCTGAAATGACTGACTGCGGGAAACCGGCTTCTTCCAGCCTTACAATCTGCTTGTCAAAGCTTTCCTGTATTTTGTGCGTGCAGGACTTTCTTATGGCTGATGTGATGCACTGGGTGGCTATTGCCCGCTTTACCGTTTTCGAATGAGCCGAATCGTAGGGCACCAGTTTCTTTTGGGATCTTGGGTTATATTTCCAGCACACATGGTCGTCACAGAAGCTTATAGCGTTGTCTAAAAACTGAATATTATTATCCTTTGTTAGTTCATGGGTGAATGTTAGACCTTTGCCAAGGCGCTGAAAAATGTGTAGTACACCTGCGATGGCGTCGTCATATGTGTAACTGGCTTGCTTTTTTAAAAGAACAAGAAAATCGTCAACATAACGGAACACGGTAACAACCTGGTCACGATCGATCCCTTCGTTTACCGCTCTGTCAAATTCCGATAAATAAATATTGCACAAGATAGGAGCTACGCAAGATCCTATACATATACCTTGTTTCTGCACGTAATAGTCTTCTTTAAACTGGATGAAGGTAGATTTGAGGTAAAACTCAAGCAACGCTAAAAACCTATTAACAGTCAACCCGGTAGAATTCTGAAAAGACACTTCGCCATTAACTTCAATACATTTCTGAACAGCCTGAAACAATGCAGCGTGAGGGATAGAATAAAACAAATCTTCTATGTCAATGGAAAAAGCATGGCCAATATCGTCATTCGACTCTATAAAGCTAGTAACAGCTTCCGAGTTCCTTGTTTCAAACGGGTCTTGCACTTTCAGGTGCGATAAACATTTCTGCAAAAACTTGCTTACTTCGTTCTGCCAAGTTCCTCTTTCACTCACGATAGCCCGGAAAGGGATATCGTCTTTGTGCGTCTTGGCCGTAAAAAACACGATCAAGCCATCACCTTTGCTTTTGTTGACTGAAGTAGCCAGCTTGTGCAGTTCCATCTCCTTGCACATAGAAACGGTCTTCGCCTTTATCCTTGCGGCTTTCACTGGCACAGGCTTGAAGTTCTTTTTCACAGCAGCCGTCGCCTTCTCGTCGAAAAGCCCCGACGGCATTACCACAAACCCTCCTTCTTTATCCTGTTGCAGCAGTCTGAGGTCGTTCTGTCTAAAAAACCTGACGATTTCTGACGTTGGGTCCTTCCGCTTTGGCCTTTTTTCAGTCTTCTTGACTGTGTTGATTAGGCTGTCCACGCCATCCAACAAACACCTTTCTTGATCCTCTGCCTCCGCTTGCTTGGCCAGGCTCCGGTTTAGGGTCAACCATTCATGCGCTTCCAGTGAAGTTTCCATGCTGTACTTGGGCCCTTTCTTGAGGGTGGACAGTATTCTCTCGGGCACCGCAGCTTCTCCGAGCTGCATAACGTTACCCAAAGCTTGTGGTTTGGTGTGGTCACGCTGCATTGTTTCAGGCTGTTCAGAAATGTATTGAAGTTAATGGCGAAGTGTCTTTTCAGAATTCTACCGGGTTGACTGTTAATAGGTTTTTAGCGTTGCTTGAGTTTTACCTCAAATCTACCTTCATCCAGTTTAAAGAAGACTATTACGTGCAGAAACAAGGTATATGTATAGGATCTTGCGTAGCTCCTATCTTGTGCAATATTTATTTATCGGAATTTGACAGAGCGGTAAACGAAGGGATCGATCGTGACCAGGTTGTTACCGTGTTCCGTTATGTTGACGATTTTCTTGTTCTTTTAAAAAAGCAAGCCAGTTACACATATGACGACGCCATCGCAGGTGTACTACACATTTTTCAGCGCCTTGGCAAAGGTCTAACATTCACCCATGAACTAACAAAGGATAATAATATTCAGTTTTTAGACAACGCTATAAGCTTCTGTGACGACCATGTGTGCTGGAAATATAACCCAAGGTCCCAAAAGAAACTGGTGCCCTACGATTCGGCTCATTCGAAAACGGTAAAGCGGGCAATAGCCACCCAGTGCATCACATCAGCCATAAGAAAGTCCTGCACGCACAAAATACAGGAAAGCTTTGACAAGCAGATTGTAAGGCTGGAAGAAGCCGGTTTCCCGCAGTCAGTCATTTCAGCAGTAGTGGAGGCAGTGCTTAAGAAGATAAAGACGCAAGGCAATGTTGCTGAAGACGCAAGGGAGCGCAAAAATAAGAAACGGACAGTTGTGCCTTATGTTCACAAAACTTCCCACAACTTAAAGAAGGTTGCGAAACGGTATGGAGTTGAGATAGCGCTCTCGGCTCCCGGCAAGCTCGCTGGGCTATGCTCGCGCATAGGAAGAAGTAAAAATAACTTCCAAGGGTGCGGAACAAAGCACTCCATTTCCCACGTAGATTGCAGTGTTGGAGTAGTATATCAGGTACCTCTATCATGCGGCAAAGTTTACATAGGTCAAACAGGAAGGTGTGTGAATGTGCGCTTGCGTGAGCATGAATTGTCTATTAGGAATAAAGCGAATGGGCACCTGCCTGTCCACTGCCTGGCATGCACGTGCAAGCCGATCATGAAGGAAGCAAAGATTTTGGGCCGCTGCCGAGATAGCCGAGCCAGAGAGCTACTCGAGGCGTACCATATTAGAAAGAAGGGACAAGAATGTGTCAGTGACACCTCAGTTTATTTACATAACAGTGAGATGAGGTTTATTGACGAGCGTAGGTAGGTCGCGTTTCGCCTATACAAGGATTTACTTTTCTTTTACCTTGGTTTTTTTTTTTTTTTTTTTTTGCGCACGCGCAGTGATGTATGTCAGGTGTGTACTTATATGTGTACGTTGTGGAATAAACTTTAGTTGCAAGTCTGCGCCCGTCCTTGTCCCTCGCTGTCTTTGTGGTTCGTTTGTTCGCGCAGTTAAACAATGCTCGCTAATATCTACCAACTCGCCCAACAACAAGTTCTTCTAAACTATGTATGTTCTACAGCGGGCTATGGTTTTTGTGTTCCCACTCCTGTAAACCGTGTTCCGGAGATCATCGCCAACATCGTCACTGCGAAGTGCCGCGCGCGCCTGTATGCCTTCTACATAAGGAAGAATGTGGTTCCTGAAGAGGTACTCCGGTTGTATGGGCATGTTAAACCTTCCTTGAAACATGGAAAACAAGTATGTCGAAATATACGCGACGAGCTGAAGGAGCAGACGCGGAGGTTTGTAGACTTGCTACGACTTCTCTTCTTTGCGAATTATCCTGCATGGCTGGCTGCCATCAAAATGCGTGACGCCAAACGGCTAGAAGCTCAGACGACGGAACGTTGGTGGCGCTGTTACCTCCGAGATGCCTTAGCAAAGATCAAGAACACCAAACCACAAGCTTTGGGTAACGTTATGCAGCTCGGAGAAGCTGCGGTGCCCGAGAGAATACTGTCCACCCTCAAGAAAGGGCCCAAGTACAGCATGGAAACTTCACTGGAAGCGCATGAATGGTTGACCCTAAACCGGAGCCTGGCCAAGCAAGCGGAGGCAGAGGATCAAGAAAGGTGTTTGTTGGATGGCGTGGACAGCCTAATCAACACAGTCAAGAAGACTGAAAAAAGGCCAAAGCGGAAGGACCCAACGTCAGAAATCGTCAGGTTTTTTAGACAGAACGACCTCAGACTGCTGCAACAGGATAAAGAAGGAGGGTTTGTGGTAATGCCGTCGGGGCTTTTCGACGAGAAGGCGACGGCTGCTGTGAAAAAGAACTTCAAGCCTGTGCCAGTGAAAGCCGCAAGGATAAAGGCGAAGACCGTTTCTATGTGCAAGGAGATGGAACTGCACAAGCTGGCTACTTCAGTCAACAAAAGCAAAGGTGATGGCTTGATCGTGTTTTTTACGGCCAAGACGCACAAAGACGATATCCCTTTCCGGGCTATCGTGAGTGAAAGAGGAACTTGGCAGAACGAAGTAAGCAAGTTTTTGCAGAAATGTTTATCGCACCTGAAAGTGCAAGACCCGTTTGAAACAAGGAACTCGGAAGCTGTTACTAGCTTTATAGAGTCGAATGACGATATTGGCCATGCTTTTTCCATTGACATAGAAGATTTGTTTTATTCTATCCCTCACGCTGCATTGTTTCAGGCTGTTCAGAAATGTATTGAAGTTAATGGCGAAGTGTCTTTTCAGAATTCTACCGGGTTGACTGTTAATAGGTTTTTAGCGTTGCTTGAGTTTTACCTCAAATCTACCTTCATCCAGTTTAAAGAAGACTATTACGTGCAGAAACAAGGTATATGTATAGGATCTTGCGTAGCTCCTATCTTGTGCAATATTTATTTATCGGAATTTGACAGAGCGGTAAACGAAGGGATCGATCGTGACCAGGTTGTTACCGTGTTCCGTTATGTTGACGATTTTCTTGTTCTTTTAAAAAAGCAAGCCAGTTACACATATGACGACGCCATCGCAGGTGTACTACACATTTTTCAGCGCCTTGGCAAAGGTCTAACATTCACCCATGAACTAACAAAGGATAATAATATTCAGTTTTTAGACAACGCTATAAGCTTCTGTGACGACCATGTGTGCTGGAAATATAACCCAAGATCCCAAAAGAAACTGGTGCCCTACGATTCGGCTCATTCGAAAACGGTAAAGCGGGCAATAGCCACCCAGTGCATCACATCAGCCATAAGAAAGTCCTGCACGCACAAAATACAGGAAAGCTTTGACAAGCAGATTGTAAGGCTGGAAGAAGCCGGTTTCCCGCAGTCAGTCATTTCAGCAGTAGTGGAGGCAGTGCTTAAGAAGATAAAGACGCAAGGCAATGTTGCTGAAGACGCAAGGGAGCGCAAAAATAAGAAACGGACAGTTGTGCCTTATGTTCACAAAACTTCCCACAACTTAAAGAAGGTTGCGAAACGGTATGGAGTTGAGATAGCGCTCTCGGCTCCCGGCAAGCTCGCTGGGCTATGCTCGCGCATAGGAAGAAGTAAAAATAACTTCCAAGGGTGCGGAACAAAGCACTCCATTTCCCACGTAGATTGCAGTGTTGGAGTAGTATATCAGGTACCTCTATCATGCGGCAAAGTTTACATAGGTCAAACAGGAAGGTGTGTGAATGTGCGCTTGCGTGAGCATGAATTGTCTATTAGGAATAAAGCGAATGGGCACCTGCCTGTCCACTGCCTGGCATGCACGTGCAAGCCGATCATGAAGGAAGCAAAGATTTTGGGCCGCTGCCGAGATAGCCGAGCCAGAGAGCTACTCGAGGCGTACCATATTAGAAAGAAGGGACAAGAATGTGTCAGTGACACCTCAGTTTATTTACATAACAGTGAGATGAGGTTTATTGACGAGCGTAGGTAGGTCGCGTTTCGCCTATACAAGGATTTACTTTTCTTTTACCTTGGTTTTTTTTTTTTTTTTTTTGCGCACGCGCAGTGATGTATGTCAGGTGTGTACTTATATGTGTACGTTGTGGAATAAACTTTAGTTGCAAGTCTGCGCCCGTCCTTGTCCCTCGCTGTCTTTGTGGTTCGTTTGTTCGCGCAGTTAAACAATGCTCGCTAATATCTACCAACTCGCCCAACAACAAGTTCTTCTAAACTTTGTGCTGTAGCGTCAATGAAACAAGTCTGTTTATTCTCGCATTGGCTATTATTTTTTTTTGACGACCGCTTGATTTCATATGCTACTCTCCAACATAGAGGCTACTAATTGTTCAATATGCTGTTTCGGGCAGCTTTCCAGATCGCCTGATCAATGTATACAAAGAAAAAAATAAGATTGATTTAATTTAAAATTGGACCGAAAAGTAACAAATGCCACTTTAATGCTTTAATATTTCCTTAGGCTTATGTCATTGCTATTTCTTCAGCGTTTGCTGAATTCGTATCGTTAGGTTAAATGCTTAGGTTATGTAACTTGGCAGCTTTACGTTCTGTCTTGAAATCTGGCCATATCATGTTGTAAAATAGAGTCTAGGGAGGAGCAACAGGTACTTAAATATGTCTTGAATAATGGCGCAATGTAGAGGCCTCCATCAAATTCTTTGACACACTGATTACTATTATATTCACTATTACATGGAATATTCATTACTGAGTTACGCTATTATTAGAAGAGTTCAGCTTCCCAGCGCGTAAGCAGCTCAAGTGATCCCACAATAACAGTACCTCTAGAACTTATGAACTAATACCTCACTAGTGCCTTACTCTTGCTTCACGCTCAGTATGGATAGCTTGGTCAATTCAGAAGTATCCCTCTTCCCCTCTTGGTGGCAGGTCCGAAGCAACGTTTACTCGCCAGCGATATTGCAGTGATATTGCTTCTAGATGATGATAAGTATAACGTGCGTTTGACACGTCTTTCTTCCGAATAAAACAAAATAACTGAGCCAACTCTTCCGAAGAATTTGGGCTGCTGCGTGTTTAACAGGCACCTTTCTTTGAGGGCAACCTCTCGAGGTTACGAGTGTAAAGGTACACAATAGTAGGTTACATGCAGAAGTGGTTTCAATTTGCATCCTCCTTTGAAAAATCAGCTGCTGTGCTGCTGACACTAGAATATAGTTTCCAATACGGAAGTATACATACGGGCTTTCATGGATACCGAAGCGACTTTCGGTTCATCACATTTGCGTACTCTACTACAAAGCGCCCCCCCCCCTTCTCCGAAAAAGAATGTCAATAGCGCTGAGGTGACGAACAAGACATAACAAGACGACACTAAAATCTTTGCTTCCTTGCACTCAGCTTCAGGAGGCAGCAATCAGTAGAAACCCGGAACGTTTCTGTTCATTTCTTCAGACCTTCTTGGAACAATCACATGCCATCACCTCGGGATTTTGTGGCTGGTATTTTTCACACCTGCGCCCTAAGTGCAATAGCACTGTCAGTGTAATAACCAATTTACGTGGAACCACGTGACCCTTTCATCGCCGCCTAGATCCCCTTAAAAGGACACCTGTACGCCAACGGCAGTCACTTGGCAGCGGAGGCAGCAAATAGTGCAAACGCGGAACGCTTCTGTTTATTTATTCAGGTTTGAACATTTTTCGATTCATTTCTAGGTACATGCACTTTTTTTATCCCGCTGTCTCCGCTGTCACGTTGTGTTCACTGTTTCCTGCCCTGAGTTTGACTTTTAAGCTGCGGCCAATGTAGCCGCTGACCTGAAGCGGGAATTTCGCAAAACATTAGAACTGAGGAACAGCATAGACTTCAAAAGCAAGGAACTGGACGCTTTGGATATAGACTGCAATAAGGTAAAAGGCGAGAATATGGCACTGAAAGGAATTCTACAGGTGCCGGCGCAAGAAATTGAGGCGTTAAAAAGGAAAGTGCAGGAAAACGCCATGAAAGTGGTGGCACAAGGTCATTACTCTAGAAAAATCATGCGCCATTCAACTCTGTGAAGGTGGGTGACCAGAGAAACGGTTTAGCATATAACACAGATGTGACGAAGAATTTTGAACAAACGTAGAACACATTCATTGTCTTCATTGGTGGTCATCGTTACGAAAGGTACGCACACACATTTACATTTGGAACGACGTGTAAGCTTCCCCTTTAAGAGTGGAACACGATAGCAGTCATAGATACCTGACTGCTTCTGACGCTTCCCAGCAATTGCAGCTTATGTAACCGTAATGCTTTCCTGGAAACGCTGGCGGAGCGTAATGCGAAATCACCGTGTACTTGGATTTAGGCGCATGTTAAAGAACCACAGGTGGTCCAAATTTCCGGAGTCTCCCACTACAGCGTGCCTCATAATCAGATCGCGGTGTTGGCATGTAAAAACTCATATTTTATTTAATTTTCAAACAGTGGCGGCAAGCGCTGTGCGAGAAGGCAAACTGGGGATCTTTTTCAAGCGAAGCTTGTATTGACTCACAAGTTTCGGTGGCGGTCTGGTCACGCAAAAATTCAGTTGCTCCCAGCGCAGAGCATGCTTCGGGATAGGGCGCTTTGGTGAGTTGACAGGTGCGCCGGCGCCGGAGCGCGAGTCATTAGCAGGGATTCCAGCTGCATAGGCGCGCGCTCGCGCCACGCACCTCACCAATCAGAGCCGTTCCGCTGCGGCTGGGGAGGGAACGGGCAGGAAACGGTTTCGCGCGAGCTGCGCCAGGTTGGTTTGAGTTCAGTACATTCTTGGAAAACGCTTGGGACGGCCACGTGCTGTGGGTTCCCCAGAGCAACTGGCAGCCTTCGACGAGCGGCGCCGAGAACTCTCCCACGAAAGGGCTGGCCGTCGGCGCGCGGATCCAGCCGTTGCAACCGCCCAAGCCCAGGCAATCCGACAGCAACGAGCAAATCCCGAGCAGAGGGAGCGGGAGGCCGAAGCAATCTGGCACAGTTACTTGATGGTTGCTTAACCGTGACGAAGGTAAGATGCGCGATGGGAAAGCTTCATTTACCCCCATTTTCCGGCAGGGAAATAGTCGAGATTTTCAACAGCCTGGCTAAGCGCGACGCAGTCCAAGAAACACGGGCTCAGCACAGCTGACATGCGATTTTCTTCGAACCATTTTGTCTTTATAAACGAGCAGCTCTTCTCGCAACTGAAGAAGCTGCTATAGGCATGACCATTGCTAAGAAGAAAATAAGTAAACTGCCGTTTCGCATGGAATTGAGGGGACAAATTTTCGCATTTCAGACAGACACTCCACCTGCACGGCGTATTTCGTGCTAATCAGAATTGGAAAAAAAGCAACCTGCCATCGTCGTTAGTTAAATGTAGATTTGTATTCTTCTTTCCCGCCAATGAGATTATTTGTTTAAAAATGAGTACACCAGGTTACTTGTAGTGCAACATGATTGCAACTGAATGAAGTTTTTGCACTTCAGTGCGCAATCTGCAAGGAACAATTGTGCTGAGCTTTCCACATTTTCGTGTAAGCTTTCTTTTTAATTTACCGCCATTATGGTAACTGAGAGTTGGCATAGTCAGGAGAGTGACGTACTTCATCTGCCTATATATCACTGTTCCTTCTTAACCTGGCCTTCCATTCCGAGTGGCGGGGTGCTGAATATAGTATCGAATGAGTTGTCTTGCACCGCGATCCATGAGCTCTCACCTATCGGGCCAGATTATGAAGTATTATGCTTGTAGCACAGAAAAGACATTTTTGTGATTGCGTATCGTCTACCTGATGGAAAATCGATAACCTCATTGCTTGTTTTTAAAGGGCAAAGTTTAGTCTTTTTAAGCTACATGAACCTTGCCATCGGCGGCCATTACAATGTTAATCTCTTACAACTCAATTCACAACCCCAAAAGCTGCAACACCTAATCCAATTTTTTCTACTGCAGCATTATTATCACAGAACCTACGCGTGTAAGTCATACATCTAAAAAGCTGCTTGATCTATTCATCACGATTTGGTCGGAATATAGCGTCAAAATGTGGCTGACGTGAGTGATCATTTGCCGGTATGCATATTCTGGAAGTTTCATCAAGCTTCAGAACCCATGCGACAACCTGTCGTTTGTTTTCCAATAAATAAGTTACAAAGTAATAAATAATTTTCGGTAATAAATAGTAATATTGATTGGAGCTTTGTGCGTCTGTTAGTGCGCTTACAAGGCGTATGGTACATTCATGCATGCCCTTAACGAAACATACGAGAACTCCTTTATATATAAAAGAGTAGAGAAGTTAACTTGAATACGGAAACCGTGGCTTAATGAAGAATGTCTGAGGATGATCCGTGAAAAGGATTCATTCCACCATAAGTTTGTCAAAAGGAGGAACCCTGCATATCTTCAGCCTTTAAGAAATGCCGTAACTATGTTCCAGAAGTTGTGAGAAATGTTATAAAGCTCTATCGTCACAACCACTCTCAGGAGGTAAGTAATCGAAACAGTCTTCTTTGGCTCGACGTTATTAAGGATTGCCATTCCGATCTTGCATGTTGTTGCATGTTGTCTTGCATGTTGTTAGCCCCACATGTTCTTAGCGGGTCCTCTCTTCAGAGGATGCCGCTGTGATAGCTCTTTCGTACAGCACATGCCTCTAGGCCCTTGTGTTTCAAGGGCTCTGGCGAGGCAGCAGTGCTCCAAGTAATTTACCATCTTATGTATTTTCTATTTTGCATCATTCTTCTACGATGGATCTTAATGTTCATAGTATTCGTCATTAGTCATTGCCATCATTTTATAGCACGTAGGTTTTACGGACTTTACAGCGACTATTTTTAGGCCACTTTACAGCCAAGTCACATCTTCTTTACAGAACTCATCATTCCACCACGAAATCACTAACACTGTCTTGGCGCTCTTTGGCCGTATCTGGCCCTGGTGTCACTAAACCCCACACATTCATTCAAATGTTATAAAGCTCTATCGTTACAACCACTCTCAGGAGGTAAGTAATCGAAGCAGTCTTCTTTGGCTAGAAGTTATTAAGGATTGCCATTCCGATCTCTCCCGTAGTTTTGAATTTAAATTCTTCGTGAAAGACAGAACGGCAAGAGGCGAATAATTTGATAATGTATTTAACGATGTCGCAACAATGTTTTTGGACACACGCAACGCACTCACAGCTTTCTTATACCTACAGTTTCACATGAAGTTTACACGACTTGCATGTGTGTAAATACACGTCAAAACGCGTGGTGTGAACGGCCTTCAAATACGACCTATTTAATTCGTGATTGACCTCTTACCAACAGCGCTTATTCGTATTTGTAACCTATGAATTTGAAGTATAATTTTCCCTGAAAAATGCAACACGCAAAGGCTAGCCTTATTCATGTCCAGTGACAAAAATATGCCATCGAACTAAAAGGCATGATCAGCAGTGCCTGAACTATCCAATGGATAAGAAAACAAAATCGCAAAAGAGGTCATTCTTTGAGAAATATTCGATCATGTCACATAAAAAATTGGGGTTCTGTACGGGAATGTCAACTGAATTGGTAATACTCAAACATGAAAAGTTAATTTTAAATGGGTTATAAGAAAAACTAATGTTAGGAATTTTCGTGTACTCTAAAGCGTTTGGTAGGCTTAATCATCAACCTATGCTTACAAAGCCACAGAATTACGAATTTCCGAGGATTCCTTCGAACTTTCTGCAATCTTATCTTAAGCACAGAAAAAAGCCGCTTCAATTTTCTCAGAAAACTTACATCCACGGGAAATTGTACAAAGTGCTCCTCAGGGAGGTGCACAAAGACAAGTATTGTACAGTATTCGTAGTAACGACATTGTCAACTTTCTAATCCCGCGAACTTCATCATTTATCCAGACGACACCTGACGTCTTTTTTTTTATTTTTTTTTCCACTATTGTAATCTCAGTCATTTCTCGTTCTTTACAAATGGCACCCTGAAACAATTTGTCCCGATGGAGTAAGATCAATGCTCTCAAATGAAATAAGTGAACTGAAGTAAGTGAACATGTTCCTCAGCTGAAAACATTTTCGTTTTATATTTATTAAAAGTAATGTGGACTGAACATATTGAACTTTTTGCAACCCCTTTAAGCAAGCTTTGCGGCTTGCTTTGTCAACTCCGTGAGACGATGCCATATAAATTTGAAGTGATCATTTATAATGCCCTATTCTGAACTCAACCTGTCGTAGGATACTGCGTGAAAGAACGATATTGGTTGGTTATCTCTGCTTCAAAACACGCTGTTCGTCATAACGCCAACGTGCCATTCGACGTGCATACATCTTGACTATTTTAGAAATTTATTATTATCTGTCTACAAAAATTATGTGAGGTTAACCTTGCGCTAAATACCAAAAGTATTTTAAGTGTAACACCGAAGCGTTCTTGGCATTGCACAGCCGAACAGCACGAACTGATGTAGCATACAACGTTAGGGAAAGAGAGAGATGGCCACTACAACTCACCCGTACAAATTATGGATAAATCGTTGAACCAAGCGCGTCCCATCCTTAATAAACAGGCTACACGAAAACGGTGTAGAGATAAATGATATAACCAGGGCAACCAAGTAATTCATTTTCATGACGTTTATTTAGCTATAAGTCACTACTTACTTTCATCAGTTAGGTGGTTTTGTTTTTCAATACCATACAAGAATAATGGTATGCATGCCTACGCCTGTACTTGTCAAATTAACTTTTTTAAACCATGTGTATTTTTTTTTCATATACGATGTAACCCGTCGGATATTTCTAGACGCTATTATGTCATCTCTGTGTTTTCGTATGTCAAAATAATGTTATAGTAAATGTGTTACCTTTCGCAAACTAAAATAATTAGGCATGTCTATTGTGTACTGTGTTTGCATACGGGCCATTTGTACTGACTAAACACACTTGTTTGCAAAGCACTGATTTTACATTTCACCTCAGACATTTTCATTTACAGGCTGTCATTGAGCGCGTACTGTATTCAGTGAAATGCACACACTTTATTTTGCCTTTTTTGTATTTAATCCGGGTGAGACCTTTGTCAAGATGCAAAGAAATAGATTTTAGTTCTTTTCTCAGCGTTCATTTCTTTAACTGCATGAATTCGACATAAAGATTTCGTTATTGATTGATTGATTGATTGATTATTTGATTGATTAATTGATTGATTGATTGATTGAATATTTTCAGGACGCCAAAAAGGGCGCATCGTGCTTTGAATCGGGGAGCCATTGAAGCATTGAATCAGTGGAAGCTGTTTGCTTGGGAACGCCAGCAACGAATCCAGCGGGGAAACTCAACCTTACCTTGGAGATGGAAAAAAAAATTGGAAATGCTACCAGGTAAAATATTTACTATACGCCATAAATCAAACAGTACACGCATCGAAACTTGTAGACTTCCGGGTGTTGTAGGTTGTTTTTGCAATTATGACTACCTCTGGCAGTTTATTTGATTTGGCTGTTGTTACTGTTCCTTATGACAATCTCGATCATACGTTTTCTATAGAAAATAACACCCAACAGCAACATTACACGGCTAGTCGAGGTGTGTATTTCAATACTTGCCGATAAAAGTTCAGGTCTCCCCAGGCCACTTGCAATATTTACATATGCAGATGTAGAATGCGAGGCATAACACTGAATGTTGTACGACCTGATATGAGAGATTGTTGAGCTCTTTCGCTCTAGTTTTGTTTACGGTGGTCTTTTCTGTGCTTATTTTGAACGTTGAACACAACTGTACACAGCGCATGGCTAACTGGGCGTCATGTGGGAAGAGCCACCACTGTGACGCTCTAGTTTTTCGTTAAGCTGCAATTCTATTAGTACCTCTCAGTAAGTTCATGGATCTATTTTTTTGTCCTGACGGTATCTTTTCCTATATTATATTTACGCTCGGCGTAATTTTCTTCCGATAAGGCTTTTTGCTACCAAAGCAAATATTCGAAGGTTTATTAGGATAGGAATATTATCAGTAATGCTACGGCCGTAGAGCTTTTCTGATCTATTGATCTGCAAGTACAGACTTTCCTCTTGTTTCCTTGCGCAGTGTTCCAGCTAGATTGCTTAGATTGTTTGCCTAAAGCAGATAAGTTCTATATTTGATATACTCATTTCCGGAACGTCACCTGATCCCATCGCCCCAACAGAGGTTCAGACGAAAATTTGTTTAGTTGTATGGCAGGCCTTCTAGGATTAGCAGGCATGTTGGGGATCGAAATCGGTAATGACGTCCAGGTAAAAATGTTTGCGTTGGATGTCTACTTCGTCGATCATTACATCTGGGCGGATATGTATGTATATTTATATGTATTTTCTCATTCATTTTTCTGCAGAAGAAAAGTTTCGACGTTTCATCACAGATGGCTTCATACGATATATGTATTAGTCAGCGTCATTTCCGCTAGCAGGCTCACAGGAAACATTACTTCGCACTGAAACTATTCCTAGTGCAATATATTAATGCACACACTCCATTTCTTTTTGCCGTAAGGTGCAGAAGTAGCACCGGTTTTTCTCTTCTTTTTATATCTCTCACCGAGGCAACCGTTTTGCCATGGATGCAGATATGGCTGTCATCTTGGCGGCCTTGTTTCAAGAGCTCATTTGACTTCAAAAATTTAACATTCAATCCAGTATTAAGAACAGTTGCAAAACCACATCTTGTATCGAACAACAAACAATAAAGTAGAAAAAACGCTTAATGACCATGGAGCTATACTTGTGCAGAGATATTTTCGTCGGTCTCCGCATATCGCCCTAGAGCTTAAGCGCCATGCTTTCCTATTATACTCCTTTAGTTCTAAATATTTTATAAGAACCTGCTAAAAATGCTTCGAGTTGTTGCTAAATTCGACTGACAATTTTTTTAAGTTGTAAGAATGCTTAACACAACCATGAAACTAAAGAAGCATTAGACGTCAACGTTAGATGTTTCCCGTCCCAACAAAATTTCGTAGCGCTTCTCCATGCGCAAATAGTGTTTTAACTTTTTTTGCCACTGCTCACGGGTGAGTATCCCAAGTTTTTTACATGTGACAGTATTTGACTGTGATTGTATGTCGATGCTCCTTTCTTTCTTTATCTCTACTTTGCTATCACTTTACCTCACCCTCCCCTCTCTCCAAAGTGTAGGGTAGAAAACTGTATCTACCAATCTGGTTAACCTCCGCGCCTTTCCCCTTTCTTATCGGGTCTCTCTCCTTGCCACTGCATCTTGGGGCGGGCAGGTCGGGGAGGGCCACCATACAGGGGTCGTGGCGCTGCTCTGAATAAATGCTGTCGAAACTGAGAGGCAAGACCATGGGCGTAAGTATTGAAAGGCAAATAAGGTCGGCAGGCAGAGGAGTACGCGATGGAACATCGGCATCCTAATGCTTGCGGCCAGAGATGTAGACGATCTTGATGTCGAACTCTTGAAGTTCAAGAGCCAATCGGGCAAGGAGGCCACATGGGTGTTTCAAAGTTAATAGCCAACAAGGGGCGTCATAATCTGTAATGTCCTCAAAAGGGTGCTTATACAAATAAACTAGGAGCACAAGGCTCTCGTGTTTGTAAATTAGGCGAGTCAAGCCCCGCAGTTTCCAAAGTTTCTCGTAACTCTAACGCAGCTCGATGAGATCCGCTACGCTGCACGGGATTTCGGCGAGCTGCTTCTGAACGACTTCATCTTCAATGCCTTACATGATGTACTTGATTTGGTCAGTTTCGAGCATTCAGGCATTGACGCGCTTTCAGAGATCGAGAACGTCCTGAATATAACTTGTGAACGACCCGCCCGGCTGATGCGACCGCTCGCCCAAACGCTGTTCGGCGCTCCAATCTGTCATACGGCGAGACGGCCGAATACTTCTGTGAAGACGACCTTGGATGCGGACCAGGTTAGAAAAACTGCCTCGTGGTTTTTAAACGGCAGCTTAGCCACGTTAAAAAGATTGAAAGTGACATTGTTCAGCGTAGTCACGTCATACCATGGGTTGTGGACGCTTAGCCTATCAGACGACAGCCAGTCCTTTACGTCAGTGTCGTCGGTGCCGCTGAAGGACTAAGGATCTCTCTGGTGAGGCACCCCGGAGCTGACGATGGGCGGAGGGGGTGGCGAAGGCGTCGTTGTGTCTTCAGGCATACGGGGCCATGACCTGCAGGTGCGCGGTACTAGGATGGCTGCTTGGCAGTTGCTCCTAGCACCGCCACCAATTGTCCGGAATGGGCGGCTAGAGCAGTTACGTCGAGTTTCGCTCCGAATCTTAACTTCAGCACCGTCTTGCGTGAAACGTTGACGATGCTGGTGATGGTGCTGGTGTTAGTCTTCTTCATCGCAATCAATATACAATTTGTTGCGCGCCGACTACTTTAATATCCAGAACACTACTGTATGTTGAGAAGTGCAAGGCGTGCCGTTTTCATGTGTGTAAGAGTACTGACGGTAATGGTTGAACATTACCGCGTATGGCAGTTACTTGATTACTTCCTTTAAAATAATTCTGTATAAGTAAATGTAATTTATATCACAGGGTATCGTCAGGATGACAAGGCCTTCTCAGTCACTTATAGTGTGGTTTGGTCCGGTGGATGTTTTTATCTAATTTGGATGAAATAATGACTTATCGATGTCAGTGGCCTTGTATGCGTTCTTTTACGAAATGGATGTTTTACCACGTGCCCACCAATGTTTCTTCCTAGCCAGGCACGTCTCTTTCTTTATTTAAGGCAATATTTATTAATTTTTCCTCGTTGCGTGTTCTTTGTTTTTAGCTAAGAATTTTGGACAGTGAGCTCATGCCTACGCAACCCTCAAAACCAATAGCGTGCCAAACTGAGCATATATTACCACCAAATGATCCTTAAGCCCTAAAGTGCGCAAGAGCGACGTCGTTTTGCTCTCAAGTACCTTATGTCCACTCGCCTCACCTTTAAGTGAGCGTTAAATGTGCTGCCGCCTTACTTCACGGATAGCCCGTCAAGCACTCTCATACTCATAAAAGCGGCCAGTACCCAAATTTGCTCACATAATAAAGATATGCACGCATGAAACAAGCAAAACGGTAAAAAACCTAACCATTGAAAGAGAAAAGGCATTCTGTCTCGGACAGGCCGAGACGAGAAGGCGAGAGGCAAGGGCTTGATTTTATCAGACGCGCTGCGCGCTCATCGTCGACGCGGAGGCTTTTTGGCAAGCCCTTCAGAAGAGCGTTTCCAATTAAGCTAACGTCCTTACTCGACTCATTTTCTATCGTGCATTTTGTGTTTTCTTGTTTTTTATTTGGCTGAAAGTGCGATCAAAGGTAATGCGTAGCGCGTCTATCCATTTAGGCGCGGCTATCAGTTGCGGTAATATGAAGAGAGTCATTTATCAGCCGTTCCTGTACGGTGCTCTCGTTGATACACGTTTTCAGTCGTCGCTTCTTGAACAAAATGAATGGAAAACACACAGCCTATTTGCAGGGCCACCGGAAACAAAATGCAATAGATTTTTCTTTCTTTTTGTGGGTGTGTGTGTTCTGTTACTTTCGGAAGCGACAAGGGTGTAATCAGGTAAGCCCTCTTTCACGTTGTTACCGCAGCTAAAATTCTCAAAACCGCCCAAAATAGACACTTCCGACTGCTTCTCTGGAAAGGATGGTACGTTACATTGAAATATCCTTACGTATAACAATTCTAAAGCAAATTTGCTATGCCTGTTTGTAGATGGCACAACATAAGAGCGGTTTCAGGCAACACTCATTAAAATGAACATGCTTTAGAGATTAGGGCCCAAACATCTCGCCAATAAAGAAGCTGTGAACCTTATTTGGCTGGCAAATATATTTGGGGACATCTAGGGACAATGTGACTAACCCTCCCGATATAGCGTTTCGCGACTCACGAAAGCTGATAGCCAGTAAGTTTGGCATGCGGATAAACTGTACGGGTATACGCGGAATTACTGTTTATTGAAGTGGTTGTAGTTCTTCTGGGCAGAAATATGTTATTGCGACGGAACAGACTCTTTTTATTATTACGATGCAATAATTCGCCCTCACATGATGCGTAAATGCCAACAGCAGTTGTAAGCGAAGTTGTGTAGCCGTGCTTTTTTTTTCCACACAAATGCAGCAAGCGGGCATGTAGATGATGCGAATTTTTGCAGTCATACCTGCTAACAAGGATTCTTGGCATGTGCGAATAATTAACTGAGCTAATTTGATTCTTTCACGCGCAATATTGACAGGAATATGTACATTTTAAGCGGCATTTTTTGGCGAAGTTGTAGTTAATGAATCGTGAAATCACGACAATAAAGCTCATTATTATTGCGGCTAGGCAAATGCCTCTAGCTGCAAACGACCGTTACATATTTGTTGTACTAACCAAATCGCCTCTCTGTGATTGCAAATTTTCTAATCTCATCGAACTGCTTTATTTTCCGTTATCCTTGACGTGAGTTGCCGTCCTACAGGAAATCAATGCTGCAGTCATAAAATAGAAATTTACTAATTCCTAGTAAGTATGCGCAACTCGTACATCGAAGGCCGCAAGTATGTATATGCGACAAGTTTGAAAGCTGGGCCATTTGCTACATGACTGAAGATAACAAATTGCCAGAAAATCACAACCTACGCAAGCAGAAAGACGATGCGACATAGATGGGAATAATAACACAGTTTTTATTATGAGTATAGCGGAGTCTATACTCTCCGGCAGTCCTCTGGCACACTAAGCGAGGAATATATATGCACACACAAACTAATGACGCGTGAACACTGAATGATACCAGTGAAATGCGTCGGAAGAAATTTTGTACAGAAAATGCTGTGACAATATGTGTAGGACTCAAAATAATAAAAAACCCCGACTGATGTCTTGCGCAATGGAAAATTTGTTTTGTGCCATTACCTTAGGATAACTCGTACTGGATTACAGTAGCTTGTTCTTTGTTTCGGGGCAGTGCAATAGCAAACAAGGATTATTTGCGGGACTTCTAAAAAATTGTAACATTTAATCAAGGTGTCGTATTTTGTACTTGGGGTCGTTAATAAACCTAAATCTGGTTCGTCATTTTATTATGTTTATGATTTTATTAAGATCGGCTAAGCAAGTGCTTCAGCAGCACGTTATACAGTATTTCGGGTGGCGCTTACGGATTCTTACAAATGAGAGAATAATGGCTGTACTCTCGAGGCATTTTGTTTTATGCTGAAACACCGCTGGCGTTATTGCTCTTTCTAGATGTTTAGAAGCTCGGAGAGTAAGAAAGAGTTTGTGCATTTTGGCATTGTACATAAATTGTTTCGATGGGCCGAGGTAATGAGAGTGCGAGCTTGTTAGATAGTAACTATCTCTTTATTGACTAACCTAACCGCGGCTGGACGGCTTTGGTTGCAGGTGCTCGTAAATATGCGCGAACGCTCCTTACCTGGGTCACTGAACAACGTCTCGTGGATTGTTACTCAGTAAAACCACGAGAAATCTGCAAGACTGCGACTGGTTAAGGCTTAACGCGAAGCCAGGTACGTAGACGCTAGACGTGTGATGATATTTTTTTTGCTGGCAGGTGGCCACGGATACGGTATGCTTAGCTGTGTATTACGTTTATGTTTAGGAAGCTATTGGCAGGACACGTTAACAAGCGAATGCATCGAAAATGGAGTCCACAAAATGTGAGAAATATTGCATTTTCATGATGAATGAAGGCTATCTGATGATGTTAATTAAAAATTGTTGCTCATTCTTTGGGCTCCCATAAACGTCTTGTATGGGACCCAGTGAGCGCTGGCACACGCCTTCGTAAATTCAGTAAAACAAAAGTGCGGGTCGTATAGACTGTTAACTAAATGAATAATTAATTTGTGGAGTTATGCCTACAGTTATGACTGGAGTAAGCATACAACGAAATGTGACAAGAACAAGCAACACTGATCTGACATGTGTTTTGGAAACCGCACTAGCCAGGCGCCTTACTTTGGCTTCGCTGGACAATGGAAAGAAGTCGTAACTCCATAATGCATGTGTCACGTGCACATACGACTCTGTTGCTGCACCACACATGATGCACCTAGAGCTAAAGTTAGTCCCTCCCTGGCCGTTCGGATGCGTGTTTGTCGATCAGAGTGCCACTGGTCGCGTTTGGGAAAGCTCGCTCTACCATAGTAGGCGCATTTCATCAACCTCAAACCGGCGCCCATGCGGAGTGATAAGGCTTACAAGTGTTTAATTTGTGGCAGAAATTTGATGGTTGCTGCTCGGCTATGACTCACCCACGTTCGACACAAGGAACCCATAATTGGTCTGAATATACTCGGGCGGAAAAACAGAGGGATGCCAAATTGGTGTCCACCTTCTTTGATAATCGTGGACCCACTACAAGGAGCGAGCACGATTCCAATATTATGCCGTTGGACCCTCAATAGCTGTATCACAAGCTAAGTAGGTAAGATTAGTAATGCTTGAATAAATGTCCTTTGTGTATTTGGTTACGTCTTATCTGTACGTAAATATGAATACACCCTCAGCAGCACGCACAAGATGTCCGACGAACCCCATTTCGACTGCGTCTCCGACACTGCCTACCCCATTCTTCTTCCTTTTGCATTTAATTTTTTTTGCACGCTTACTACGTTTGTTCCTTTGTGGCATAGTGTGAGCCGTATTTCGGAAAGAGCCTACTTCTTTCTATTTTGTGCCGCGCGATGAGAAACTGTAATGGTTCCTACTTTTTTGCTTGTGTAACATGTCAAAGAAAAGAAATAAGGTAGTAGAATAGGAGATGGGCGTCTACATACATATGCAGAGTGTCCCACCTAATTTTACCCTAACTTAAAAGCGTGCCAAAAAAATTTAGGAGTACGCGATGGGGTTTACTATTGCATGTAGGAAGTCGCACTATTCTTGTGTATGTACATCTTCAAACAAGTATAGTTAACCAACTTCACAAGCACTAAGCTTAGGGAAAAACTCTCAATGAATAAGTTGAGAAGGCTTACTATAGGAACTATCTGATACAATAGTTTTTAACTTTCTTGATGTTACGTGATCCTTCTTTTTCCCTCCCGAAGAAAATCCACGAAATATAAGGGAAAATGCACGTGACATACCCGATTACTGCTCGCACTGCATGGCTCTCAGGCGTGCTGCGTATCAAATTATTCCAGAGGGTCCTGTAAAAATGTTTTTCTTTGTTTGACTGTGTCAAATCATTGCCTCGTATTAAGTCTGCACATTAGGTAACAGTGATTATGATGGCAAATATGTATTCTGACTTTTACAAAAAGGTCAGTCTATATTTATTAATTGTTATTCTACGCTACTGTAATCTATTATATTTTTCTGATGGTATGAATTGCAAGGTACTACGTTAGCTAAGAATGTGTATACCTGTGTGTTCCTGTTCTGTTACCAAGGACCAGAGCAAGATTTCTGTTAAGCTGCTGCATAGAAACTTTTTATTCATGTCCTCGCATTAGTTAGGTTCCCGTAATGAATGCCAGGTGATTTAATTTGAACGTTATTTTGTTGAACAGGAAATCAAGTTGGCTGCAGATTAGGACGGGGGGGGGGGGGGGGGGGTGCAGAGGAGAAGAGGAAATAGGGACAAAGCAACCGATTGTTTCTACACTCATTACATGTCTCCGAAGCCCAACCAAAAACATAATGCGCGTAGGGGTGGCTTTCATTTGCCCGCCAACAAACCTGTTCTTTTATTTTTACAACAAACTTGAGCCCAAGCTTGCCGTAGCGGCCCAAGACAAAGTAGTATCCGGGAGATGAAAACATGAAACCGTTATAGGAAACGGCAACGCTGGTCATTTTAGTATACATAACGCGCCCACTGCGCAAGATAGTAATTACGATAACTTCATCGCTGGTGATTAGAATCTAAGGAGGAGCACGTTCTTGAAGCGCACGAATAACTCCAGTTGTTGTAGGGTAAGGCACAATTTTTCATAAGGCTTCCTTTGTTTCCTGAGACTGCTCCGGCAGAAGCTGAGAATTTTCCGGATAGATACAGAATGATTCTCGAACGGACACTGTCACGCGATGTTCTCACACTCACCCGTCAAAACGGAAATAATTCGAAATTTTTGGTAAACCGGGAAATAGCTGCCTAAGTTTGTATAGTTGGCCATTTTTTTAGTGCTCTCACATATACTCCGAATTAAACAAGCTTCTTGCTTGGCGTAGTGCTTCATGGCTGTCCATAGCACCAAAATAATATGGCTCAAAAATGGCTAACTGAATCAGTCAGTTATGAGCAATAAAAACATGCCTGTATTTTTTATTCACGTTGCTGAGCATTTTAATGGCCAACACTACGACACTTCGCCGCCAAATGCAGCTGCGCATTCTTCTTGAACCTGTATTGTATCCGCACTCAAGTACCTGTTTTGCTTGTGTGCAGATTTGAAAAGGCCCCATATTTGTGTAGCAGTTCGCAAAGGACTCAATCTTGCTTTTTTTTTATCGCAGTGTTTTTTTTCTTTTAAGACGAGGTATTGAAAATGGTTATAATTTGAAAATCTGCAGAATAGTGCCGACTTTCCTCTTTTTGTTCACAGTAAGCTATACCGTGTAATATCCGCCAGTGAACAAGCTCAAACCAAGTTACTCAATAAAGCACGCTTTACAGTATCATCTACTTCAGAAAAATAGTGAAGATTCGAAGTGATTCCGCACAGCAAGGTGCTAATTATCTTCGCGGTTGAGTTATCGCTGCCGCCATATACCGTCCGCTTTTCCTAATAAACTACGACCTCCGAATAATTACGTAGACTATGTTTTCTTCCATCCGTGCAATAAAAAATTATTGACTATAACTGCATCAGTGATCAATGGTAAAAGCAGTAAGATTCATTAGTACTAACGCTTCAGTGCATGGAACTTTTTACACGCATCACAGCTTCGTAAATAGAAGGAGAGATGCCTGTAAGCTTTCATTTTCCCCTAGAAGAACACAACAAAAGACGACGCGAGAGAAGCGGCTTTTTAACCACTCTTTGCCATTTAGCGCAAGGCTCCGATATCCACCCTGCCTCTGCTCATCGGTGCATGCGATGAAGAATTTTAATGTGCCTGCATTTATTTATCCTTATATCATGAGAGTATCTCTGCGGCTGCCACTTGTACGCGCTGACAGGCTGAAATTTTAGGTTTAAAATTTAAAATTTGTTATTATTAGGATATTTATGTTTTGGGGGCTACAAATTTTCGCGCAATCAAAATGTGCACTGAACTCAGACCACTGTTTGACCACACTAATAACGAGTGCCTCGATTTCAGCATAACAAACTTCGTACCTCGGTGCAGTTTGGCGCTAAGTATATTTTCGCATAGACCAAAAGTGAACATGCATTGATTTATTGATTGATTTATTGATTGATTGATTGATTGTGTTTAGCGTGCCAACGCAACCCCGAGATTTCAAAGACGGCATGGATAGGGCGCCTAATTATTTTAGACCTGCTAGAATATTTTATCGTGTACCTAAATCTATTGTGAACGAGTGTTTTGTGGGTATCGAGCCCGTGATTTCGGGCTGTCGCAGTGCTGATTAGGTCACGTCATAGATTTTCGGGCGCCATCGTAATACAACCACAATCACCGATAGACTTGATGCATGGGTTAATTTTTTTTTTCGAGGAGTAAAACGGAGGTCTTAAGTTATCAGCAACTTAACGTTGCGGTCACTGTGGTGTGCTTATTTTTGTGTTCTGTACATGCGAACTAGCCTACCAGTCATGACTTTCAGGGGCGCTAAAATACTGAAGGGAACTTAACACCCCATGTGACGACTAGAATACCTAACACTATAGATGCGGTGCGGACATTAATAACGTGGAAAGATTTTGAGTTCTACAATGCCATTTTAGTGCCTTGATATGGTCAATCAGAGTATACCGATACCATACGATAAGAACATGTCTAGTGATTGTGTGTCGTGTTCCATAAAGTGAACTTGGCAAAACTGACTCCGAAAGCGTCATCGAGGGAAGCAGTGGTATTGGGTTCTAGCTTTGGAAGTTTGAGCTTTACAGGTGCAAAAAACAAGTGAGAGGGGTATCTCAAAGTACGCGACAGCCGCACGGGATAGTCGTGATCCGTACTGTATATTTCGGTGCAAGAGAAAAAAATCGGACAGCAACAGACACACTGGAACGCGTTAAAGTAGGCGCCTCTACATGCGCTTCATTCCTCACGAAACTACTTTCAGGACTACTCGCTTAACTGCGTTCGCGGCTTTTTACGCTTTCGTTTCCAAGATCATTACACTAGTAAGAGGCGTGGTCTGCGTAACTAGCTTTGTTACGTGGTATTTTCTCAGCTCCCATTTAACGGAGCCGCCTCTTTGCTTTTACTGAGCAACTGGTAGGCATTAGAAAAACTGTCTGCTAGGAAGCACCGCTCTATAGCACAGTCTAGTGCTCGCGTACCGAGTCATTGGATAGTTTTAGTGGAGCGTCCGCCGAAGCTCTGCGTACGCAGGAAATCCACGGAGGTGATAGTGCACATGCGCAAAATGCAGAAACACGCATGGTTTCTTGCATGCGCCCGCAGCTTTTCAACCGCTGCGCTGCGTCCGCTGTGGGCTTTGTGGGGCGTTCTCGCGCGTTCTCCCTTGTCCACGAGAGCGAATTTCTTGATATGGCTTTGCCATGGCTCTTGCCGACGATATGACCCCGGCTTGTAGTTCGACTTCGTGGTGGCTGATACTGACTACACAGTTTCAGAAGGTGGCACGTGAGGCACTAAGCAGCGCACAGTGCGTGCAAGTCAGCAATCTTCTACTCAAGTTTTGCACGCGGCCGACCATGGCCGTTTCGTGCTCGCGCGCTTCGTGCATTGCGTAAGTGGGTGATTACGCACACCCAACTAAAACTCCCTATTTTTGTTTGCGTGCGTGAATGCTTGCGTGCGTGTGTGTGTGCGGTGTGTTTGTGTGTGTGCGTGTGTGCGAATCTACGCATGGTGGCGTGTGTGTGTATGCATGCGCGTGTGTGCGCGCGTAAAACGAAACGAGAAATACAATGTAGAGATGCTGAATCACGCACTTCCAGTTAACGTGGCTTGAGGGAATTGCTCATTGGGTCCTAAGTGCGAATACGCGGATACCTCGACCATCTTTCACGCGATAGCCCGAATATCAGGATGCACATGCAGTAGATGACGAGCATAGTTGCAGGGGCGGGCACATGATGTAAACTCTGCAGTGGTTTCCGTCAGTGATTTGCAGCCTCAGTTGACGGATGTTATGAAGGGGCACAACATTGGAAACAACCTAGGCCTGCAGGAATAGTCCTCAGAGACTCGGAACATTGCAATTTAATGCCAGGATATTAACCCTGTCAAAATATTGCTCAACTTTCCAGACCCGCCAGAGTTGAACACTGACGAAAGCTTGAGCGGGTGGGCGCTTGAGGTAACCAAATATGTTTAAGGTATTAGAAATAAAATGGGATAAAGAATCGACCGGGGCCGTTACAGGCATAGGTAAACTTACGCGGAAAATCTAGGCAGATGAAACCCTAGACTACAACAGAGTTTATTTGAATGTTAATCAGTTAAAGCAGCCTGGCTAAGTAGTTTTTGGCCACCACCGTTTCAAGGGGGTGTCATTACAAATAACAATCCAGATAATATTAGTCGTGAAATTTGTACGAGAGAGGGTCACTCAAAAGGAAGCTTCAGCTTCCACCTTACCCAAAGTTATAGATTTACCAGCGAAAATAATGACGAGCATTCCACATAGCACGGTGACCACTGCAATGCCAATGACAGCATGACGACGAGCGCTAGAGCGACGACCGACAAGTACGGCACGACGACAATGTCTCGTTAACTGTATGGGTGAGAATAACGCCCGATAATGCTGTGGCGAGAATGGCGACAACGCCCGCCTTCGTGCCTAGTTTTCGCCATTGTAAGCAATATCGTGCCAGCTTATAACTCCTCGTATTTAAGCTAAAAGCACACCAACCCTCATTTACGGTAGTGTACCTTGGTTAACGGCTGTCTAAATCAGTGGTACAGCATTTCAGGGCATTGTCCCGACGTCTTCTTCGGGGCAGAGCAGCTTTTCTATATCCCGAGTCATAGTCAGACACGTAGGTCATTGTCCTCGGAGAGTACCTACAGCGAGAAGAGGTGGCATACAGGCCCGATGTGCGTCAATAAAATCATAAATAAACTGATGCACGAGATCGCAATGATATGAGCCTAAAAACGACATCCACCGTTTGAGATGAGAGCACGTCGTAGGTCGCTGGATATGAGCGATCGTGCAGAAAACGGCGGAAAAAGCGTGATCACCGATCATCCTGCATTTGCAGGTGCTTCGTTCTCTTGTGGTATATTTTACTGTGGGCGCATATCTCACTCGCTGTCTGTTCGCCCCTGGTTGCCGTTGTACAGATGTATACCGCAATACGCGAATTCTCTTTGTCGCCACGTTGGCCTCACCGTGCGATGCGCAGGAAAATGCGTGAAAATGTTGTAGTATTTTTCTGTTTCGCTATCTCTCGTACGCAAACGAATGCCGATATCCTATATTGGTGCTTTACCGTTAGAAGTGCTAAAGCAGAAAAAGAAAATCTGCCAATTAAGCGTTAAGTTCTTCAGAAATTAAGGTGTCAGAATTATGTAGCACCTCTTTGAAGTCCCATATCTATAATTTAAACCGCGTTCACATTATTTCAAAGTGTTGTTCGGTAGCCCACTCGACCCACGTCTTTTGTCGAAGAGAAGTGCAACTGACGATGGTCCGGTGTAGACCACCGTAATGGGTCACGGATCATGTAAATCATAAACCCAGGGCCTCAAAAAATGCGACGTAACGCTAATGCGGTTGTGTTACGTTTACCGGTAAATCGCCACTGAATTGTCATTTGCTTTGTCTCGATCATTACCTATAAAAGAAAGAATATTCAGCCTATGGTGGAGATTGCAAAACGACTGCGTTGTTTATTATGCGGATGTTAAGCATTTTTAATCAGTTTCCGCATTTCTAAACTCATTTTTTTTTGCGGTGTGCTCTTCCATGGGCACACGTCGAACGCACAACGGTTTTCCAAACCAATTGACTGATAATTTCGTCATGTTTCCTAGCACTCCAACTTGCCTGCACAGCTTGCACAAAGTATGATAGTGCAAAGTTTATGCTTCGGTGTTTGTCTTGGTGAAGCAGTGTAGATACACAATACTACCACAGAAAGAATTCATTTATTCAGTAAATATTTGATGGGTAACTGTATCAATGATTGATTTATTGGTCCATTCACTCATTCATTCATTCATTCATTCATTCATTCATTCATTCATTCATTCATTCATTCATTCATTCATTCGTTCGGTTACACACCCCTGAGCAACACCGCGGCTATGACACGTGCCATAGTATTGGGCCCCGGTTCACTTTGGGCAATGTACGGTTTTTTACTGTGGGCGTAAATTTAAGCACACATATGAGGGCAATATAAATAGTTATATATTTAAACTCCATGCCATGTTCTCCTCCTTTAATTTCCTATGGGTCTAAACCCCCTCCTTCAACCCCCCTCCCCCCCTCCCCACACACACACCAACGTGCGCACTGTAACGCCGATAGGCCCTTTGGGTACGCGATATTGAAAATATAAATCAAAGTATCGATTTCGTTGAAACGCGGCCGCCGTGGTCATCAACTAAACCCGCGTCCTCGTGCTATGCAGCAAACCGCCACAGCCATTGATCCACAGCGGTGAGTAATGCAGCGCGAATCCTCGGCAAGATACTGAAATTCCGAGAACTGTCTCATGAGTGTACATCTCCTAAAGAAAATACGAAGGCTTTCCTTTCTTTTCGTTGAATAAAGTACCTACCTTCCTGGAATGTGCGTAAGCGGGTTGGCGCTCACAAACAAAAACTTTTGTTCTCAGAAGCTGGGTAGCGAAAAGGCAAACATGCGGGCGGAATGTTTACGGAGGAAATTTCCATGCCGTTTGAGGAAAACACGCGATAATGTATCTCGTAGGCCCGACCATGCCAGTTGTACGAGTGAGGAATGCTCAATGCTGCGAGCATTGCCGCAGCTAGAAATTTATTGGATATTCAGCAGAAATGTTTGAGTTTTAGTAACAAATAACAAGATTTAAAAAAAAAACGTAATAATTTCATTCTTCGGCCTTCTGGGAAAATCAGCTAAACTCACAGCCTGTGAGTTTACACAATTTTTACACAGTTTATTTGCAAGCGACACATCTGTCGCTTGCAAATAGGCATGTTCTTTTTTTGTTCTTCTTTTTTTTGTTCCGAGAACCTCGGGAGGCATTTCGTCCTTTCCTGAATGTTTACAGCTTCGGTGCACAAGCATCTTGCGTAGATAAGAGTGGGTAGCACCCGTACAGGCCCACTGAACTTTCACAGCCTCTTAGGAACAGCGGATCAGTACTGTCTGGCGCGTGCACCATACCAAAACATCACTTTTTATTTTGTACCACGCATTTGAATATGTGCTTTTTCTGCTTTTGAACCACAACAGGAGGGCAAAGGCCACGATAACGTAGCTGTGTTCTTGCATTTGCATTCTAAATGAGCTGATCAAGAATAAATAAATAAATAAATATTACTTTCCTTACTCAAACATTACTTAGTTTCTTATTTATTACGAATTCAAAATTTTGACAATGAGTACACTACGTCACCGGATCCCTGAACGCGGTAAGTTGATGCGATAATGAAGAATAATGATAGACAAACTAAAACCTGTCATCCATTCAACAATTAAATATGAAACCCCAAACATTCAGTTGCAAATATTTCAAGGAAGCAAGTGATTGCAATATATTACTATGCAATGCGTGGCACACGGGAGTTGCTGGTTGTCGAGTAAAGCTGTTTATACTTTTCTGTCACTTCATTTTTATAGTGACTTGACTGAACTGGTGTTCTAGTGCAATAGTTGCGTCATGTATAATTTCGTGAAGGCAGTGTATAGCTATGGACGGCACATTTTCTTAAAATAACAGGTCGTCGCATCGATGTGCACTATATTTCTCTGCGCCGATGGGTAACGCTGCCTTGAGGCAACAACGAGCATCGTCGCAGGAGAGAAATGTGTGGGCCCCTACTTGCGTAGCAATATTAATGGCTTGGGTGAAGGTTCGTAACCAATGTTTACATATACCTGCAAATACAAAGGTTACTTGCATTCAGTCTTTCATCAAAGGGTTATGTATAATGTGGTACTGCGTCGGAGCACCGATGCCTGAATAGCCGTTAAGCATAACGAACAATTTTTTTCCTGTTCTAGGCAGAAATTATTGCGCTTGGCACGCCTGATATTTACCCCCGACAAAAGCAATGGCATTTCCAGAAATCGATAACCTTCGCGTAAGGCAGGCTTTGTCGCTTTGAATATGTTTAATTAGCCATATTTAACTATAGATGAAACGGAAATTTTATGTTTTACCTATTAATAATTTGGGTGTAATGTATGCAAGAAAGTTTCTCACTAACATGATGAGTGCGTACCTGGTGAACAATAGAAAGAAGTTTGTTCGATACTATAGCGAAAGGCTAAATAGGCCGTCGCTTGAACAGTGTAGTCTATGCCTGTTAAACCGCACTTTCAGTATGAATATGGTGTGAAAGGATATGTGATATATTCTGGAAGAATCTTTCTCACGGGGTTATTTCGCGGAGTGTATATGCGAAGCAGGAGTTTAATGGAAAATCTTCAAGTATTCTGTCATATATGTTTTTTTTTCATAATACTGTTTACAAATTGAAGGATATCCTGCGGCAAGGCTCGTCGTTATATAGGGTGTCGTAGCTCACGTCACCCTAATTGTTCAATAAAAGAAAAACCATAAAAGAATATGGTGCAAGAAATGTTTGCAAGGGCTGTGATGTTCGGTCGTAATACTGCCACTATTGGATACCTTCGGTCTTTTAATTGTACCTTGCATCGTGTTTCTTCAATACCTTCTTTTCGTTGAAAAGCTTGGCTAAATTTAGCTGGGACACGTAGTCTAACCGATTATGGCTGCGCTGGAATTCCTAATAAGAAGATATGGCATGTGCTGCACTAAACAGTACAGATGTCGAAAGAAAAGCACTACTGTATGATTCTCAAAGTGAAACACTGAAGAAATGATATCCCGCAATGTCTACGAGTAATTCGTAGATATTAAGACACGATACTCTGGAATCTCAGTAATCTTATCTCTCTATTCTTCGCAGCGATAAAGACAACGGCAAGAACTCAAGTAAGGAGTGATTCAAATATTTAAGGAACATTTCAGGGAATTGAGACGTCCTAAGCGTAAATTCAGATCTTTCATCTAATCGGCTGATGCGAGCGCAGCTGCTTGCCTTTAGTAGCTTTGCGTTGAGGTCCGATCTGGTGGCTGGAGAAATACGTTTTGTTCTGCTTGAGCCCAAGTAACCCTCTTCATTTCAGTCCTGTAGCGCTTCCTCATTGACGGCCTCTGATAACCAAGAGATGACGTTTCTCGGCTGATGTGCACTCTCGATATGTATATTCATGGAGTAGTAATCACCCAAACTTGCTTGATTTTCGATGCATTTGTCACTGCTTTATATATTTTTATCATCACCATTTTTTGTACCTCGTGCTGTAGGTTCCTGCGATAGGAGCTGCTACGTCTACCAGAAAGGCGCGTGTAACGTGATTGAAGGCGACATACTTATACGCATTATGGAGAGTTCTGGTACACATTATGCTATGGCCTACGTCATGCGCACATAGTAAAAAAAGGTACAATGACGAAAAGTGTAGTGCAACAGATAGTGCCCTTTTAGGTCCGAGAAAAAGAGGGTGGAGCCATGAATGATGTAAACTGCGATTGTATAACAGTGTTGTATGAATTAAGCGCTCAATGTTTTTGTCCTCTTCTTTTATGCCCTGATCCTCTTACGAATTCGCTAAGCATGCGTTATTCCGTAAAAAGCACCTTCTCGTTGATGCAATGTGGGCAATCTTAGCGCTAGCTTAAAAAAAAGAAAACGTCAGTGCCTGTGTTATTTGAAGTTGGGAGGCTAAAGCACAGTTCTTTTTTAACTTTCAGTAGCAAGTTGGACTTTGTATTTGGAGTGATTCGTATAGCCTCTACTGTGTGTAGTAGAGCTAAACATACGAAAAAACGAGACTTTTTTTTCGCAAGAGCAAGTTTTATCTTAACTACGCACTGATTTCTGAATGGAAATTTCTGTGTCACATGACTGGCCTTGTGAGACACATCACTTATCAAAGGCGAACGAGTGTATGGCAATTTCTTGGGCAAATGCCGTGAATCGCCGAGTGCGCGCCAATTATCATGCCACAGCCGACACAGAGGATTCACCAAGGTGCCTTCTGTATGTTCCTTGCTACCGCCAGCTCGTCAACGTGTACATCAGCTGGCGATGGACTAACAAAGCACAAAAGCTTTCGGGAGTCCGCCGACAAATGAGGTTCGCGGTTTTGCTGTTGCGTGTACGACTAAAACCTTTGCGTAAAAAGAGCGGACTTGATTTCGTCGTTTGCGCGTCATAGTTAATTGCTGAATTCGACGAAGTTCTAGTGTTTTCGCGTCTAGCGCGAATCACAACAAAGTATCGCAGGCTTCATCTACGTCCTTACATGAAGCGCGATAGGGAAATAACTGGTCGAATGCTTGCTACGCACAAATACATAAAAGTAGAACGTGTAATCGCTCTGTTTCCCGTTTCTCAGCAGGAACTAGTCCTAACAATGAAATTATTGAAATAATTTGTGCAGCTTAGTTAAGACGTTTCTCATCGTACATACGCTCTTATGTGTTCGTTTCACAAAATACACTAACTACGACCCCACTCTGCACAGCTGTTCACTTTTGCTAGGGCGTATACTGGTCGCCTGTTTTTCATCGTGCTCAACAAATGGGAATCTTGTCATGCCTCACGTAAATATGCTTTCACTCCTCTACACCCTAGACCTCACGGGAATGGAACGAGCCTTTTCAAAAGAGTAACGTCGACGGTGAGTCACTTCCTGTTTCCTGTTGCTCTAGATACAGCGTAATCAGTTGGCTACAACACGTAACTATTCCTGCTTATTTTTACTTGCTAACAAGTTCTTCTTTGTTAGTCATTCTTGTCTTTGTATTACTTTAGGTATTATTGCAATCACTGGAATATGAAAAAACCTGCACCGATTCCTTTCTACGTATGTACTACTACCCTCTATAACGCCCCATGCCTAGAGACAAACGTAAATATGGAAGTAAATAAATAATAGGTAAATCACAAGGTACAAGTGTATGCGTTGCACTCAGGTAAGCTATCGTTCCAAATGTATGGGAACCTGGAAGCGCAACAACGCATTGGAATACTCTCGCGATTGTCTGCGTCTCAATTTATGCTGATTGCTTGACAACGCCGTTGTGTGCAAGACAAAATTCAACTTGTATTTGAGAGTATTTGGAGTTGGAGTTTTTGGCGAACAGGCTTTAGTACTTCTATTGTGTATCTCCAAGTTTCTCTCGAAATTGACGAGTCTGCAAATAAACGGAATGCGTTAATGTTTCTACTTCGGATAGCACGGAGCAGCGTGCCTTTTGTCCGTTTTAAAGTGAGTGTCGAACAATGCAATCGCGCCTGCGCGCATAAATCTTTTTTGAAAGCAAACTTCGAGCCTTTTGGCAAAGAGAACCCCATGCTTTGAACATTGCTGCGTATTTTGGGAACTCTGGCTGCAGTGCAAGTTCACAAGTAACGAGATAGGTTATCGCTACGTTCTGAAAAACATTGGTGAGCCTTTAGGAAAAACTGGGAAGCAGTACTTCTTTCTTTAATGCGAATGAAGGTTTCTGATGTGTGTGTGGTACTACCGTGAGTTCGCCAAGTCCTGTCCAGTCTGTGCAAATCTTATTCCTGACGCACAGAAGAATATACGTTCTTAGCTATTTTTTGAGGCAAACATATTCCTTCGAGGCAAGAGTCGGTGGTCAGAGAAGATAGGCTCTCTTCCCACATAGCATAGCTATGCTCCCTAGTTTCCCCGTTTCATATTCCTTAAGGGGCTCCATTGCAGCGATATTTCTGCGGGCGAGGAGCTGGTTTTGCATCTCGAATCGGGATAACACTGAAGCTTCCTTGCCATTTTACTGCCCCTTTCGCTCGCACCCAGCATAGTGGATTCTTGATTTTTCCTCTATATTTCCCATAGCTGCTCTCTCGTATGCGTTCGCTACAAGGCTAGTAGGCCTAGCTCCCTCTTTGTCCGCCAGCGTCGTTATGCAAATGGGACAGCTCGAGCAGACGACGCATACATCTTGTGTATTCCTGACGACACGGCTATTCTACCCCCAGCACACGTTGTCTGTTAGGCCTTGCATAGCGCTCGCCTCTGGTATGCAGCTTTATATTTCTTTCTGTCGACAAAAACTCACAAATCCTATAGAGGCGGACGCGTACCTTTCTGCACATGATCGTGTTCTGCCGCCTATTTCTACTTCTGACTCCTGAGAAGTCGTTTCAGTCGTGAATGGAGCATTTTCCGAATTTCTGAAAGCTGGCTGCCTGAACCCGCTGACACCATTTGTGCGTGGTACTGCACACTACCTTCCATTCTTTTCGAGAATAGGCTAACTCGAAAGAGACACGTAACATGCTCATTCTGGTTCATATGCATGCCGAGTGGCGTGGAAGTGGCTTATTAAAATTTATGCCGTGAGGTCTCCAGAAAGTTGACTCACTTGCTAGTTTTTAGGCGCATAAAGTTGGGGAAATGAAAAAAAATGCAAAAGAATCTTTAAATGCGAAGAAAACTACAGAAGTCTAACATACTTAGCTGCAGGAAAAAAAGAGAAAGAAAATGGGATAACACAACCCATCGCGTATATTTCTGGGCTCTAGTTCCTTCTGTCGAGCCTGAGTGCATGTTTTTTTTTGTTTCTCTTGTACTTGCTCCGCGTAGGTGCCTGGCTTCCGTTTGTAGAGGCAAGTACTTGCAGGCTACAATGTTCGCCAAATCGAGCGAGGTCAAACTGCACTCAGAAACAACCGCTTCCCTGAAAAAGAGCTGAGCGACGCAACTTCATTTCAGTCGTGGGTTTAACCTACGTTCTTATCGTTTCACTGCTGGTGCGGTGTTTCTCTCAGTGCACGTACACTTACTCCTTTCACTCGATTTCGACCTCAGTACCACATCGCTTGCTCTGTAGTTCCACAGTCGCACAAGAAGCGAAAAGTCCGAATGAATTATGCATAGCGGTTGTGGCCGACAAACAACCACGTAAAGCTAAAACGAAGGCGCCGTTTGCGTTCGCTTCTTATGTTTAGTTTCTTTCCTCAGTAAAAGTGGTTGCGGTTGGTCGGTACCTCTTTCATTTGCGGTTCATTTCTCAAAGCCCTCAATCCGGTGCAGTTTGTCGGCAAGGTATACATTTCGCTCAGGTTAGGTATGGAACCATAGAGTTTCTCACTATTACCTAGAGGGAAATCTGGCGCTGCTGCGCTGTGGTATGCATGGGAATGCCGGTATATTGTGACTTCGGATTGACATCGTTCTCGGAGACGCGCCTGGCAAGTACCGTTCCGTCTGTCACAATGATTCATTTTCTACAAAAACAGCGCGTAAAAAGCTATTTTAGCTTTATTATTACGCGAAAACATATTTTGTTTAACTATGAAAACTTGCTATTGCGTGTACGACTATATGTTACGTAAAAAATATCAGCGGGCCGCTAAAGTTGGAGGACAGACGACAAGGTTCGCGCTCGCTTTGAAACAGCTGGTCGTCTGTTCTCGCTTTTCTTCGCTTGGTCATGCATCGTGGGTGAGTAAAGATGTAATATGCGTGAATGGAAACGTTTCATTAGGATTTTACTTTGAGAGCGCGTTATTTATGTAGCCATATCCACGTTTTAGACGAAGCCTCTTACAACACCAGCCAACACGAGCCTGGCAGACACATATACCGTCATTCCCATGACGGCACGGTGCCCCCTTAAGAAACTCCCATAGACGGTGGCGCCAGATTTCCCTCTAGGTATTATAGTGAGAAACTCTATGTATGGAACTGTCTATAACGTCGAAGTTACACTCCTAGGCTGTTATTTTCTTCGACGGAGATTCTTGAGGCTCTCAAATTTTTTCTACCATCAATGTTCGGGAATTTGTACCATCTCTGTAATTACAGATATTATTGTTGATTGTGTTTTTCACGTGTTGTACGAGTACATGGTCAACGTTGTAGCCCAAGTAATGCTACCGGTGTTTCTTTTTAGCTGTCAGTGTGGCTACCTTATTAATATCTTGCTTTGTCACGTTTCGCGGGTGGATATCTACTTCGGAAGGTTTCCAGATTAACTTTTACGGAGACAACCTGGGCAACCACTAAAATACTTTCTTCCATAATGTCGTAATAGTTCATCGAAATCAGAATTAGCAAATTGTTTCGTAGTCCAGAGCAAGGATAGTCGTTACTATCGCACATTACCCTTGCTAATACTTGTCTTGAAGAATTTGTTATGTAAGTCTGTACAGTGCAGCTTGTGCTTATAAAAAATGACACGGTCTATGTAAGAAGCAGAAACATCCTGAAGTTATTCCGTTCTAAGACAAGAAGATACGAAAGTACATTGATCTGCGCCGAGTGCAAATTATGATAGCAGTTCCTCGCTGAAGGCTGCAGTATTTTGCCAGGGCCAATTTTCTTGGTGGAAAAAGCAATACTCAAGTAGATGATCAAAAGCTGGCGCGTAATCTCGAGCTATGGAGTTTTCCACACAGGCTTTCTTGTATTGGATGCGAACAACGATTCGTGAATGGGATTATGACAAAGCTCTATCTATACATATTTTACGCTCTTACTCTGGGTCTTCGGCAACAGCGCTTTTATCATGTCATTTTTCCATGTGTCACAAAATACGAACGATTTCCAAAGTCATTTTAGTGTATACGCCATTAACCACAGCTTAACAATCGAATACTACTCTATATGTGTCTGTGTGTCGTAATTATGTGCTGTAGACTAAGCCTGTAGTTAGATGCATGTGTGGATGTTCTATCCGTGTTATGCACGAAAGATTCCGCACAAGCGCATATATATATATATATATATATATATATATATATATATATATATATATATATATATATATATATATATATAATGCATGTGTGTGCGCATATCACCTGATTTATGACATACCAGGATTTTTTTTCTCTTAATTCTGGTCTTGCCAGCGAAACCAGACAACACAGCGCCACTTATATGTGCACACATATTCTAAATTACTAAAGGGAGCTAACACTGACAAACAGAAAGCCTGAATGCTTCATGCAAAGAAAGGACCGACAAAAACATACAACTCTAGTTTGAGTAATCCAAATTCCTTTCATAGTTTCATCTAGATCAATATCCGTTCATGTCTCAAAGGAGGTTGGGTGTTACTAGTAAGATTCTTCTTGGCTTTTCTTGACAGCTTTTACCAAGGAATGGTACACCGTGTTGATTATCTTTCCCGGAAACTAACTTTTGCGAATGGCGTAAATTCTGATTTGTTATCGAGAATGTACAGCTGTCTAAATCGCAAAGAATACAATGGTAAACTTTTAACTTGTTTTGTCTCTGCAACGGTTAGTTTTCAAGTTCAATCTTTGAAGCAAATTTGCGTCTCTTCCTTGTTCTTTTGATTTAAAAAATTTATCAAAAAACGTGAAATAAAAAGAAAATAATTGCTATCTCATCTTCCGTTGATTGAAGCAGCAGCGCGATAATGTTCTTGTTCTTACAACGGACATCACATAATTCCGCTAGTAACAAAAAAGTGGTAATAATAATTGGTAACATAATTCCGCTAGTAACAAAATGTCGAAGTCTTCTTGGTTTTCTGTCTAGACCACGCACTGTTGGCCATCTCCAGTGTAGAATCGGCCTTTTCCTAAACGAGAGAAGACAGTCTTTCTGCTGTTTTCGCGTTGCTTGCTCTCTGTTCTAAATCCAATCGCTAATGTAGGCGGCGAGGCCCGTAATTCATTTATCTTTATACATTTGTGACCCTGGGCTCTGGTTCTGTTAACAGTGCTTTTTTTTGTCTCAATCTTTCTTTCGCGCAACGGTATCTGGTAACGGGCCTAGCTTAAACTGTATAATATTTTACGGTGAAGCTTAGCGAACCAGCTTGACCATAGTTGACCATGGTTTCTCTTATAGTATTACCTAATAAGTCCCACAAAGAAATGCAAAATAATCGTCTGATAGTCGGATCGCCTCTCTGTTTCAGAATAATAGTCCAATAATCTAACCATATGGCCAGAAATGTGTGCATAGCTTTCTTATAGAGAACTGCTTCACAGGTGAAGAAATTTATCGAGTAATTATTGATGCGCAAGCATCAAATGACACGCTGAGCGAGAAATCCGGTGTATGTCGTCTGGACAAGCGAAAAACGGCCACCTGAATTTTTATTGGCTGCAACGCCATGACACGTGCGCGCCTCGATGGAGCAGAGCGGGCGAGAGGGTACACCTGCTGCCGTGGTATTGCGCTAGAGGGGGCGTCGCTTCGACTCTAAAACCCCTTAAACTTCGTAAGGTAGTGGCACGCTTTGAAGAATGCAGCCTCCTCCTCGCGCGCTCTCCCCGAGGCCAACGCCGCGTCGCTATTGACCTAATAGCATCACGTGGGCCAACGTACCGTGCTTCAGCACCATTTTTGCTCGAGAAGCGTCTACGGAGTGGCGAGGAGTGCATGTTGGCGCTGTTGCTACGCTCGAGCGCTGTAGGCGGCGCCACGGTCGAGGAGGGAGCGTGAAAGAGAGGAGAAAAGAGGAGGAGTGAATGCGGAGGAGGAGAGTGTCGCTACTTTACAAAGTTTAAGGGGCTTTATGCGACGCCACGTCGCCGTCGCTCTCGAAAGCCTGTGTTATCTCCTCCTTCCTTGTCCGCAAAAGCTCTCACCTGAGTTCTAACGGTGCCTCGGTAAGGACAGATCAAAACACGCCAAGCCAATTGGTCTAAGGTCTCAGTGCACTCACTTGCTCGCGAAAAGTTCATAACTCGAAGGACTGCTCAGTGGCGCCTTCAAGTACCAATAATGTTTCAGCATTCACAACTTATAAGTACATAGGCGTCATGGCTCGTTATCTTTAACTTGAACTTGGAAGCTTTCTATTTCGAAAAATCTGCGTAGGTTTACTTCCCAGGTTTATTGTCGAGCGGATTTGAATTCTTTATTCTTTTTTTTGCAAACCAAGAAGGGCCAAAGAGTAGAAGCGTAAATAGGAAGGTCCGAGGCGCAATTCGTGACCCATAGGCCATCAATTTAAGTAAAACAATGCGCGCATGTCGTCACTGTGAAGTGTGATAGATTGCTCAAAAGGAGGCGCTTTTCCGGAGGCACTCACGTCGGTGACAGGTTGATGGAAGAGCGTTCAGATGAGTCCGGTCGATTCCTTTCCTCGGCCTACACCGAGCATGCTTCCGTTCCGAGACGCTCTGCGGCACCGCTCGCGTCCCCGACTACCCTCAGCCTTTGTCCCTTTTTCCAAAGAGCGCGACTGCATGTCATTGGCTGTGAACTGATGCCTGCAAATGGGAGCGGGGCGCGTTTTGTCCAAAATCGAATTTCATACCTTTTATAGCATAACTTTTATACTGCAGTAAGGTCCACAGAGAACATTCCCATTTCGAATCTATTTCACTTAGACATGACCATGTAGTAAAGATAAGCGAAGTACCTGCCTTAACGTATCGTTACCAAAATCCATTTTTTACACTAACAATAACTAACGCTTTGCGAGCCGTATAAACTTGTAGCTACTCAGGATGTTTTCCCTGTCATTCGCTGAAGAGCGACTGCTGTTACTCCCACCAGAATAATTATCAACGCTTTTAATATTTTGCTCCTCTTCATATGTTATGAATCCCTGCATTTCACAAATTGTCTCTATTATGCTGTTGTTATGCTCTGTATAATATTGCCGCAATGATATCGCCGCGGGATATGCCAGGCCATTAATGCGATACTGAAGCGGCGCGGAAGTGGATCAACAGAGATGACGATGACGTCGTCCTTGTTTTTTGACGAAAAGTACATTTACTCGCATTGTACACTAGCTTCCCAGTCTCTTCTGTTACGTCAAGCCAATACTTCATTCTAATATTGATTTTTAATGTCAAGAGTACGTGTATGAGGTTTCGTTGTGAAGAACGGGTTTTTAGACCTGCACAACGCCAATGTAATGCTCTGTGTTACTTCGGTGTCTACAGAATGCCGTGGTTGTTGTTGTAACAACCATATTTTAATGACCATGAGTGAAATGTAGGTAATAAATAAATAAATAAATAAATAAATAAATACTTTTCGTTGCTATAGTTTGATGTCATGACGAATGCAAATGCCTGTTCGGCTGCAAAACGTTTTGCCTGCGATACGCGTATGTGTTTCTGTAGTGGCTTCGTGCTCCCCTCGAGCGAACGTCAATTTTAGAGTCGAGAATTTTCACTTCAAATCGATTCAGCTAATGTATTTGAGATCTAAGGCATCATTTCAGGGGCCCAAACAAAGAAATCGGAAATAACGCATTTGGACGGACGGGTGCGGCTTCCTGTTTGGCATGCGTTTTCTCTCTTGTACGAAAGTACGTGCTTTCGCTGGAAGTAAGAATAATAACGAGGATGAGATGAACCGTTTTACCACTCGTCACGTACGCACGTGTCAAAAGTAAGCAACACGTGACATGATGACCGCATCAGACACAGCTGGTGCATGCTTGCGATGCATTTTTTTCTTCGCATGAATGCTTCTCCGCACTGGTCCTATTGATTTCTTGGCATTAGGGTGCCAGATGGGCTGCTTGAAACGCTTAGCTTCGTCCGAGCCCTGTCGCGGGTGAGGCGGCAGCGAGGATCGTTTGGATTTTGTGTTTGTTGTATCAGCAAAGTCATTTTGTGTGTTCTTCCCGAAAGAGCCGAAGAAGCAATAGGTACGCAAACAATAGCGTTGAATGTAAACATTGAAATCCTTGTGTAGGCGTAAGTCACTGAAGCACGCGTCAGTTGCCCGCTGCTTGCAATAGTGAATGTGCACACAGGTGAGCTAAACACGCACATACACACTCAACATAATGAATAGTAAGCCACCGCCAATATGCTGGTGGCTTACACCAAGACAACGTTATTCAACAACGAAACAAGTCTATGCGAACAATCGTGCGCCTCTATGGACTGTATTGGTCTGTGTGTTGGAGTCTTTCACTGTGTTTCGGAGGCCAAAGTAACCAATTCTTTGGTGAGCAAGGACGGTGCTCCAGGCATGTCAAAGTCGTTCTTTAGAACGTGGTGGTGTGACTTGTGAAGTACAAAACAAGGCGGCGTCACATATAATTATTTAGTGCCCCTGGTATTTCGAAAGTGCTAAGTTCAGTGCAAAGCATTCATATAGCACTTCATGGCTAAGCAAAAAAACCCTACGCCACCACGCTTTGATATCAGCCGATTCGTGGAAATCTTACTTGGTATGTATACACACACACACACACACATATATATATATATATATATATATATATATATATATATATATATATATATATATATATATATATATATATATATATATATATATATGTTGCCATACAGTCAATCAATGCATTCGCGCAGCGTGCAAGGTTGAATACAATGGCCTATATTGCAAGTAATTTCTAACGGACAATTTTTGGCAGTTAGAGCACCTTTCCTTTTTTATATTCACGCAGTATATCACAGCATAATACATTTACAGTATAATTTTGGCTTATGGGAAACTTCTCAGCAAGCAGACCCCTTCATAATATTTCGCTCAATAACTGTAAAATTAAATATGTCTGCGGGAAATCAAGTGTAGCGTAGAAGCACACAAGCACACGTAAGCACAAATCGTGAAACAGCTAGCGTAACATTCTCCTTTTTGAATCGTTTCTAGCGTGATCTCGTTCACTTGATTATGTATATCTGTGTGAATCTGCTGCTTTTGCTGCCCCCTAAGCCTGTCCACAGTCATCACTGGTGAATAAATGCGTCAGGTTTTTAGGCAGCAACTATACCGGGTTGTCTTTGCTACCTGATAGCGTATCTTTGCTAGTTCTTACTTATATGGCCGCGAATGGTACGTCACAGCATTTTGATTCTTCTAGTGGAAGGAAAATCCATTAAAGTAGCGCCTGTATATTTTAAATCCTGTCGTTTTACCATAAAAAACCTTCCTTGTTTCCGCCGTCAGTGAACTCAACACCAATGTCTCTCAGATGACAAGTGCGTTGTTGCGTTGATGTGCTACCAGTGACAGTTGCGTCCCACTGTATTTGCCAGCAGACGAGCTGTACATCTGAAGTTCAGCATTTATAGTTTCCGAAAGGAGCGTTACGAGCATTTGAATGGCCACCTGCAACTTTGGTTCAATAAAGCAGATAAGCACTTAAACTATGCGAATCTAATCTGCCATGACCACTCTGACCATTCTCGCAAGTGAGCAACTTAGGAAACATCGTCAAAGAGGAAAATACGCAGCCCTTTTTATTCCAAGTGCACGGTCAGTAGAACACGGAGCAGATGGAACGTCACAAATAAGATATTTTAGATTGTACGCCTCCCGCAGTTGAAGAAGAAGCATGTTCTGTGCAGCACGCGCCTCTAGTTCACCGCAAACCACCTTGCCGGAAAAAGTCAGAAGAATGCTCACGCCTACGTCACTTAAAGGCGTACCAAGGCCAGAAAGCCAACCTCAAAATTACAAATTGAAAGCTTTAAACCTTTGCTTCTTTATTCAGTTTGCACTTACCTGTTCCCTGGACTACCGAATTGATATATCGTCACACAGACATCGTGAATTTACTGGGTCCTAATGAGCTAACTGTATTTTCGGTCGTTTCACTTGCTCCGTGACCGGCGTTTCAAGCACAGGTTGACCTAAGGTTGCCGCCATGCCGCACAGACTTCAAAGCATCTATAATCTGTGTAATACGATGCTTTCCGTATGCTCCGATTGGGAAAGGGCTCTTAGATACCGCTGTATTAGCCTTTCCGTTCATTGCAAGACCGAGTATTCAAATATTTCACTCGCGTACTTCAAAGAACGAGATAGCCTCCACAAACTTTCTTAAAACGTGTTTATGGGGCACCAATGCCGTCAATTATTATCCATTCAATGACAAGCGAAGGGATTGCTTAGCTGACTCTGAACCCTACGTGCTTCCCCCGCCCGCCACCTCCCCTTTGCGGACTGCGTCTTAAAATATGAATGCACCTCTGATTCCTTTCATCGCCGTTATCATAATCGAACTCGTACCTTGTGTTGATTATCTGTTTCTTTGCGCCTGTCTGCATAAAGTTTATTCTTCGCTGCAAACATAGAATAATGTTGTGGCGGGCAACTCGTTTTCGCTCAACCGTACAATAATGATAGCACAAGCACTTCCCGTCATTGAACAGTTGCCAATATAAAAAAAAAAACTAAAGGGCATTTTTTTCTTTCTTACTTTTTTTTTCATCGGTTAACGAGAGTGCCATGGTGTGCGCCAGCGAAGATTGGCCATTGATTCACGTACCGACTCCTAAACAGCACATTATTGAATGTCTTGAAACTGGTGGTGGCTGATTGCCGGAACGTCTATATTATTTATACCTTTTTTGGTGTGGAACTCGATTGATCTTTGAACTTATCGCCAGGATGGTTCGGCTCCAATGAGTGCATATTTAACGACATAAGTATAGTTTCTTCTGGGGCACCGCAACTCCGTCCGATTCAAAGGTGGCGCTGACCTTTCCCGCCAAAGCGATGCCAATCTGAAACATTCGATCTGTTTTCCAATGGACCGTTCTTGAGCGTATGTTGGCCTGGTTTTTCGATAAGGGCGATTGTTTCAGTAAACATCCCTCGACCGCCGCAGCAATCAATAACGTCATTAGAGCCGCACAACTGATTCGCAGCTAGAAGTAACTACCCACAGAAAGTCGAAACAAGGAACACAAGAGAAAATGACATGCCGATACCATTGGCTAAATGTCGTCGACAAGTCACTTCTTTTGAAACTGGCCTTAATATTGTGATTGCTGTCAGGCAATTTATTTATTCTTAAACACTCGTATACTTGATTACAGATCTTGAATTTGAGTGCATTGACAGGCGGATCGAAGGCGCGCAAACGGTACAGATGTGCTACCCCAGTACTTGTGACCATCAAAAACATTCCACTGGCAGAAACGAAGCGGTGCCGAATTTTGGTCCAAGTATTTTTTGTTTGTTTATTGGATACAGGTAGTCGCAAAAAAAAAGAACGCCACAAGCGCGACTTCATCGACATACCATTTATTACGTCTATCATAAGTAAGTACAGTAAACACAACCATATCATATATTGCAAGTTACAATTCTCCTTGCAGTGTTAATAGAGCGTTGTTGCTCCATGTATTGCAAGTTGATCATAATTGTATTACTCACTTGCAGGCGTGTGCGAAAGAGAATATTCAAGAATCTATCGAATACAAATTGAACAGTGCCAGGAGCTAATCAAATCAATATTGAATATTTTTGACCATTTCTTACAGTAAACAACTGTTTTCACAATTTTGTTTAAACGACGATCGTATCTAAGAATATTCACAAGTGCAACAAGATGATGTCTTTATACTGCATGTTAAAAAGTGCTCTTTATTAAAAACAGAAATGAAGCACTGGAAAGAAATAGGCACTGTGTTCGCATACTTAGAACTCATTTGTGTGTGCAAGCAGAGAAAGTGTAGTTTTTGAGTCACTTAGCGTAATCCACTACGTCGCCTTTTGTGTCGACTGTGTCGGCCGCCATGACACTTGTCGCACATTTACTCCTTTATTACGCTTGTTTTCGCGCAGTGGGCGACACTAAACATCCATAAACTATTCGAAAGGTATTTGTACTTACGAATAGTAACTATTCGATTAGAAGTGCGCAAAAAATTGGCGAATATATATGTTGGATTCGCTGTCCAAGATAAAGATATTCGCTCACCCCTACTTGTAAGCTCTTTCGGACTATATGTAACATTTCCCAACACTCCACCAGAATTACAACGTCAGAATTTGTCGCGTTCTGAAATTTTTAACTTGCAATTGTTTTTTTTTTTACATGCCGCCTTTTGGTAACTATTACAGAGCTTTGGAGCCCCAAGAAAGCTACTGCTATGGCAACTTGACCTTCAAGCGGCCTTATGTCGATACGTATCTAGTTTTTAAACACCTTGTGCTTCGATGCATATTTGCCTCTGGATAGTAAATAACGCTACATGTCTAATCAGGGCTTGTGCCTTTGAGCACATTTTAATAATTGGGGACCTCCGATGCTTGTTAAGATATTCGTATCTCTCACTAACGCAGCAAAATTATCTTGCGCCTGTGACGTCTGCGCCGTGATCAGTAAGTATTGCTCATATAATAAAACGGTATCAACATATTCCAGGGGTCTTGCTTTTCCTACCAATAAAGAATCGTTTATAGCGAAAAAAATGGCTCCCCATCTACAGGGCTGGCTCTGTAGACGGGAGCTAAAACGCATTTTTACAGGGCATTAGCTGTCTCTAGAAGACAGACACCAATATAACACCAGGATGAAGAAAACAGAAATGTAACAAGCGTGGTATGAGGAGTTGGGTGGAATTCTGCCATGTATTTCGTAAAACTTGCTTGTTGCCCGTGTCATGTTCTGGTGTTTTTAGCAGTTTTCACTCCGAAAGAGGTTCGTTATTGAATGAGGTGATTTAGGCTTCAAGTCAGACGTAAAGGAACAGGTAAATTGCTCCTTAAGCATTCACAGGCACAAAGAACCTTTAATAAAGTTTATACAATAAAATACAACCGTTAAAGGCCCGTCAAAATACATTTTTCTATATGAACACAAGTTTGATTTTCCAAATAAGCAGCTTTGTCACTATCGCTGTATAAATATCAGCGCATGTGATTTTTCTATAGTTATTTAAAAGGCACTCCTCGCAATAGAGATTTTCTTGACGCGTAGATAGCTGATGGCAATAAGTTGGCAGGTGATTCAGCCTCAAGTTTTCGTTGCTGCAAGTTCTCGTCCTTGCGTGGCTCTCACAATAAATTACAGAGTCCGTACACCCCATTCTCACCCACAACTCATCCAAGTCCAGATTGTCTTTCGTCAACTTCAACTAAAGGCTTATTCGCGTTCTACGTTCTTGTATATATTGAGCGCCAGTGGTATTGTTATGTATATATAAGTGAATATTTCCCTTCCAAGAGATATATTTTTTTTTCTTTTCTAGTCTGAGTGTTATCAATGAAGGGAAGAACTTTAATTGAAAATTTCTAATCACACGCAGGCCGCAAATAAATCTTCCAGTGGATTTTTTGGCTACGTTTCGGAGCCTTTTCTCGCGTTTGCCCGAGAATGAATGCGTTGAAGCCAATAAATGTTTCTTTGAACTTCTTAGCAAGCACCACAATGCAGAAATATGCCCAAAATATTTTATCGGTATTTTCTGGCGCCTAAGTCCGGTGCTATGCTATAAGCGGCAAGCTCGCCAGATTCGGTATAGAGGTCGATTCTCGGCGTCGTGGAACACACGAATATTTGAGATATATTAAGCAGGAAGAATCAAGTTTACGTTTTCGCACCAATATAATAATGAAAATATAGTTGTAGAAGCTCCATTCTTTCAGATTAACCTTCATATTTATCTTCTTCCGTATCAAATGCTTTTTTGTAGAGCTGTGTAATTACTTCAAGAATGATGCACTAAAAAGGATTCACGTCATTTACATCTATACCTTTTCATTCTGCAGCACCTTCGTAGCTAGGCAAGCACTCACGGTGGTGAGACCTGGACTGTTCTTTTTTTTTTTTTTTTGCAAAGGCAGAACTATCTTTGGTGGGGAAGTTGTGTGAATATATTTCATTAGTGTTCTACAAAAACAATTTCAAATTTATTTCAAAAACTCGTTAAAGTATAGTCCAGCCGTCTGGTGTACCTGGTATGCTAACGTATTAGGAACATTATCACGTGCGTATTATTTTTTTATGGACGCAAAATATACTTTACTGTCTGCAGGGATCACTATTACCGCAAATTTTCCGTACTGCTCCGCAAAAACACAAACATGAATGGAACAGTGACACTAGAATTAAACAACGCAAACAAAATCCTGGAAATACCCCAACAGGGCCAGGGTACCTTTCGTAACGTAGCTGTTAACTGGAAAGAGTAACTTGTCACTTACATTCCCGTCATTATGCGTCTGGCTCCTACCTGCCGAGGCTACTGCGAATCAGCATTGCAACGAGTTCTGCGTTCCTTCCATAAAATTTGGTGCGCTGCTCAGATCAGCACCACCGTGCAGCTGAAATGGTGTTTCGCATTGCTACTAGGGAGGTCACCTGCAGAAGCCGGCATTATTTTGATGAGCGCGCTCCTTGCGTAATGCCCGTTTCCACATTATGTCCTGCATGCACCGTTGACGTTGTGCATTAGACCCGCCGTGGTTGCTCAGTGGCTATGGGGTTGGGCTGCTGAGCACGAGGTCGCGGGATCGAATCCCGGCCACGGCGGCCGCATTTCGATGGGGGCGAAATGCGAAAATACCCGTGTGCTTAGATTTAGGTGCACGTTAAAGAACCCCAGGTGGTCAAAATTTCCGGAGTCCTCCACTACGGCGTGCCTCATAATCAGAAAATGGTTTTGGCACGTAAAACCCCAAATATTATTATTATTGTGCATTAGTTTTCTTTATGTGTGTGTGATATGGACTAGCCTCGAAATACCACGTGCTCTTCGAAAGTTTCTATTCATTTCATCGTGTATATTGATGCCATCGGAACGTTTTCTTTGTGTGTTTGTGGAAACGCTGACTGCTAAGCCTGTTTTGTGAGACAATGCATTGAATGTGTTCTAGGAATAGTATAAGTATTGGGCTTTATATCTCACGTGCAGTAAAGGAACGCTTATTTTTCTTCCGAGGTTCACTTTTGCAGTGTCCCCGGAGATTGAGCTTTAGATCTTTTGTTATTCCGCGTTTGTGCAAGCAGTCCTATTATTAATGTGGCCTCTAGGATTCTTCTGTAGCGTCATCGGTGTGAGCCGCAAGACGACACTAAAATGCGAGAGGACTTCTATGCACCTATGCCTAAACAATTTATTAACCGCATTCTAAGTTTGGTTCCCCTCAAAGGTAGAAAATGAATACTAACATATCTAGAACTGTGGTCATTCGCTTACGGCACAGCCGCCTCTTTTTCTTTTGTTTTTTATCATTCCTTCAATGCTCCACTTAGAACTATGGTACCTAAATTTACGCATCAGCCTGTTGGTTCCACAAGCAAATTACCCTGGTCACAATATTCAAAGGGTCGCAAACAAAGCATTAAAACATTTTAATATGTGAAACGCTTATAATTCCGACTCAAGCAAAATATACTAATTTAGAATAGCTGTCAGTCGGGCTCGTTGGTAAACTTTCATGATGGGAAAGCGCTGCTAAAACGGGGACCTTAGAAAAACACAGGCCAAAGCGCTACTGCAAATTTTATTTACAAGAGAAGTTACACACACAATGAATGTACATCACCACGGAGACACTGTCGCTGAAAGCCACTATGCAACGCGATATATCAAGACCCAAACACGAGTGCCTTCAACCACAACCAATGCACGTGTACAACCCCCTTTTAAATCTAAGACGCAGAGGCCCCTGTCATGTTTTTAATCCAGAAAAGCAACTTCGCAGTTTCAAACCATAATAGACGGCTGACTGACACAGCCATCCCCACCCTTCTTTATGCGATAGGCTTCAATTATCTCTCGTACGGATCTTCTGAAGCCCAAACGGTGTGTGGTATTTGAAGGATGAACGGATCAACTGTAATCAGTTGATTATTGAAGCCTATCGCATTAAGAATGGTGGGGATGACTGTGTCTGCCAGCCTTGTATATTGCTTTGAAACTCCGCAGTTGCGTTTTTGCATAAAGAGTGACAGGGGCCTCTGTATGTTAGACTTCAAAAAAGGGTTGTTCAAGTGCCTTGGTTGTGGTTGAAGGCATTCGTGTCTGGGTCTTGATATCTCGCATTGCATCCTGGTTTTCAATGATAGTGGCTTTTCGTTGACGTACAGTCATTCTGTATACAAGAACAAGAACTCGATTCCTAAATAAAATTTCCAGTTGCTATAGTAGTGTTCTGTCCTGTGTTTTGCCAGTCTCCGTTCTAGCAGCGCTTTTCCATCTTGAAGATTTACTAAGCTGCTATTGTATAAGTTTTCAATTCCGCTTAAAGTAGAATATGCGAAAATTCCCTAGCGTCCTCATCTTCTGTGTGACATACAAGTTCAGGATGTTCCGTAACACGCCAGGTGCTTTATATGCGGAAGGTACAAAACATACTGGCCAACATCCTCCGATCTTGGATTCTTAGACGCAAAATTGATTTCTTTTTTTATTTTGCGCATACATTTTTTTTCGTGTCACCTTTATTATAGTGAATATTAGCCCGAACAGTCTGAGACCCACAGCTGTCATAAATTTGCGAACTGAATATACGCTCCTTTTTCGCTCCCTATGGTGTGTTCTTCGAATAAGGATTCGCTGTGCATTTTATTGAACTTTGGTATTATTTGTCTGGCGACACCCGTAACGTAGGAGGCACGTAGGAACCACGTAACGTAGCTCGCCTTCAATAAGTAAAATCGTCGGCGGTCACTTGATGGCGATGAGACTTCGTGCTATCTTTAATTTTTTTTTGCATTTTCGAATAATTTTTAATTTTGCTGGTGGCAAGCCGTCTACTTTTTTTCACACGTACGGTGCTCACCCACTTACTACTTGTCCCTACTCCTGAAGTAGCTCATTATGGCCAGTACTGTGTTAAAATAAATACTAAATAAACAAAAGAGAAATGTGGTTGTGGCGTCCATACCCCCGTATGTTGAAACTTACCTTCGGGAGACCATTCTGGTCGCTGCAGTACAAACAGGCGCGTTTATACCATACTGAACAAACCGTGGTTCTGGTCATTTGCACGTACCCGTCGTTCTTTTTTTTTTCAGTATAACAAAACGTAACGCAAGTAAACATTGCAAGTTGCTGTACAACTTTGGAACCAAGAATGCTGAACCAATTGAATCCTTGCACCGACAAATAAAAAAGAATTAATTGTGAAGCTCAAGCGGCATGCGGTATTTGAAGGAAAATTACAGTTATCTGCTCACTAAGGTTTGCATTTCGTCTCAAGAACATGCATTCAGCTTTATGCCTTTTTCTCGTGTAATTTCTTCCATATCTTCGGAATGTTCTTTTTTTTATGTGTTGAATCGAGCCGGATTCCGTGATACCAGTTTAACAAAAACGCTTTTTTGTCTTCGCACACACACCCGAATAAATAACGTCCCGCCGTTTAGCTGAGGCCGAACACCTTCTTTTTTCTTGTGGTGGTTATAACTTGGTGCGTGTTGGGGTGTGAAGGTTTCTTAAGGGTAAGATATTGTGCCGCGTACACTGTAACGTCTCCTATAACCATCACTTACATAACGATCACCATGTGCCGAGCATGAAAAGAGGCTATCCATACACAGACGTAACAGCTACCTCCGGACGTCCCACTGTTGGTGTCGGAATTCCCGGCATCGCAGGCAAGAACCCCTTCTCTAATGTGAGTGATCCACTCTGAAACGGCACCGAGAAGTGCGGTTTTGAAGAGAGTGCTTCTACTTGTATCAGGAGGACGGTTAGCGCTGTGTGCGTATGCGTGTGTGTGTGTGTGCGTGTGCGTGTGCGTGTGTGTGGGGGGGGGGGGTGCATTTGCCTCTTTTTTTGTGTTGCGTGGTCATCGCGTGATCTATCGGCGGGTATACTCTGTCAACTCGCGCAATATTCAAGTGTACGCAGCAACCTCCTAATGTCCCTGTAAGCTGCAAGAACTACAGAGTAATGTCCATTAAATACGTTCAGCTTGCTAGCTCATGTCTTTTTCTCGTTTAATTTCTTCCATATCTTCGGAATGCTCTTATTTGGTCCATAAAATGCAAGGTGCAATTTTTTGACTTACACTATTCCATGCCTGATCCCAAATTCTAACCGGAGTACTGTTGTTGCGTCCACCAGGACGCTTGGAAATTATTTTATCAAACTTTTGTAAAATGCGCATTCTCATCTATCTGTAGTCATAGTGAACTCGTGGAGGAAAGCCTGTCAACTCAAAAGTGGCACAATGTAAAATACTTGACAGTGTACCCTGAAACGAAATCTCAAGTGCGTACGCAGCACAATAAACTTACGTACGTAGATTGAAAGACAGATCCCTATGAATAGAGCGAGGGTTCATTGGACGATGCACGAAAATTCGGCATTGTGAGATGGTACAATAGAAAAGTTTCGGTGGCTGCTGCTTTCAAGAAAACAAGCTTGTTTCATGGAAGAGGATGAAATGACGAAACTTGAGAATTCCCGAACCGGTCGAAGAACAAAAGCCTAGCTCAATAGAGACTATACTCTAGATATTAAAGTTGCTCAACAAGCAGTGACAACAAAAGAGGGAACAAAACAACTCAGAGTGAGCGCAGCATGCCGGCAACAATGAGAAGAATGCTGCTCAATGAACGAATGAAGGGGGCGAACTAAAGGTGAGAAGTACCCTCCACGAAGCTGCGTAAACGGGAGCAAACCCCATACCTGGAAAATTTGATTTTCGCGGCGCTTTGAGCCCAAAACACCAAAAGCAATCTTACTACACCTGCGTCGCCCATTTCTTTCGAAACTGTGGCCGAGCGCGAAGAACAAAATAAACTTTTTTTTTTCGCTTGAACTGAAGTTGCTGAAAGTTCAAGTTTGAACTACTCTGCTTTACAAAGCGTGGAGCTCCTTCGCGTGCGCTGTTCGCTTACTGTGCAGAGGAGGAAAGAGAAAAGCAGAAGGCAGGGCGGTTAACCAGAATAACGTCCGGTTGGCTACCCTACACCCGGGGAATCGGAAAAGGGAAAACAAAGATAACAGGGAGAGAGAGGTGAGAAGGAAAGACGGAAATTAGCGGTGAGTTCGCTGACGCGTGTGGTCTTATAGAAATTGCATTATTAGCCACAGATGGTCGCACATGCCCGTCGTACTCAGGAAGCACAAAAGCGCCTTCACCGCTCTATGGGCCGACGAGCGATGGGGGCGGTGTTCCGGCAGCATCCGCACAGAAAGCAGCCAATTGTCCAGTTTTTGGAAAGCTTTGGCATGTTCTTGTCTCTCTGGGGCATATCGTGGACAGTGGCACAGCACGTGGACGATGTGTTCTTCGGTGCCGCGGTCCTCGGATACTGCACTGTCGGTCACTCCAATTAATGTAGAGTATGCCTTTGTGAAGGCAACATTTAACCAAAGGCGACACAGAAGCGTAGCTTCACGTCGAGGAAGTCTGAGTGGAGATCGGAGTTGCAGTGAGGGGTTTAATCGATGCAGTCGTGTAAGCCATAACTTTGGCGAGTTCCACTCGGTCAGTGGGAGACTGCGTGCCAGGTGTCGAAGCTACCTTGCGGCGCCTCTCCTCGAAAGCGAAATGACGTGACGTCACGTCACCGTCACGTGAACTTGGCGGTGAAGTTTCACGATTTCGTATGTCAGTTAGTCATTACGTCCGCGGCGGAGAACTGACTGCGTGCACTTTAATGCCGGTTTTGAATCACAGGACACAACCCATTTTCTGGGTCTTTCAGAATGAATGAATTCCAGTGCACGACGCAGAGCCATTAGTTCTGCCGTCGTTGAGGTCGTGACATGCGATGTCTTGAACCACAGTGTTATTCCTCGCATTCGTATAACCATCGCACCACCAGAACTGGACGGCGTAGTCGATCCATCAGTATATATGTGCACGTGGTTGCTGTATTTTCATGCGAAAGAAGTAATCTCAGCTGTTTTAGAGCAGGGGCTGGTAGATCTGTCTTCTTCTGTAGTACTGGATTCATTATATGCACTCGTGGACGGCTCAAACACCACGGAGGAAACAGCGGCTTGGCCGCAGGTGCGTGCCCTGTTATTGTGTAACAGTCCAGTTCCACACATAGACTTCATTGAATTTGATGGCTTAAACGTTGCCGCACTGTTCCGGAATGGGCGTCTATGTTGACTTGCAATATTTGTCTGCTGCTCGCCACGTTTGCCATAATCGTAACGGTGCATACTGTGTTCTTAGGCCTACTTGTGCCACCTGCGGCTGCGAGGAGACGATTGAGCACCTCCTTTGTGACTGTCCCCGTTACAAAGTGCCATGAAAAGTGCTCCTGACCGCGCTGGAAAAACTAGACATTCGCCCCTTTACAAGGAAAATGCTCTAGGACGCTGGTCCAGACGAGCTTCGGCATTCAAGGCCTAAAGGGCTTTGCTGATGTTTTTCAGCACATGCGAATTGTGCGACCGCTTAGAATGTTGTAGCGCGTAGTATCGCGTTACTGTGTGAATTTTCTGGTTACCAATTTTTCCCTCCTCTTTTTCTTTCTCCTTTTATTCCCTTTACCCTTTTCCCCGACACTGGGTAGCCAGCCAGTAGTTACACTGGCTAACCTCCCTGTCTTTCCTCCTCTCTATCTCCTCTCCTCTCCTCCTGCGTAATTAGGGGTGACCGGCTTCGGGCGTATAAGATGGCCACAAGCTATCGAAGTCTCCTTGGTAGTTCACTCCCGCAAGGGGACTCGTGAAACAACAAAATACATAGCGGGCCTCCTACGTACGCTGTGTCGGAATGTTGATTACCTTGAAATATCAAGTCTTCCACTTTGTTTTATTCTACATGCCGCCAAAATAAATCAAGGTCTTTAAAAAATTTTATCCTACACACTGCACATACCTATCTGGCTCCGCGCATGCACATCTAAGCTTGCATTGCCACTTCATGGACCCTGGTGTCACTGCACGAAGGTCAAGCGCCACTTTACTGCCGTGAACTTCAGTATATGAAGATAATGCTTGGACGGAAGAGGGATATTGAGGCGCGCTGTAAAGAAATGTAGCGGCTCCTTCTTAGCCAACAAATACATTTCATGGAGTACATATTTTTTCTTTATCTGAGGTGTTCTTTCGCAACAGAGTTGCTGACTATATAGTATTATTGAGCTGCCTCCTTCTTCCTCCAACTATATATGGAATGTAGTTCATCCCGAAAATCTCGGGCAAGCCTGCACAATCAAATTTTTCCAGAATACTGGCTACATACGGAGAAATTCCAGCAATAACGGAAAGTGGACAAAAAAGATTGGCTGCATTGCCTATTGGGATGCTTGCTTAGATACACGTTCGAGCGAAACTATTCACCAGAAGAAGGGCTTGATTAGATCTTCGTGGCAGCTGGTGAAGTTTACAAGTACGCGAGCCAAAGCCTAGCGACCGGATGGCGGGTGTGCTGCGATAAAGCGCTGTTTTGCGTGCGCATCTGCAGAGGAGGCCTGATTTGGGCCTTTCATTCTGTGATATTTTTTGGTGCATTCGTGCCTTGGCTGAAACGTATGCAAACGACGTCCTCGTTTACAAGTTCGCCACCGTTAGACACCAGTAGAATGAGCGCAGCAATGCTCCAAGAGAAAGGAAATGATTACCGCTTATTTATTAGCACAAAAGAAACAGCCGCAACTTTTTTTTTCTTTTACCACCTTACATACCCAGTGCATTCGTAGCGCAGCTCGCTATAGCGTTGATGTCAAAGACGTTGATTGAAAAGGCAACACGTAGCCGGTGCATTTGTGGCGAAGCCTACTAAAGCGTCGGGTTGCTCTGCCATTGCCGCCCAGCAATGGATAAATTCAAGGCATCTTTTCCATCACTATAGAGTGGCAAATTCCCCATGGCACTTACCTGTAGTTATCCAAGTTGATGTCAAAGAATTGCATTGACGACCAGCACAGACCGAGTGGCACAAGATTTGGGCCAGTGTCAAAGAGTTTCTGTGGAACAGTGGTATTACTCACCCTGTCCAGCATCTACGGTGAGCCATGTCGGCCTGAAGGGGCGCGTGGAAGAGCAGCGGATATTTACACATCGCTACGCACTCACGGATCCAAGTTGGTCCGACCGTTTGTTTCGGATGGTGTTCTCTCAGCACAGGACTCCTGTGCCCTATCCATTCATCCACAGACTACGCAGTGACTCAGGTAGGCGAGAAAATGGCTATACACAAATATACTTCAATGGATAATTGGCCCGCAGCAAGTCCGTGCACTCGCCTAAGAATGCTAACGTATTTAGAAGCCCTCGTCGCAAGCAGTGCAAACCTCTCGAATACGTGACGTGAATACGTGAAATGTGACTCTGTGATCTCATATGTTAGCACGGCCAAGTACTTAAGAGAAAGCTTTCGCTCGAGCCCATCTCCAATGCCACCTTTTCAAAATACATAAATGATGCAGGACCATTTTTTGTGAAATTTCTTGCATTGTAGAAAGAAAGTTGAATTCTAATCACTGTAGGGAGGAGAATTCTGATTCAGGACTCGAATCTTTTGAGCAAGATTGCCAAAAATTGATAAATATTAAAAAATGGCTCTGGACCAAAAACTGACATCGCCGTTCTGTCAACTGAGTGTGTAGGCGAAACTTAAGCGGAATATTTTGCCGTGATATTTAGACCTTGCCTGCCTATTAACAATAGTTTTTATAAGAGCCTATTCGCAAAGTAGATATCTATTTTACAGGAGAGTATTAATTATCATCATTTAACAATCTATATGTGCTGTTAAATGCTGTTTTCTGCTTTGTTATCTAGTTTTGCATTGCTGAGTTATAGAGTTGTAAACTTCATAGTTCCGTTTTTCTAAATAGCATGTTTTTTAGCGTTTTTAATAAACATTGGTGAGCTACATTAAGAATCTGCTTACGTTAGTCGTCAGATTTCGCCTTTTTACTTCAAGTTCAAGAAATCGCATTAAATTCGCTAGCGTGGTTCCCGAGGGAAACAATTTCTACTTTTGCATGTATTTACGTAGGAGGCCAAGAGCCAAAGCTTCCTCTTAAGGACTATTATGTCGCTTTGTATATCTTGGTTCCCACGCGTAGGCAACACACCAAATGCAGGTCATCGCGGTCTTGGTTTTCTTTGCAACAATATCCGACTAACGTTCATATCTTTCAAACTTCTAATCTGGTACTCCCTATACGGGCATAAACTTTAGTACGCATTTGCACTTTGGAGCTCTTACCATCATAACCATAATAACATGCTTGAATCCGTGAGATAATTAGTTCAATTTATTATTGCCAATAGCTTTCTGAATAGTGCTTCATGCACTTCTGAAATGGTTGCTGTCTATCTAAGTATTTCAGTAACCGTTTTTCCTCCAACCTGGTTCACGGATAGTGCATGGTCCAACGGGTAATGCATGAGGCTGCTGTGGTGAGAGAACCGGGTTGGAAACCTCCCGTCCGACCAACTTAGGTCCCTGTGTATGTTTAGATGTGCATGGTTGTGCCGCTATTTACCAAACCTCTTTGATGGCAATGTGGGTCACTGGGGATGCGGTACAGGATTTGTGGGACTGAGTATGTGCCCCTTATAAATCAATCTGTCTGACGATGACTTTGAGCACGATGACTTGGATTTAGGTCAAAGTTTATGCCCTTTTGACATGCCTGCCTTTCCCCAGTAATTACTATCTCACACAGAGATAACAATAAAAGCGTATAAGTGCCGGAAGCTGGACATCTTTTTGAAGTAAATATAATTTTTTCTATGAGACGAACGATACCTGAAGCTGGGTTCTTCAGAAGTCAAAGCATCAACACAGCGTAGAAAGACAGCGAGAGTCAAAATGTTATTTGCTTTTTTCCAAGCTGAAACCAATGAAAAGCCGTGTTAAGCAGTAGAAAAGCGTGTTCTTTTGATAATTTTTTGTAGCTTTAGTCCTTTTAAAGAAAGGAGCAAACGCGTGTTGTCTGTAATGTTCACTTCCGGCACTTTTTAAGACTACAAGAAACCGTTTTAAGCCACAAGAAACGCAAGAAAAACCCTGAAGACTGATATGTAGCTTCTAATGTGCTTCTGGAGCAAAATTCATTCCCAGCTGAAAGGAAGGAATCATAGGAGAGGTTTGGTTGCGACACGCTGTGAGAAATGCGCGCTTCGCTGGTGGTGAATTGCCGAAGCTTTAACCTCGCCGAGGTGGAAATTATTCTTGGCGGGTGCGGCAACAATGATTCCTTTTTTTATGATTATTTAATTTGTCAATGTGGGGGAATTGTTTTCTTGTACGGTTTTCCAAACCTTCTTTTTTTGTTATATGGACTGCTAGAAACCTGCTGTGCCTTGAATGTCTTTTTTTTAAAGACATAACACTTAAGCTCCTTTTCCATCCACACATGACTTCACAGAAATGACCCAATCCCTTAACGTCATTTATTATTCTGCTTATTGAACTTTTTATTAGATATTCTACATAACTGCTGCACAACGGAGGGCATTCGGTACGTTGCTTTTTCTTTACGAAAAAATAAACAAACGCAGTGAAACAAACAAATAAACAAAATGCAAGAGCAATCTGTCAGCATTTCATCGCAACTCTTTCGGGTTCTGTATTCATGATTTAAGCCGCGTTCACCAAATTGCAAAATATTGTTCAGTAGGGAGCACCACCAGTTTACTTTATATGCAGGGTGTTTTCCGTAACTTGAACCAAGGATTTAAAAATCGTTTACCGCAGCTGAATGAAAGCAAATACATATATTTTGCCGTCATGTGGGGCTTCTTAGAGTATATATATATGACTTCTAACTGGTTAATTCACTAAGATTGATTGTGGAACATTTTGGAGACTCACTTTAGAGCAGTTGTGGAGGAGGTTCAGAAACGACTGAACCAAGTTTTGTGGCAACCTACCTGCTTTGTGGCGACATTTTACGGCGTTTAATGAAAGCCCGCGAAATATGAAATAAAACCGAGGGACTGTGATCATGCGCTATCGTATTGCAGCGCATGAAACTGTGCTTCGAGTGAAAGATCTGTGCCCGCGGACCGTGGCGAAGAGAGCGGCCGCCGCTCTAGACATCACCTTCCCTGTGCATCAGCATGTCTGACGGTGGCACATAGAAAGGAAGCGCTGTAGTTACTCACAAGCGATAGACCCGGTGGCAAATCTACAAACGCTAATGAAGGGTTGTTGAGAAGTGGAAAGATCGTTCACTATGATTAGAGCACCATTCAAACAAATGAGAAATCTCAGTATAGGGGTGCGCGTATCAACTTGATTTCACTACGTAGGGACAGGCGAATTCGATTGCAGGCGGGTGGGGTTCTTTTCCCCGAAGTGCATCTACTTGGCAGCTTTCGTATCTTTTGGATCTTCACTTTGGCGTTCTCTTTTTTCTCCCGGTTCCTCGTTCTCTTCTCGCACCACAATTTTCTATTATTTCAAAATGTTATTATTTCAATTTTGAAAACGTTCTATTGCGATAGCAATTATATGGACAACCCTCGCGCATTTCGGGCCTCGTCGCCAGCGTCGGTGTCGGCGTCGCCGTTATTTTCCATATGAAGTCCAAGTACGATAGCATCGTGACCATGTGCCGTACGCTGTGTGTGCGAATTGAAGTGTGCGAGTGTAAGCAGAGAACAGTGCCTCGATAGCACGCGGGCAAGAAGGAAGACGGGGAGGTAACGCGCCGTCTCCACTCTCGCGTAAGACAACAGGGGGTGGGGGGTGGGCGTTCTACTGCTACGGTCAGTTGCTGTAGGATGAATTAGCCAGTAAATGGGAAATATACCGGGAGAAAACGTCTATGGTTCTAATACTGGTGCAAGCAAAATTAAAAGGTGAAAGTGAACGTTGGTTGTCAGAAATACGTGAGAAAAAGAATGCCGCACCTAGAATATTTTGGAACCACATAAAATTATTAAGCAGGAAGTCAACAACAATACAACAACATATCCTAGACGAAGATGAAAACAGACTGGAAGGAGAAGCGGCAATGAATTACATCCGAAAAATAACAGCCGAATCTTTCGAAGCCAATGCCAAGGTTGTATTTGAAGAAAAAAAAAGCTTGAAAGAGACCCAGGTGGAAAAGCAGCTGGTGCTGACAAATTCCAACTGGAAGAAAGCAGAAGAAAAAATTCCTAAGCGCACAGCCACAGGGCTAGACGAGGTTCCCGTTCGGCTGATTAATTAACTAGAACCAAAAAGTAAGGGAGCTCTAGTGAGCGCAGTGTGAAAGATAGACGAATACGTGACAGTAGGCGACAAGGTAGAAAGAATTTAATTTATAAAGGTAAGTGGGAGAAAGATAGAATTCACACGTACAGACCGTTGACCATTACATCGGTAATATACAGGCTAGCAATGCAGGCAATCACATTAAAGCTTCAGGCATGGCCAGAGAATAATGGCAATTTGGGAGAACTTCAGAATGGCTTCAGAATAGGTAGGCCTTTAGATGATAACTTATTTGTTCTTACTCAGTGTATTGAAATATCCAAAGTAGAAAGCAGACCGTTATATGTGGCCTTTTAAGACATTACAGCAGCTTCTGAGAACGTAGACCGCAACATTTTGTGGCACATTCTGGAAGGGGAAGGCTTCGGTGACGAGTGTCTACAGATTTTTAGAGAGAACGACTTGGAAAATAGCATTTGCGTTGAATGGGAATGGATGAGGACCGAGGAGAGAGTTCATATCAACAAAGAACTGAGGCAGGGGTGCCCTTTATCCCCACTGCTGTTTATTATGTACAAGGTGAGGATGGAAAGGGCGCTAGAAGGAAGTAATATCGGTTTTAATCTCTGATACAAACAGGCGGGTACAGTAGTAGAGCAGCAGCTTCCAGGTTTATTTTGCGCCGACGATATTGCGTTGCTAGCCAAGAAGCTAAGTGATTTGCAACGTCTGGCTAATATCTGTGGACAGGAAGGCAACAATTTAGGTTTGAAATTTAGTGTTAGAAAATCAGATGCTATTGTATTCAATGGAAACAGTGAAACGACAGTGGTGATACAGGGCCAGGAAATAACTAAGTAGCAAAATATAAATACCTTGGTATATGGATAAACGAAGGCAATAAATATAAGAAAACACATGAAAAAACAATAACTGCGAAGAGGAACAGAAATGCAGGCATAATAAAGCACAGATCGCTAGGGGGATACAATTGGTATGAGGTGCTCAGAGGTATGTGGAAAAGTATAATGGTTCCAGGACTTACATTTTGGAAGTGCGGTTGTTTGCTTTAAATCGGAGGTACAATCAGGACTCGATGTGAACCAGGGGTAAGTGGGTCGCCTCGCATTGGGCGCTCACGGGAAGACTACAAACGAAGCTGTGCAGGGTGATATGGGCTGGGCTAGTGTTGAAGTGAGGGAAGCTCCCAGTAAAATTGAGTATGAAGAACGACTGAGGAATATGGAAGAAAGTAAATGCGCTGGGAGAGTGTTGAGGTATCTGTACAGGAAAAATATTGATTCATAGTGGAGGAAAAGGACTGGGAAGCTTACCAGCAAGTATGCGGCCTTTAGGGTGGGGACACAGCAACAAAGAACGTAAAGCGAAAAGTCAGAGAGGCCTAAATAATCTCATGGGTGGTGGCAATGAAAAAAAACCCTTCCATGAGTAACTACCCAACAGAAAAAAAAACGAAATCAGGAAAGAAGCAATTTATGATAACTCAAAGTGAAGCTCATTACTTTTTGAAGCGAGATCGGGATGCCTTAGAACACGCACCTATAAAGCGAGGTATAAGAAGGAAGAACAAGCATGTGCTTGCTGAGGTAAAGCTAGGGAAACTACGGAGCATGTTTTGTTAGAATGTGAAGATGTCTACCCAGCGGTCGATTTAGGCACCACTGGCCTCCTCGAAGCCCTTGGCTTCAGCGAGAGCAGTTGAAAAGTAAACATGTTCGCAGTAGAGATTAGTAAGAGGCCATTGGAGAATTGCTGGAATAAAAGTAGGCAAACGACAAAAAACGAAGACGTACAAAAGCACAGTTCGCAATAGGGGATCAGAAAATTTGCTTGTTGGAGTTCATAGTGTTTTTTTTCTTTAACTTAGGTAGGACATTAGGCAGTATAATAACAAGAGCTTGGTGGCGCAACCCACCACCCCGTTCCAAAGGCGACACTCATAACATTCATCATCCATCCATCCTGCGGCTGCGGCTGCGTATGGAGCGGCTGAGCGCGGCAGCGTGTGCCCTGCCTTCAAAGTGACCTACGATGGGGACAGAATCTAGGTACGCCGAGGGGTGATAGCTTCGTGTGCGTTGTGTTCTCGCCGCGTACTTCGCGTTGATGTTTAGTTCTGGGCAAGCCCAGAGCATGTGATTTAGGGTCGTTATGCCTACACCGTTATTGCATTTGGAAGAGTGCCCCTCAGGATGCCGTTTGTGTAGGATATACGGGTCTGGGAAGGTGCCCGTCTGCAGTTTTAGCCAGATTACTTCTTCCTTCTTTGTGATAGATCTATGGGGGGGGGGGAGAATTGGTCCTGCCCATTTTATAGTGTTCGAGAATTTCTCTGTATGTTGTTAGGTCTCGCGTTTTGGACAGGGAGTAGTCTGCCTGGGCTGGGGCCCGGTGTGGGAGTCATGGGAATCCTCCCTCCGTAGCCAGTAACAACAAGCCCAAAAACAAGTAATCGGTCAAGCCCAGGCTGCCGCCGGAAGCGAACTTATTCCGGCCGACGTCTAGGGGGGAGGTAGACGGTGAAAGGAAGAGCTGCGTCTCACCCCGATCCCCCATACTTTTTGACGGGTGCAAATAAAGTGCTTTCTCTCTCTCTCTCTCTCTCGCGTTGAAGTGAGAGGCAGCATGAAGGCCAATTCGCTTGCTTCTGCTGCCGCGCTTCCTCATGCTAGTGTTTGGCAGAGAGTGTCTGCTGTCATCTAATGAGGTGCATTCCTATTTCCACGTGCGTCCACAACACCATACTCGTTTATTTAGTTATTATTCGAATGTTTACAAGCTTATACGGCCTATAAAACTACTATGCTGACTTCATATAGCCGTCTAACAAGTTCCTATCGCAATCAATGCTTCCCCATGCGGGTGAAACTGCGACTTTTTTGTATCCCACCCCAGCATTGTCTCCACAGGTCCTTTTAACTTGACGTGAACCTTGACTTCCCAGTGGTTTCGTTTTAAAAGAACGGAAGTGCTTAGACGAGGCCGTCACCTTAATCACCTTTATTTTATTGGTGGTAGTTTAAGATTCTATATTCTACACAGGCACATAATTTTATATGTTTTACTTTTCTGTTCTCATGAATAAATGAGTGAACACTGTTTCCCTTTCGCTTGTAATTGTTCCACTGAAACAGTGCTGATGCAAAACCGCGTGTGCCTACATGTTTGATTTGTACGCAGGACTTCCACCACTAATCTTAGGCGTCGTATCTACAAAAAACTTTGTTAAATAGATAAATTAAAACTCGAGAGTATATATTGTTACTAGGCTGTCAAATATAATATGGGTGATATACTTCCGAAGCATACCGCATTGGACATTCAACAGTACACTTGCTTTACATATAAAAGCGCACTCATAATTATTTTCATTCATTTGTGCTACAGCGCCAAACGTATGACGGTGAAAATAGCAAAGAATTTTTTTGTGTGTGACACCCTTGCAATAATGCTTTGAAGCATTGAAGATAATATGTAGCATGCATATGTGACGCCGGTGACTGTAATGACGTTCTATATTCACCGGCATTTCTACCACTAGAGCTGGCTAACACTCTGAGGGATAGGTCTGCTGATAAACAAATACCCAATGAAGCAATTGCGAGAATAGCCCCAATGTAGCCTAATGGTAAATGATCGCAGGCGTAATATGGAAGACGGGGGTTCAAATCCCACCTGCGAGAAGTTGCCTTGTTCTCCAGTTCTATTTTTTATTGTTACTATAAGTGAAATGAACCAAGAACTCATTTTCACAAGACATTCGCTGGCTTCATTTTCTGTTTGCCTCTCAGGATGTAATTACTTAGTGCTATACCTTAAACGCTTGCGTGGAACATATTTATATTGCCTGAGCAAAATATCGCTGATTATTTGGGCTAGGCATTAAACGCTATACAAATCTCCGCGCTACGTGTAAAACAGCAGCGCAAACTTAGCCAATCCATGTTAAATGTTGTTGTATGCTCAAAAACGTCATCCCACATTCGACATAGGTTTAAAACCTACCGCTTTGTTTGAATCAAAGAAAAAAAAGCTGCCAATATAATACAGCTCACCATATAGAAATCTAAAATTATCATCGCACACGGAAACTTGGTAATCCTCCACGCCTAGAGCCCTCACGGAGACGATGCAAGTATTGGTCTATTGTATATGCTTCACAATTGCCACAATGCATGGCCACAATTAGTACGTGACCGGGGTTGTTGGAGAAATATGGGAGAGGCCTTTGCCCTGCAGTGGGCGTAACCAGGCTGATGATGATGATGATGATGATGATATGCTTCACAATTGTTGCTTAACATTTGTAGTGTCGATGACTACTTGCAAACTAAAGTTAGTCAGACCAACAAAGCTTCTCAACGGGCAGAGGCACTTCCGGGTTAACTCTAGCGCTGTAGAGAGCGCAGTATTCTGTGATTCGGTGCCGTTGGGTAAACATTTCCTCGACTATCGATGCCCCCATGGGGATGGCATTTCCTTCCAAGCGAGTCAACATAATCGTCGTTCGCGATATAAGATTACCGGCTCTATGTCAAGATGAACTTGCCGTCAGTTAAAGTTTTGGTACCAGTAAGTGTTCAAGGACGTTTGGTGTGGACAACTGGGGCAGACAGTACGCGGATTAATTAGTTTTGCGAGTGCATAATTGGCAAAGTCGTAACTGAAAATTTTGTTTTGTTGACGTCGTTTGCCTTCTTGTAGTTGTTGCCGTTGTTGTCGCCGCAGTTTGTGGTTCCTGCAGAGCCGTTCTGATCAAGTCACCAGAGCGGAACAAACGATAATAGTACTTCCAATTCTTCAGCAGTTGTTTCAGAATCAAAGCTGGATCTAGTACAACATGTTTTTTCAACAACTGCCGTGTTTCTTTTGATGTGAAACGTATTACATTTCGGTAAGCACAAGGGGTAGCTAGTTAAAGTAGCATGCACCCTCGCTTGTGTTTAACTAAAATATGTTGTGCTAATATCGCCTCTCTGTTCAACACCATGCTACCTACGCATCTTAAGAGGAAGCTGTAGCTCGGAGCCAGCTGCAATGCCACCAATTCAAATATATGCAAAACGCCAAATGACTTTATCAAGCACCCACTGGACTGATTTGAACAAAATTTGTAGAATTTACGATGAAAAATTACATTCTAGTGACTACAGGAAGCATAATCTCGATGTGCGCCCTGAATTAAAAAAAATACAATTGAAAAAAGTTAAGTTGAAAGAAAAATGCCATGTTTACGGATTCGTAAATCTGCACCAAATAGAGATAGCGCACTTCTGTGAACAGGACCAATTAGAGGATCTAAAGAAGGCACATCTACTGTGATATATTACGCGAATTCATTCCAATTTTACGGGTGTTTAGCAATAGTTCTTGTCACCTATAAGCGGTAGAAGTTCGGTTACTGGTGTATACATCAATATTTTCTTACTTTCGTCGTACCCTTAGAGACAGTTTTGAAAATTTGGATATCGTTCTTCGTTGTCGACTTACCTAACGGTAACCTAGACAATGTAGCTTTTTAAATTTTCGAAATTTTTGACAATATTTTAAAAGAAACCAGCGGTGTAACTGAAAACTTCACTTCCAACAGTCGCTAGATATTAAAGTTATCTTTTAAATGAAGCAATTCTCAGCAAATTTGTAACAGTGGTTGCCGAAGAAAGTGAGCTCTTTGTTCCAATGTAATTAGATATGAGCCCCTCGAGCTAAAGCTTCCTCGGAATTTGATATCGTTGTGTAGTGGAATGAAGTCATTGTCCCATCAGCTACGTGTCGCATTCAGAGACTGCTCTTTTGCAGCGCCACACGACGCAACCGGAGCGAAATTCAGCCTCGAGCTCGCAGGTCAGATAGACGTAGCGCGGCGGTACTTTGGCCGATCCGAGCGCCGAAGGGCACGCATTTGAGAGCGCCCAGTCTCTTCCATAGCATATGCATTCCATCGAACACAAACCTGTGCTCATTGGGAGTTGCTAGGGATTCAAGACGAGGCTCTAACATTGGAGCCGCTGAGAATCGATAGCGCTGCAGGTGATTTGAAAATGCTCCAGAGCATGCCTCGGGAATCCTTGCACAAATGCGAAAGTTGTCATGCTAATACATGTGAAAGATAAGATGCGTGCTAACAGGATAGTCCATCAGCTGCAGATAACGCTGGTCCCCCTTACGAACGCCTTGCAGCTTTCCAAATGCGTTCTCCACTGCGCCGCGTTCTTCTGCATTTTGGCAGCCGCCGTAGTTGGAACCTTGAAGTAAACTCGGGTGCTTGTTGACTGCACGTCTTGTACCCTCTGCCTTTGAGGCTGCGATAAATCAAGGCTCAAGTTTGATTTATCACTTTGCCGCGTTGGTAAAGGTGTTCAAAGTCTTATTCGCTTTAGTTTTTAGTATATCTACAGCCGTCTTCCTAAATTTCTTGGACAATGCTCAAGCAAGAAAAAGAATGCAGAAATCTAGATACGTGCTATTACCAGATATTTATTGGTTTGGCTAATGCAATTTATTTTGAAAACTTCATACGCTTGCGCTTTTTCCTCTTCATAAAATAGGTTTGGATGTTATCATTCTTTTCACAGCAATGCAATTTCGACTATTGCGGGTGTTTTCTTGTAGCTGTTGTTGCTTCTCAGCAAATATGAAAAAAAAATATGGCGTGCTTTTTTTTCATTGCTTCACGATGGTTATCGATGAGTGCTCTCCGCGCTCTGTATCCTCGGCATTCGCGATGCTGTCATATGAATGTCGTCTTAAGCTTGCGCCTGCCGTATGCCTGCGGCTCCCCGAGCAGCATTCAATGACCCATTCAATGGCGCATGCTCAGAAGCAAGGCTTTCTTGACACCCCGTCGCCTCCGGCACACCGTGCAAACACTGGGACGAACCGAATCTGCACTTTGTGCGGTGGTGCGGGAAGGGACTTCGATGAAAGGTAAGTACGATTGCCAACAGCCGAAACTTCCAAAGGGAAGTTGTGGTGTTCGAACTAGGGCCGCCATGTCATGGATTCCTTTTCAAGCACGCAAGCCGCTCTGTTCCTTTTTTCCGGTGTCGCTGGGCAGTCACTAAAATTGGCGTCCCTTTATTATTCCTCCCTAGTACGCAATAATGAGCGTTGTAATGGTTCTTACGGTGCAAACGCATTTGATCCTATCTCCCGATTTCATTACGTTTAAAGATTTGGGACTTCTACTGCATATTTTAAATTCCTGGGTGTGGTATGCGTGGGTGTGGTAACGCTGTTCTAAACGTTTCTTTAAAAAAAGTTCTTTGAGAGACGTGCAAGCTTTATTCCTGTGATGTATAAGTCCCTTTCGTCACGCACCAGAAGCGTTGCGTAGGATTCTTGCCCTCGGATGCTCGCTCCTTTGAAGTCGTGTCCGAATTTTGCCCCAGGTATAATCAAGGGGACTTCAGTAATCTGTTCAGCTCAAGGTCACCTTTGAAACTTAAGCCCGACGTAGTCCCACCGATGTACAACGGTCGATATTTTTCGTTTTGGTGAATGCGATCAGGCGAGCAGACGAAAGATGGCAGGCTTATTCGTGAAAGCTCCGGACGCAATTTTACCTAAAGAGACCAACTAAGATGACAGATAAGCCACTTTTTTGGCAATGTAGAGGCCGTGCGAACAGTTACGCTCATTGAATCTCGCTATGCGGGAATGAGTGCTCAACACAGTTTTCAAAAGGAGTGCCTGCGTCTTGTTGGCAGCGCAGACACTCATTGGGAGGTGCTTGTGCCGCAGGGAGATGCAGGTAATTTCTGTAGGACAATAATATAGGCGCTGTCTGCGTAGCTACTGTAAGTTTTCTGGTATCTCTGCTTAGAGGTAAACTCACCTGTAAAATACACAGGCTGCACTCCGCAATGTCTGCGCCAGTTTGCCCAAAGCAAAGAATAAATTGCTGTCATATCTCGCAGCTCCAAATTGTGCTGTGACTTCCAATATACTCATTTCGAGTATTGCTCGTTTTCGAGTAATACTGGTTGTCTTGTCTTTATTAAGGGCGAATTCCGCCTTTTCGTTAATCTGATGTTGCATGTTGATCTTTATACCCGCTTTATGAGTGCGCACAGCCCCTTTGTACCTTCATCAAACCACTTATATATGGTCTTCATGCAGTGCGCGTGTGGAATTCCAAAAAAAGTAAAACGCAGACACCCGTCCTTATAGTTCCAACCAAGCAGGTGTAATGTCCTCAACCTTCGTGTCATTTTTGGTTGTTTCTAGTGGAGCTGTTCTTAAATATACCAACCACACGTGTCCCACAGAAAAAAAAAACGCCTCCGTTCTCATTGTGGGCGCTCTCAGATTTGTTGCTGTCTGATTCGTGTAGAGAACAAATTTATTTTTAGTCTATTGCAAAAAATCTCCAAAGAAGAGGTTGCGAGTTATGTAGTCAAGAACAAAGGTTGTGCCCATCTTCGTTGGCAAATAATAGTTTATTGTTTGCCAGGATTCCGTCGCAGGAAGAGCACCAAACGACAATGGATATGAATGCCGATACGACTTCCTGTGCCTTGGTGGTGCATTATCATTACGGCTGGGTATGCGCTAAGCAGCGGCTCTTCTGCAATCACGGCGTGTTTCATATTTTCCTGTCAATTAATGAAGTGACGAGCTTCCACGCAGCTGGCTTGGAAACCTTAACTATGAATTGTGCGCCTGGAATTTTAAGCGATTAAGACGACACGATACTGTTTCTCATTTTGAGACGGGAAAAAGCTACTAGACAATAAAAGAAGAGGCACGAAGCACACACCCCGATACCTTTTTTTAACAGATGAGCTTGGTGAGCATAGATTACCGTTAAGGTTCTGTTCTTTAATGTCAATGTTTAGGAAATGCGCCTACCATTTTTTAAAGGGAAAAAGAAGCGACCTTGAAGAAGCACTTATCTTCCTTGACGACTTTCCTATAGTAACGAATAAGTATGATACCTATGGTATGTGCGCTTATTTTAAGAAAAGACCTCTTGTCTCAAGGTAGTGTACCCACCGAGAACCGCCCTCTCCCAGTCATTTGCTTACGAAACAACGTAAATAAAAGCACGACGGTTACTTGAACCTACTTGAGCTTATAGTCATTCGTATACCTGGTTAATGTACGCAATATAACAATAAGAAACTGAACATTGCAGTCTTTCTTTCTATTGCGACAAATATTTGCCCTTAAGGCATAATTCTGGGTGCGTATATGTGTATTATATGTGTGCTGTGAGGTCTGCGTTGTGTACGAATTGAAGTAGCGTTTTGTGGAATCTGTTTTCATGTATCCTGTGGTCATAGCTGGTTGTCACACTGTAGCGGAGGCCGGCTTGCAGAAGGACACGCGAGCGTTCCGATTTTAAACCAGTACATGTCCATATTAGGTGGTATGCATCTGCTTCCATCACAGGAACGGAGCAGTATGGACACTTAGCACCCAGTGGTAAATGCGACCAGTTCCACCTTGAGATAACAGCCGGTGTAAGCACCACCCCGGCCCGAAGCCTCCTAAGCACAACTTCCTCCACACTAGTAGGGTGAAGGGGGAGGGAGCAGACACACGGTGGGATAAGAGCGCGTGTGTCCTGCCGGAGAAAATTTTTACGGGCTCGGAGCGAGTTAAGGGGCTGAGGTGGGAGGGGAATAGGTGGAAGATCAGGATTAGGAGGGCAGTGTGCCTGCTGGTCAGCAGCAATGTTGTGAGGGCTCGCTGAATGGCCTTGAATCTAGTGTACTCTAGTAGCTGTTTTACTATTCATAATGTGTATTGTCTCGCAGTTTTCCATTGCCTTATCAACCTTCTTGAGTTCCTGAATAGCCGCTAAAGAATCAGTGAAGATATCTAGTTGCTTGATGGTAGGCAGCCTAGATGTCGTGGATGGCTTGATGGCACAGCGTCGTGGATGGCTTGAAGTTCCATTACTAGAGCGCTGGCTTCCGTAGATGAATAGCGCTGGTGGCCGATGACGAAATTATGCGTAATACTCAGGAATGATATCCTTCCGCCGTCTGGGAGAATCGCAGCATCCGTATAGACTTTGCAGGTGTTAGCGCATGATGCATCGACGATATTGTGTTCGTCAATAATACATGTTGTATTGATGCGTCGTAACTTCGTTGGCTTATTAGTTGGGATGCTGGTGAATTCCCAGGGAGGCATTGGATGGGGCTGATTGTCGATCCCAGAGCCACGTTGAAAATGAGCATGCAACGCAGCGACAGCCGGAATAAGTTGCTTTTTTTATTCCACGTGCTTTTTCACGTTGCAAAATTAGCTCTGCAATTGTGTTGAGCTGGGAATGTTCCTGTAAGGTTGGTATCGGAGTGATGCGGGGCAGTGCTGTGATTGTGCGCATAGCATCGCGATTAAACGTCTCCAACTGTGCCGGCTGTGCCATAGTCGGCCGTTGAAACTGTGCCTGATATAAAATTCGTGGCTGCAAGACTGCACGCACCAACCGTCGAGCTCCAGCTGCCTTTGCTGCAATGCGACGAATAAGGTGAAGTGTTTTTGTCGAACCCTGTCTGGTTTTACGGAGCCAGTGTGCACCACTGCCGGAATGGTGAATATCGAAACCCATCAGAAGCCTCAGAGATTGTCGCGGCGCCGATTCTAAATTTAAAGGGGTGCTGCGTGATTCTTGTGCGTCCTTTCTTGTTGGCCACCACAACATAGCTTGATTTTGGGGCGGAAATGTCCAACCCTGTTTTCCGAGCGTAGTTGTTCAGAACATCAAGGGCTTCTTGAAGCTGTTGAGTTTGTCTAGATATGATATATCTTCATGAACAGACCACAAAGTGACGTCATCCGCATAGATTAAGAACGTCACGTATGGAATCCGAGGTAGTTGCCATGCTAGAGGTTTTAGAGAAGAGGAGCCAAAACCGAACCTTGTGGGACTCCTCTGTTCGATGTGAAGTGTCTTTTTTGCCTTCCATCTACTCTAATCGCAAATGTGCGATTCTGAAGGAATGAGTAGATGAACCTTATCACCCGCGGTGGAAGTCCAGGTCGTTGAGGTTGGCTATAATGATTTCATGGTCTATATGTCATTAGCTTTTCTTATGTCTGTTGCTACTACCGTGCGCACAGCGTGACTGTGTGGTGAAACCTGTAAAACATCGTCTGATGAGATAGAAAGTCCGTCTTCAGTTCCCAAGTAAGAACGGAATCCAATTTGAGCAGGATGACATTTATCGTGGCGTTCAAGCCCCCAGGAAACACGTGTGGCCAGCATCTTTTCCGCGATCTTGCAGATAGTTGAGGTTAGTGAGATTGGGCGTAAAGACTGCAGGCTATCTGGAGACTTTCCTGGTTTCGGAATCGCGACAACAAGTGAATGCTTCCAATCAGGTGGAACGTTACCAGTCTCCCATACCTTTATAATAGCCTGAAGAAGTGCGTCGAGAGCTGCTCCTTCCATGTTCTTGAAAACCTCATAAGGAATACCATCGGGACGAGGTGTTGTTCATTGTTTCGAAGTTTAAATCGCCGCTATTAGTTCGGCCATGCTGAAAGGGCTGGATATCGAACATTGCAGTCACCAGCTCATAATTTCAGAGTTAGTGAGTTAATCTATCAGAGTTAGCATCACAGTTATCAGAGTTAGTCCATCAACAATTGCGCCAGAGATGTCTGGCACGTTCAACTGTTTCTAAATCCACACTAAACTTGAAAAAAGAATTGCAGGGTGTATGATGTCTGGCGACTTTGAGAGAGGTACTAATATTAGGGTATGCCAAGAATTGAAAAATAAAAAGGATAAGCGCCACGTTAGAGGAAATTGTCCCTTTTCAGTTGAAGTACGTTACTATAAGGGCGATAACGCCTGTTATTATTCTTCGTTGCACCGTATAAGCAGTACTAATTGGGGAAAATCCTTCATATGGCTTCTCAAGTTGTGTAATATTTTACGAGATGTCCGCGTTTGATATTAAAGCTGTTCCAAACAAACAAACTCGACCATACGCATTCGGGTAAAGGCTATGGCCAGTTGGTCGTGGTTGATAATGGCGGTGTTTGTGTAGTGCGCTAAAGTAGGAAAGGAAGCACATATACGAGTAAGGAGCGCTAACTTCCACCTGAGCTTTATTTGCCGACGAGTATAATATATAGTCGCGGCAAACAGGAAAACCCACAGGAAAGGGGGGATACGTAGATCCAGCGCATCATTGATAAGTCGAATCCCTTAACGTTCCTTTAGCATGCGCTTGTCGCAGTTAACCCGACAAATAATAGAAGCGGAGTACATTCACAATTTAGGTGACTGCTGCGTAAGCACTCCATCCATTGCTCCGTCGCGACTTGAGCGAGATTACCTGGCCATGCGCGGGGCATTTGTGGCATATGAAGTGATTCGACTTATTAATGACGTGCTGATTCTACGTATCACTCCTTTTCTGTGTGTCTTCCTGTTTGCCGCGCACACATACTATGCTCATCCGCAAATAAGGTTCAGTTGCAAGTGTGCGCTCTTTACTCGTCTCTGTCCTTCCTTTCCTACTTTCGTGCGCTACGCAAACACTGCCGTTATCGAGCATGCGCTATGTGTTGGTTTTGTGCATGGATATTAACTAATTCTGTGGAGCTATTCCTTAAGTCGAATATTCGTTCACAAGGAGCGCAACATTACAGTTTTTTACAACTATTCAGGACGTAAGACACGTGACGCGTCACATAGAAGCATAGAACCCAAAAGCTCCATTGCGTGTAGCAAAACGCAAACATGCCTTTTTCCTCTAACGTATACGTCTAATCATTATTTACAGGCAAGTTGCTCCTCCACGCGCTACTGAAGCGTGTCTATGAAGCGTTTGATGAACCCATTTATAGACACATGAGCTAAGAATGTTCTTCGTCAAGTAGTAGTCAACTAGATACACTTTCGCTAAACGCGGATACCAACACAAGGCCCTCATCTGAGCGACTTGCAGCGAGAAAAATAAAAACAGCAGATAAGCACCAAGGCAAACACCGATACTCGTGTCCATCTCTGAAGCGCAGAAGGTAGCCAGCCTTCTAGTGTTTCAGTTGCCGCCTCTTCGCAATCGTATTTATCTCCCGATTTCTGATACTATAGCATTCGTGCTTTTTCGGAGGATCATTACTTTGTTTGATATTTGCTACCGGTTGGCGCTCTAGCGCGGGATCTTGAATAAGAAAACATATCGCGAAATGTAGCAAGGGATAAAAAAGATCCGGAGCTGAAGTAGAGGTATGTTATTCACCTCCAAACATAGCTGTATTTCCATTCTAGCAAAAGGACCGTTCAATTTTCTTTGGCACTGTTTGTTCTTCCACTGTCAGGTCATAGCTTCGGAATATTCGGTGCACAAAGCCCCTCCTTAATAAGCCAACATCCTTCTAAAATAGGCCTTCAATTAGCCACCTCTTCTGATGTATGTAAAACTCAAGCGTGCCTTTCTGAGATAACCCCTGCACCGATGCAAAACTAATATGTTGCATCTGATACAGAAAGGGCAATTATCGAGCCTGTAAACTACAATATTTCGATTTAAAACTTTACTGTTTTAATTAAATAAGTTAAAATTAGTAACGTGAAAGATATAGAAACACAATGTTTATAAATTCGGAGCTCTGCACTGAAAAAGGTGTCGCGGTTCTGTAAACAGCATTCGTTTAGCATCTGAGGCTAAAAATATTTCTGAGAGCTTTAGCCACTACGTTGATTTGCTAGAATGTTTTGCAGAGTTTCGCGAAAGTCCTAATCACAAATTAGTAATATATTTCACATGGGGGTATAATATATCGATTTAGTTCGTGGATGAAGTAATAATAAATGCAGTTTTCCGGATAGCGCGGGTAGTTTTTATTGCTAGCTACTGGATTGTAAACATTATAGTTTGGCTTTGATAAATTTCGCACTTTTCTAAGAATCAGCAAAAACTATCGATGGCGTAAATAGAAAAATCCGCTTGCAACAATTACTAGATTTTACTGATAACTTTTGAGTGCAAGACATTTTAACGAATTCCGTTCCGTTGTTGCCGAGAAAAGCCATTTATCCTTTCTCCTGCATTTAAATGGGACACCTCGAGCTAAAGCTTCCTCTTATTCATGTGCCGCCGTTTCCGTTAGTGCCAGTCGACATCTCTCATGCCTGCGGAAATAAAGTGAAACTGCTAACGGCGCCCTACAATTTATTCGACGCAAGATAATTTCAATGTCACTCTTCTCAGTGTTCAGCGAACTGTTTTTCATTTGTATTCTCCAATCGCTCATCTTTACTGTGCACATAATTTATATCCGTAGAGACGTGAAAGATTTACAATGGCGGTCTGGGCTGGTTTGTTTTGCCGCATTTCCTGCGCCGCATATAGATGATTAGAGCGTTCCTGAGGCTGCTGTGCATCATTATGCAAAACAAATCCATGTGCCGAATTCACAAACTTCTTAATCTTAAGTTCTCGTTGCTATTGGCCAGTCACTTTCGTTCATAACATCGAAATCATGAGGATTAGCTGGTATTTTTCTATAACGAAGTTTTAACTTAAACCTTCTTTTGTGAATACGGAGCTAAATTTACCGACTGTTCGATTTACTGTCTATGCAGCAACTGCGTGCGAATAAAGCACCGTTGAAAGACGTGCTACGGCTCTTCAAAAAGTAGGGAGTGCGTCGGGCCAACGCTGATTTACCTATTCCTATGTACGGGAAGCGCAAAAATTTAACTATGAGAGAAACGTTTCATGCATTTGTTAAACGTTGTTTCACTTTAAAGAAGAAAGCTAGTTTCTAACGAGTATAGGCGTAAGATATATTGCACACCTTATTATTCTGTACAAAAATGTGGTTCGTCAGCACCTAACTTTTAAAAAATTTGAGGAGTGAAGATTACAACTCTGCACAAAAGACAGATATTAACCTCTTTCAACCCTGTCTCTTCCACGATGTAGAGCAGGCAAGTGGGGGATGTTCATTAAAAGCCTATGTGATATCTGTTTCTTAGCTACTTCCAGAAGTCCACGTCCTCAATTAGTGTTAGATCGGAGCAGTCTAGTATGTATCTATTGTGTTCACTTTCGGGTTCGCAAAAGAGTAATATCCTTTCTTATTGCCGAGAGACACTGCTGTTACTCTAATGCGCAAGGTTTGTTTATACTCAGTGATTTCGCAACTTCAAACAGAACTAATGGCTTAATTGTAGAGCATCTGCCATTTACAATCGGGACATACAACTTTTCATCTGAAATACAATAAAGCAAGCAAAAATTAGGAGCAGTAGCTTCCTAGAGCACGATTCTTAATTCCGGCCTGTTTACACCGGAGTGGTCTAGAAGAAGCGGTCTCTGCGTAGGAGTAGCACTTATTGAATACCTGCAGGTGGAGGTTGCCTACTTTATGCAACATGTTGTTTATAGGTTGCACTAGAATATCCATGGGTTGACTAGGTAGTCAACCTAGTCGTACTGCACGCTGTGAAGCCCGACACAGCGCTCTGGATGTCTCCGCTGGGCGCGTTAGTGGCCCGTTCTGTTCACTTTGTCACTCGCGACCATGCTAGGACTTTCCCAACCAGCGGCACGCTGATGCTGAAGAGGACTCAACATAGCACAGTTTAGCGTCATAATCAACAACCGGACATAGTACAGCTGCGAATGGTTGCGAATACCGCCCGTATATTCAAATAGTATCCATTCTAGGCTTTCGACCCTCTCCTGCTTGCATGGGCCGCGTGCTATAGTGATGCATACTCACAAAGGGAATTGTGCGAACACAGTAACTTCGCTGCATATTATCACGTGTCAATGTATCACGTCTACGCCTGGGTCCTCGGCTAGCCATCGCGAAGCGCTAACTCCTTAAGCACAGACGACTTTGACTAGAGCTAGCTAGTACCACAGTTTTCTTTTCTTCTTTTTCCTGTTCTTTTTGTTCTATGAAGCATGACGTGCCTCGACATCAATACAAGACGAAAATTGCGGTCAGGTCACAAGCAGAGCAAACGTTCGGTGCAATTTTAACCGAGGATAGCAACTTTACATTTCTTCCCACCGTTTCCTTCCACTTGGGCTTCTCTATTGTTACGCTCCCAGCAGCAAGCACCTAGCTTTCGTCATACGATACTAGGCACCCAGCACTTCGAACTCAACTTTTTCCAGTTTCGGTCCTCTTAGGTCGTGAGGGTGGAGAAACTTCTTTGGTAAACATGGGGCCCAGCCGGATGTACACTTCAGCGTCTCCGCGTCCAAGAATTTTTTTTGTTCGTATGCGGGTGAGTCTGTTTGTTTACGCCAACGCCGGAATCTCTGGCAATTTGTTCCGTCTAAGAATGGAAGAGTTCCTTTATAGGTGAGTCGGGGCCGGAATCGTTGGCACTTTGTTCCGGCTAAGCTGGGAAGCGTTCCGTTACAGAAGAGTCGGGAGCATGGAACATTTCTCTTCCTGTCATGCACTTTCGATCGGGACCTGCACTATGTTACCGACTTTCCCGCCGTTTAAGAAAAATGGCCGGCGCTTTTGAAGAAGGCTCAAAATAGAACAGTTTTTTTTTTGCTTCTGCGCTTCATCTATGGTATTTTGACAGCCGAAGAAATCCTGAAGTGCAACATTTTGTAAACAACCTGGAGAGAAAAGATATCGATCGAGAGTACTGGAGTGTTACATTTTTCTTTTTTCTTGACTATCTAATGCACAATATCCTTCACTTTGCTAGGCAGCGACAAAGATTAACAACGTGTCGTTCTAACCATGCAAACAATTGCGCAAGTTTAGTTAGAAATGTAAACCGCGGATGAGAACCCACGCAAGTAACACCATAGGCAAAAGTTGAGCAGGTGTCCGAGTTCAAAATTAAACAGCATATATATATATATATATATATATATATATATATATATATATATATATAGAGAGAGAGAGAGAGAGAGAGAGAGAGAGAGAGAGAGAGAGAATGGGCTGGAGAGCGCTTGGCAGGCATTCTCAGATCATGAACAGCAGGTTGCCATTCTCCCTCAAGACAAAAGTCTATAACAGCTGTGTCTTACCAGTACTCACGTACAAAGCAGAAACCTGGCGGCTTACGAAAAGGGTTCGACTTAAATTTAGCACGACGCAACTAGCTATGGAAAAAAGAATGATGGACGCAACGTTAAGGAATGAGAAAAGAGCAGATTGGGTGAAGGAACAACCGCTAGTTAATGACACCTTATTTTAAATCAAGAAAAATAAATGGACATTAAGGGTTACGGAGTGGATTCCAAGAGAAGGAAAGCGTAGGAGAGACGGGCCGAAAGTTTGGGGGGGCGGATGAGATTAAGAAGTTTGCAGGGACAACATGGCCACAATAGCACATGACCGGGGTAGTTAGAGAAGTATGGCCGAAGCGTTTGCCCGACAGTGGACGTAACCAGGCTGATGGTGATTATGACAATATTTAGTTCGAAAGATTTCGCGCAGAAAATTATTGGTTTCGAAGCAAAATTTATTCCTGTACCGGGTATTCCAGTCACCGTGGAGGGTGCATTAAAAGAAGCTAGATAATTCTACGTGAACAAAATTCAATCGACATTATTTAGAGTTTCATTGCGAAACTGGCAATAATTTTTCCTAAATGACATTCATTTAGTTAATCGCAGTTAGCGGTCTATATTGTTAATTACTGTTGTAATTTGCAATTACTGATTAATTTGTATAAGTTGTAAGCAGGTATATGAAATACCAAACTGGATGGATGTTTTATACACTGGGAGGACTTATAATTCCCCAGCTTAAAAAAAACGTGAACTCTACCACAGGATTATGCGCTCATGTGCTCAATCTGCAGCATAAAGCAACGCCCCGAAGCCGACTCTGTGGGAAATGTCAAACGTAGAAAAAAAGTCCGACCTGATGGACATCAGTAACTGGCAACCAAATTTATAATAAAGAAGTTTTATTTTCCGTGACGATATTAGCTCCAATTGCTTATGATTAAAACCATAATTTAAGCACGGCTCGCATAAGACTCGCCTATACGATATCTTGCCCACATATAACGCTTATAAGCCTTTGAGAAAATTTTCGGCAAATTCAGTGATTTATGGGCGTACAGTTTACTGTGACAAAATATTTACCTTAATTCTGACACCAAGTTTGTTAAATTTAATCGTCCTGCATTGACAATTTAAACACGGCAGTGGGTTAGATTGCGCTGAATCCCCAAAACAAACTTATAAAGTCATGGAGCAATCGCAAACCTAATTCCTTGCAAGGGCAGCCCACCCGCTTAGAACACTGTTCACATAACATTCATAGCCTACACTTCATCTTGCCTAGATATAAAAAACAATGTGCCTCATTTAATTGACCAAGGCAGCTGAAAAGGGTTCTACAAACTTCTCATGCTGCATGAGAACAGGCGAGAACAAGAGAACTGGGTAATTATGTGAAACTATTCTAATGAAGGAAGAAACTTTAGTGTCATCATACAAAACATGGATGATACCCCTCGTTTGCAGCCATGGAGGAAGGAAGCCATAGGAGAGGACCCGGCCATCGGTGACGTGTAGGAGAAAGTGTGCCGAAAGTCACGTGTTGTCTTTCGTAAAGGACCATTGGGACTGGTACCCGGAAATGTCAACATTACCATGGCAACCGCACTCCTGAAGCACTCACTGCTGCTTTCGGCCTCTGAAAAGTGAGATAAGAATTTTTTTGGCCCATGCCTTTTTCGCAGCACATTCTGTTCGGGAGACAAGCTGACTTTGGAGCTTAGAGTGCAAGCTTGAAAGTTGTGCTTAAGGTCTATGAGTGCATCAGCCAGCAACAGAGTCACTCAAGTAATTAGGGCACGGGTCTTCGTCATCTTCTTCAACGTGCCACGGAAAAGCACAGGGGCACGTCTGCTTCTCTGAACTGTTACAGAAGTTTCGTAGCCTTTGTTTTGACGCACGTGCAACTTCAAAGCTCGCGCCTATCTGTTCCGGCGAGGTGATTGGAGGCGCGAAAGCAGATGGCACATCATCATAGCCGCATTTCCGGCTTCAAAAGCGACACGTCAGAGCCTCTTCTATTTCGCTTCTTTCCTCCATGTCTCCAGCACTTGGTGGTCACTGTACTGCAAAGCTCCCTCGAGGCACTTAGAAACGCAGCTTAAAATGGCTGTTAACCAGTTTTTAGCAATAGGTTACACGAGGGGTACACAATCGCCTGAGCTTTTCTACAGCAGTGCGTCCCGCACTATCGAATAACATGTGAACGCGTTTGAACTGTTCTTAATGCCTGGATGGTCGGCATGTGTTTTCACAGACGCCACAAAAGCCCCGCAGATTGCATTCCTTTTAACTAGTACAAAACAAATCCACTAGTTTTATTCTTTGGAATTACAATCGTGGTGCGAGCGTATTTTCAATGAAATGGAATCTGGGTCTTCAACCGCTAGCAACACGTCGAAAAATTTCCCGCCTTTCATTTTTTCATAAGCTGTATCACCACCCTACCCTTCACCGAAATTCATGTCGCGACCATATTACTTATCTCACCGTACTGATCATCAGCATAAAGTAAGAATTGGTGCATGTAACACGACATATTTTTTACACTCATTCTTGCCACGTACGTCAAAAGTTAGGAACGAACTTCCTTCTGACATTGTTTCCATTAATAAAAATGATAATTTTGGAAAAGTACTAGCTAACACTGTATAATAGGAAACACTTGTACGAACTACTGCTGGTGTTTTCCTTTTTTCTTGTCTAATGTTACTTCTGTATGTCATGTTCTATTACTGCATTTATCGTACCTTAAGCTAACATTGCATAATTATTTATTTTTTATTTCTTTCCACAAGCAAGGAGGTACATGGTTGTGGCGGAAAAAACAAGGGGAAAAAAGCTGCGGAGAAGCAGCTTGACTGGCCCCAGGTTCCGTTTACAATGGCAGCAGCAGGGCAGGTGGGAAACGGTAAGGGAAAAAAAAGAGAAAAAAAAAGAAAAGAAAAGAAAGAAGAGCAAAAACACTAAAGGCAAAAAATGACTAAGTACAACGGTACACAGTCAAGATTGCAGGAACATATCACGCAGATTTTTTGTGGAACAAGTGAGCACATCGTAATTGCATCTGGTGAGATCATTGAGTAAACTGGGCAACCAGTGGCATAACATTTGCTGGCCATAATTAGACCGAAGTTGAGGAGCACACCAAGTCTCAGGAGCTCGAGTTGTGTAGGGGGTTTCACGTTTTGTGAGATTAGCGAGAGAGCTGAGGGCGCCAATATTTTTCTCATATCTTCTGTAGGTTGACAACAAGCGCAGGTTTATTAGGGCAGGCAATTTAAGGGTTTTAAGGGCACTGAAAAGAGGAGCGGAATGAAAATCACGAGGCTTATTATAAATGACACGGAGAAATTTCTTCTGGATTACAAACAGCTTCTGAATATTTGTGGCTGAAGTTGTCGCCCATACGAGGCAGCCGTAATTTAGATGACTGAAATAAAGTGAGTTATAAATCAGCAATTTCACGGATTGCGGCAGGTATCTAAAGGAATAGACAACACCCAAAACCTGTGACAGTTTGCCGGTGAGGAAATCTACATGAGAGCGCCATGTCATATCATGATCAAAGTGCACACCCAGACATTTGATTGATTGGACAACTTCAATAGTACTGGAGTTAAGTACAATATGTCCAGGTAGCACGACATTAAAATTTCTGGGATGAAAGAGCAAGGCTTTGGTTTTTGTGGAGTTGATTGTGAGACCATTTTCAAGGGATCACTGGTGTACTTTGGAGAGCACGCTGTTAGCACGTAAGACCAGGTCATCCAGACATTTGGATGAAAAAAGAAGTGCGGTGTCATCGGCACACATAATGTACGTTGTGCCAGAATCGATGTTATTAAAGTCATTTATGAAAATATTGAACAAGAGAGGGCCTAAGATGCTTCCTTGTGGGGCACCCACATGAACAGGAAGGACATTGGATGATAATCCTTTTACATGCACAAATTGCTTTCTGTGATTCAAGTAAGATTCAAGTAAGCTGAGAGCAATGCCACGGATGCCATAATAAGTTAGTTTATGAACCAGAAGTTTATGATCAATCGAATCGAAGGCTTTAGATAGGTCGACAAAAGCGCCTAACGTTAATAAACGTGCCTCAAAATTTTCAAGGATTAGTTCTTTCTGCTTAAGGTGTGCTAGTTCATTCGACATGAATCTGCGGAAAGCGTGTTGATGTGGGGTTAATAAGTTATGTTTGTCAAGAAAACAGGGTAACCTACAAAATATCTTCTCTAGTCCTTTGGAAAAAATTGGAAGTATGGAGATGGGTCTGTAGTTCGAAATAAGTGTTTTATCACCTTTTTTAAAAATGGGAAGCACCTTTGCCACCTGCATTCTTTTTGTATATTGTGTATAAATATTGTGTATAAGCTCGTAATTTATTTCCTTCTTATTTGTTGTAAAACCCACTCCCTGCTCTAATGCCGATAGGCCCTGAGGGTACATGAATAAATAAGTGCTTTCTTTTTAAGAGGAAGCTTTAGCGCGGGCCCAACTCCGACGCGGCCTATTCAAATACATGTAAAAACGCACGAACGCTTTTCTGAGATAACACCTGGACCGATTTGAATGAAATTTTTTGCATTTGAGAGAGCAAGTTAAATTCTAGTGACTTTTGCTCACAGAATTTCTATTTACGTCCTGAATTTTGTTAAAAAGATTTTCAAAATATCGAAAGTTTCAAAAAAATAGAAGCACGAAATTTACAGAATCATAGCTCTGCATAAAAAAGAGATATCTCGGTACTGTAAACGGGATCCATTAGATCACTGAGAGCGGACAAATTCGATAGATAATTTTTTATCTTACGTGAATTTGATACGTTGTTTACAAGGGTTCCGCAAAAGCTATATTTCAATATTACTAAAGTTCTTGACATTCATGTGTAACATTTCAGTTTTGTTCGCTTTAGATGTACTATTATATTCAATTCACGGCATTGTATTATCAGTTTGCGTTGCTGAGTTACGGAGTTGTAAACTTGATAGTTTAGTTTTCAGAACATTTTCGATTTTTCCCAATTTTTAATAAAAAATTGACAGCTTAAATCAAAAATCCGAAACCAACAGTCAATAGATTTTAAGTTTTTATTTTAAATGCAACGAACCTTTTCAAATTTGGTGCGGTGGTTGACGAGAAAAACGAATTCTGATTTTACGTGTATTTATATAGGAGCACCAGAGCTAAAGCTTCCTCTTAACTTTCCTGCCTCCTGCTTTGCTCTGTGAACACATTAGAAAGCCTAGAAAGTAATCATCGCAGCGCTTTACCATAACTAGTCTTTTCCTAACGATATGGGCCCCCCTTATGTTTCCTGGAAAAGAACTGAAGCGTATGACTGCAAGTAAGCTAGACCAGGTCCAATGCATTCTTTATCTACAATAGCAGAGCCACTAGAACGAACAGCGGGGGTGCTTGCACTTTGGTACGCTTCGAAGGTTCCCCGTGGTTGCAGCTTTAACAAAAAAACATTGCACGTTCCATGTTCCTTTGTCAGTTACGTAAATAAAAACGCAGAAGCAACCGCCCACTACATCGGGGAAGAAAGGCACGAAATGTCCTTCCTGCATGCGACACGAAAAGCCCCCTTACGTACAACCGGGAGTGCTCTTTTCCGAGGTCCTTGAAATGGCGTAAGCTCCCCTAGAGGGTGTAGAAGAGCGAACTAAAAAAACATGGTGGATGCGTTGCCACCGAAGCAAGGAAATACATAACTTTGCACTCAAATCTTTCCTGTGGGGCAACGTTTACGTCTACATGTACGCAGCGTTCAGTTTATGTGATGCCTGACAATGACATTCCATGTTGCAAACCGCATCAACGATGTGGTCACCCTGGGTACGTAAAGGAAAGATCCGGTTCGAAGACTGGTGGAAGCAAAAGCTGCAATGCAAAGATGTGAGCCGGAAAAAAAATACCAAAACACTTCGAAATCTATTAAACGCCCTAACGTAACTTTATCTTCAAACTCTATATATACACTGTTACTTCTTTATTCCTGAGTGGTTTGCTTTCGTTTCACGAGCCGAAGTAACCCCTGCACCCCCTCCCGTACTCCCGTTCACCAATGGCTACGGATTCCGCATAGGAATGGCCTACAAAAGCATCCTGCGACCCCTGCGGTAACGAGAAATCTACCAGCCATATTCTGTGCCAGTGGCCGTAGTATTGTGCACAGAGATGTTCACTTATTTCGCTGCTGAACACGCTCGACAGCCAACCTCTGCCGGAAGAAATAATTCTCCGACGTAGACAATACTATACATCTTATCAGAAAACGATTAAAAATTTGATCTTCTTTTATGCAATCTACAGGACTCAGTCAACGCATTTGCACTTGTTCATTTGTGTTCTTCTTTTTGCTTTTTTATGTCTCTGTCCTACCTCTTCAGTCTTTCTAACTTCAATTTTGTACACCCAAAGTGCAGGGCTTCTGGTTAACCTCCCTCGCTTTCCTCTCTCTTTTTTTCTCTGTCACCACTTGCAGCGATACCAACAAGACACATCAAGCTGCGCTTCCGAACACCGTGCTGAGCAAAAACCGGTACGTTGAAGAGTTCCTGATAAGTTGAAGAGCTAGCCTAACTAAAATGTCATTTATGTGTTCTTTGTTTTGCCTACCCTGATGCAACGTTTATTGTTCTTTTTTTTCTTTTTTGCTACCTTGCTTGAGCCCGTCTGGGGCCGGGAATACGTTATCTATAGAAACTAGCACAAAAACGTTCGGGTGCTCGAAAAATCTTTGGTATTCCCTGAAATTCTCATTACGGTGAAAGATTAAGAAAGCTCTCGTTTACTGTCAGCATCGTTTCTTGTATCGCTGAGCGGCAACAGAATATGTTTTGCCATCGCATCCAATTCACTTGTCAACAAGCACAGCGCCGTCACCTACAGCACGTTCCTTTCTTTTTTCTTTTTTTGTCAACAAGGGAGCGTTATTAGAGAGGGCAGACTTAGGTGGCAACTTGGAAACTAGACGAAGCAAGTAATGCATTGGCCTTTTAAACGCAATTCTTACTCCGGCCGAGACTGAAATTCTTGCTTCACGTCACGTCACCGGCAGCGCTTTTGCGGTGAACACGAATTCGCTCAACCTTCGTCTTCTGCAATTTTTACCCTTCAGCTGGCAACTCAACACTAGCGTTGACCTCACAAAAAACAGCTGCGAAACGTTGACAACTCCAAATATTAGTACGAGCCTTTTAATTTCTCTTTAATGAGCTATCTGTTCAACACTGGTATTACCGAAAATTTCTACCATGAGCAGCAGCAGCACATGTTTCGCTTAAAAACACGCAGCCTGCGACAATGTCTTCTTAGCTCACGTTGTCGTCATATTCTCGCCACAGCGACAATTCGTTCTTTTGTTTAGGCAAACTGTTATTTTTTTATCTCCATTGAGTCCCATTCCGAGCAAACACATTGGCCACGTCAGAGACTGTACCAAACACCAGTCCCTGACCATACATGTACTTTTACTATGGCAGCTCATCCGTGTTGTTTGCCTACTGTGTCTCGCCGAATTCCAAGGAAGACGTTTTCATATTTCATTTGGTACATATTTGTTCAATATGAAGAAGAAATTTCTGAATAAAAAATGGTGGACTGCGCCTCTTTTATCCAACAGATAAAGAGTTAGGCAGTTCACATAGTTTTACACCACAGCCTATGTACTGATTTCGAAAAGTTCACTTAGCTAACAGCGACAGCGGAGAGACCAAGATACAGCTGCAGGAGTCCTGCTCTTCGCAATGCGCGCCAGGTACAGCGACTCGTGCCTGTAGCCTAAGCACATACACCGCTCATTTATTTTGAGTCTATATATGCGTATTGCCTAAGAAATTGTGAATATAGTAAACGAACACGTTCTGGTAAAAATTTTAAATATGAAACATAAAACCATCGAACAAGATACTCTTTCTGTTACACATACATTACACTCCTCCGTACTGCTCGAATTAAAATTTGGGTCACAGCGGGCACATATATACAAAAAAAAAAGGGAGGAGGTGGACTGACAAGGCAAGCACATATTATTCGATAGGTGATCTGCGCGAAAGAAGCAACACTGCTGAGCAGCACGCAATGATTCATAAATTTATAGAAGACGAGCTTTCAGACGATGCTGTCATTGTACATTTTATGGTAAATACTTTGGACAAATGAGCTCCAGATATGAGCTTGCATTGAATTTTTTTACAAAAGGAAAATGAACTGCCTAAAGAGCCTTTAGTATATACTTTTGTTATATAGATAATTTAACTACTTCTTGGTTATTTTATTTAGCTCTTCTTTCGCAATTAACGTAGGTTATGAAGCATGAAATTCCATTTTGGCGATGCATAAAGGTCTGGCGCAGGTCTTCCTATATATATATATATATATATATATATATATATATATATATATATATATATATATATATAGTGAACGCGTAAGAACCATCAAAACTCTGTCAGACGTGCTCAGAGAAACAACGTGTTCAATAACAAAACGGTGGCGAATGTAAAGCGGCCAAGACATTTTCGCATAATTGTGCGCTCTTTGGAGACGACCTTCCATAATTTCGTTTAATTGATCCGCTGGTGCATAAAAAAGGGGGTCAAAAACCAACTAGGCTAAAGACAGGGAGGTCCACCATATACGAGCGTCCAGTTTGCTGCCATGCAGTGGGGATAAGGGAATGGGTAAAAAGAGGAAGAGAGGAACAGGGTCTGCCCTCCGTACACGCGGAATAATGCCGGCGCACAGAAAATTCGCGAGAAAAACCTGCACTGCAACTCTACAGCTCTAGGTATGTGGGTCATTACGCCCCGAAATCGCTGTACAGGGAGCAATGCTGTTGCACATGTCCAGCGTTACCCCACCAACAGTTTAGAGACCCTGTCATTCCTGTTTCTCCTAGGCACTACTTGGAAATGTGGCACGCTCACATTACATTACATTAGCCGAACCCGCGCGTACAGGCTGGTTCACTTGATCTGAGCAGGTATGCCAAGTCTACGAAAAAATAAACAAGTTGTTTTTTTTCAGAGGGATGTTTCTCACAAACTATCAGACGTGACGGTACGTATCTTCCCTTTCCACTGAACACTCCGGTGTTTTCACAACTGTTTAGAAATTCTGTAAATTAGATGTACTGTAGCAGATTTCCACTCAAAGAGACCGAACGAGAGAACAAAGTAAGCAAAGCTATTGTTAACGAAATTTTGAAAGTGCTTTGAATCGCTCGGTTAAAGCAGGACATTTAATAACTGTGCTTATAAATGGCTCTCTTCGAGTGCGTCAGTTACTATAGGCCACTTGTTCCTTAATGGTAACGCGAAATTATATTCTAGGAGGTATGCTTGCATTCTGCCTTAGACAGAAGGCTGCTCTTGAAATTATACTTGAATATGAGCCAAGAGATTGTACGACCGTATATTTTGTCTTCTATCACCCAATTATGAGGCAATTAGGAAGGAACTGAAGCAAGGGGAACAGCTGTCTGAGCTAAGACTATGACTGAAAGCATCCAAATCCGTTTTTGCTTCGAATTAGCTTCCTTGTTCACCAATTGACCATTTTTTGCAAAGAACAGTGTGCTAGACGGCTAGGCTGCTGCCCAATCGAATGTTTGTGACCGCCCACTATTGGCTTGAGAGCTACTCCTTGGTCAAATATACATGTATAGCTGTGAATCACGTGGTTACGAACATATCTTCAGGTCTACAAACTTTTGAACAGAGACAGCGATAACAGTATGACTACTGTGCGGCTGAGGCCGGCTATAAATTTATGTGTTAAGCCCTATTACTGCAAACTCCGGTATGAGTTCAGGTCAGGCTTAGAGTTAATTTTGCACAAATCATGCAGGAATACCACGAACATGGCTTTATGAAATGGAAATATTATTGGTCCATAATCACCCAACACCAGAAAGTTGTTTGCGTAAAATGCAGATAGATGCGATCCTAAACTCCATATTTAGGATCGAGGCTCTCAAGTAAGACCGAATCGACTTCGCGGGACGCCAGTAAAAACGGGGTGGACGAAACTGATACTTGGATATAAAAAGTATATAAAACAATGTAGAACAAGAAGCACTTCGAGAAGGGTGCTCTTGCTTCGAGAAAGAAAAAGCAAAGATGTATTGCCATTTATGTCACGTCAGGAACAAGCGCGTTCGAGGATGCAAGTGGGCAGTCGCCCAGGAAAGCCTCCATAGTGGGAACAATGTGAAGGGTCAGCGTCAGATGGACCGGAAAGCTAAAACGATTCTCCCGACGACCTGCGCACAGGGACACGCAAGGACACCATTTTGTACAGGCTCCCCTGTCTCGGTTTTTGCCTGCTCTTGTTTCTTTAGGCTACCCCAGAACAAAGAACTTAGGCTCCATTATACGGGGCCCTATCCACCGTTCAAAGTCAGGGGCCTGTTTCTTGCGTGGGAGTTTCGGTGACTTCCGAGGGTCGGCAAATGTGCTTGTGTGTGCAAGTGCAAAGTTAAACACATTAAGAAGCAAACATTGTTTCGTGCTTCCCTCAACTCCCTCCAAGACGAGCTTGAAGGGATGTGTTTACTTATCGCTTTCTTGCTAGGCTATCAAACTAAACATCTGATTGAAACCTGTAGTAGAATTTAGCGACAGGAAACACAGTGACAAAGAAAGTGGGCGAAGGTACGGGATATCCACATAGAACTTTTTTCTTATCTGTCAACAGCATGTGTGGTTCACGAGAATGCCGCAATCTCATGACCACATTTGTGGTTTCACGTTGCTCCAGTTTTCAGTTGGAAAGGTGATGCTTACGTGAGATACTGCAATGTCATTCGGAAGACATTCAGACATAAACGCATGTTCCACATATTAACATGCAATGGCACAAATGCGCAGAAGGGCTTGCAAGGATAGTGTGCAGGCAGCAATAGCCAGTATCTACTGTGAGCACTACTTTCTTATGTGGGCTGGTGAATTGCTTCGGAAATACTATCACTTATTGTTTTTTATTACAAACGACGTACAGGGAAGTGTGAAACGTAAGGAAGAATTAATACAAGCACATGCCGCAGTTCCGTAGTTTTTACCGAATGTGGCAGCGGTATAATTTAGTAGAGACAGTGTCAAGTTGTCCTGCGCAATGACAGCATGGCCCTTCTTAGTGAGGTCTCTAGAACATGCACCCGTTCACAAGCATCGTTTGCAAGTATAAAACGTTTTATGCAGTCGCGGTGTGAGGCGCTTCACAAGAGGCGTTTCCCCCGCTTCCTGCGAGCGGGCAACCGCTTGCTTTACTGAGCTAGCTAAACAAGTCGTCCTGAACGCACAAAAGCAGTATATATCCAAAAAAGGCCAAGAATGACGAAGATGGTAAGCAGACCGTCATGGTGAAAAAAAATGAATTCGGTGCGGCGCTGTAACGAACACAGGCAAGAACACGCTGTGGACCATGAAGGAAGAAAGAAGTAAATTTAGAAAGAAAAGAAAATTAAATGGTAGAACAACAGAGAGAACTTCCGTGTTTTGATATGTAAGTGCAGCCGAGAATGTCTCTAGATATGAACGATGGTGCAGAAAATGGAGAAAGGGCCAGAGCCACCGATCAATCTTCTTTGAAGCCAGTCACGTCCTTTCTACATTCTTATTATAACGAGTACTTCCATGTTTTTACGCGGGAGATGCGATCGCTGATGTTATCACTGTTGACTCATGTGTATTTTGGTCGCTACCGTTTGACTCTGTAATGCTAAAGTGGTCGAAATTGCTTATACGCCTTAATGGACAATGCTTACGCACACAATGTTGTTTATTTACAAACGTTGGTGAGGGCCGTAATGCCCCGTTCGGTTTAAAAGGATCTGGCATTTTTCGGCGTAGGCAACACTTTTCGTTGCAAGTTAGGGGAATATTAAATAAACGTAAACAAAATACTTTATTACTAATTGCTGCTTTCGATTCTTCGCGAATGTCGGCCAAAGTACGGTATTTTCTTTCTAAGAAACGAGCTACATACTATAAGGTTACTAGTAACACTGCGGCTTAATGTCTTCACCGAACCTAACTTCACAGAAGGCAGGCCCACTCACTTATCTCGTTATTATGAGCGAAGCACAGACCTAATGCGTGCTATCTAATTTTGACGATATCATCAACACTGAAAAATGATGCTCAAACGCATTTTTGTGCTCTTGGTTACCTCTAACGACTGAATTTTTTTGACATGGCATCCCATTAAGACAATCTTTAGCGTGCCAAGTAATGGATCTCGATTGTCCGATAAAAGCCAGGCCGGTTTTTTTGCCAGGGAACGGCGTCGTTCTCCTCCTCCCACTGGTATGTGCAGATTGTCGTTTCTCCCAGCGGCGGCTTAGAAAGATAGTGGTGCGATAGCCAATTATTGCGATAGTAACGTGATCTGTCGGTGGTTCCCGCTATGTCATTAGGTGGCTCAACTACAACGGCCTACCACTGGGGCGTATTTGGCTGAAAAAAGAAAGAAAACCTTCGAAGCGTATGTAAAGTGCCCCTTCAGCCTTGCCGACTCCGCGGACTCCGCGGCTCTGGTTTCAGACAGGCGTCGGCTTTTCGATTACAAGCAGAAACAGACAGGACTTGATGCCATCGCCTTCGTCGCGTGTATGTTCAGAAGATTTTGTTTTGAACTCGGCACTCATGATGAAACTGGAATGCGAACGAATCTATCGAGTTGGTCAACTAGTGCAAATGGCTGAAGTCAACTATTTCTTCATGCATGCACGTTAATGTTACTCAGTTCGAATGTGTTCTATGGTTATCATGCTTGGCAATGAACGTTCTGGTTGAAGTATACCGGGGACCTGTAATTCAAACAGTATGTGCCGACGAAGAAAATGACATTGTATTCTTTTCTTTTTTGTGTGTGCGTGTAAGCAAAGCCGTGCCTACGGTGTTCCGGCCGCCCTATAGTTCACAGGGGTTCTCCGGTAGTTCCGAATCTCGCCAGAAAGGTGTCTTCTGCCAAACGCCATGCATTGTGCGGTGTGTTATATCAAAAAATAATATTGCTGTTGCAGAGAGCCGTTAATTTTGCAGCTGTCTTTTGTCGGCAAGGTGCCCTTGCACAGGCACCACTCGATACCTCAGGGTGCACATATTCTTTCGACGCGTCGTGTGCGATCGTAGAATATTCGCGGATCGCGGCCACAGTCAGCAGGTCGTTTTATCTAGTCTTTTATGCTAATGGCCTTCGTGGTTGAGGTATTTTACACTTATTTCTTTTTTGAAGGAATGATGGCCCGGGTGGTGAGGTGAACAATGCATAAAAAATTGTTCCGTGAATTTTATAGGAGCACGAATGCTAGCAGAACGTGTTACCTAGATTGAGATGTGTGCTGGTGTGGCACATCGCATGGCACACTGAGAGACATCTGATTGTTGTCACCTGGGAGATACCTAAATAGCGCTGAAAGCTATATATACAGTAGTAACACGTTGTACGCATCTTGAGCATCGGAAATGTTCACACGCCTCGTTGGCAATGTTCACAAAGCAATGCTATTGCATTAGAGGTGATGCCGAGTCCGCAGTGTGCATTGGCTTAGTTCCTGCATCTCATTATGCAGTGGCTGCAGTAAGTAGAGACATAGAGGGAAACACGCCCCTTGCAAACTAGATAGAGATTTAAGCACCGTGACAGAGATTTAGTGCTCCCGGCCAGCTTTGAAATCTGGCCTCGAGCCTCGAGTGGCCAGTCGAGCGTCAATTTTGCGTGTATTCGTGGGTCTTTTTTCACGCTCGGAGAAAACACTTTTATGTAGCACGTGCGGAGCCACAGAAAGCTTTATCAGTGGTTTTTCATGTTGCTCTACAATTTTCTCAGTGGCACTTTTCATTTCTTTAATATAATATAGAAGTAGAATAATGAATAATTATGTTGTTACGGCGAATGCAAAAAAATATAATTTGAGTACCTCCAAGTGACTGCAAACGACGTTACCCAGGTTCTCTGCAGCTACGTGGCATGTGCGTATTTTAAAATCTTGGTGCACGATAGTTGAGACAACCCGCACATTATTTTTGCCGAGTTCCTTGAAACTGTTACCGTGCCTGAAGACTGGTTATGCGCAAGTATCATTCCCATTCGTATAAAGAAAGAAACAAACTTAACCGTGACATGTGCAGGCCCCTATCCCTGACCAGTCAATGTTGCAACTGAATGGAGCATACTATTAAGAAGGTGATAACGCAGTATTTGAAGAATAATAAGGTGCTCAGTGGCAGACATTTGGCTTCTTGCAGCGTTTGTAAATGCAACAACCACGAAGTCAGTGTCATCGCGTTGTGCCTTAATTTTAAATGGAGTCATGTTAGGGGGTCATCTCGTCGCGTTCAAGTATACCTCAGCGAGTATACAATAAAGGCAAGTACATCGGCGCAAGAGCCATCCGCATGTTTTTTTTTTTTCAAATAAAGCTCCATCGAGGCACCTGTGTTACGTTAATGAGGCCGTTCCTTCTCGTCGTGGAAATGTTCCCGCAAGACCGGCCTGTCCGGCTACTGCAAACATGTCACGGAAACTGGGCTTCATGCGAATCGGTGGGAAGTTTCAAATGAAAGAAAGGTGCAGAAAACTTCTACCCCTTCTACCTTCAAAAAACTTTCTTAATAAATCCGTATGTCATAGGCACAGACGCCACTTGAGCTTGTGGCATTCAGGGTGAATATTCGGAGTGTCATGTCTTTCTGGACGTGGATGTTTCTCGCGCAGAATAAATAATTGCGGGCCGGCATCACGGCTGGGCGCACTGATATGGCAAGGCAGGAAATTGCGGCCCAATTCTTTACATGTCGCTTACCAACATTGCTCCAGAAGAAATGAGAGGTGCTGAAGCGGCAACTGGCCCACTTTCAGTGATGTGAGGACATTCTTTTCAATTCAAAGAGTGGACAATCTATGCTTCCTTGAGGCGCTTGTCGGCCTGGAACGAATGTAAGCTAACTCTTTGAAAATCCTTCTCCGTGAACTTGGGCTTAGGACACCTGCGGTCGCTTCCAAAAGTTGATGTAATATACGGCGCGTCAATGGCACCCGTGCAAGGTAAACAATTCAGCTCGCAAAAAGGAGAAAGCATCGGCGCTCAGTCACAGCTTGCAATGAATGGCCGCTCATGAGAACGACACTCAAAATAGTGCATGCATCTCGTGGCGTCGCGTCGACCTCTGAAACATGTGGTTTTCTGTGGCTTCAATGAAAGTGCAATCAATGTTTTTTTTGTCTATGTTCTGTGCTTGGACGCATTCTTGGCTACAAACAACTAATCTAACGAACGCAGTCTCGATGACCTTTACTAATAAGACTACACTTCTGCGTTTTTCTTCAGGTTTCAGCGGGGCCAACATCGCACAAGTAGACGAGTTCAATATACCTCGGAGTAACTTTTGCTTATCAAATTAAAGGGCAGAAACACATAGACCACTTCCACTCGAACAGGCTTTGCAAACTAGCATACTTAAAATAAAAGTTATAGGACGGTACTAAGGACTCTTCTTGTGACGCTAACAAATTTAAATTTCTGCAGAAGAAAGCGATCTATGTCATCTATGAGACACAATCTTTCCAAATATGTTATATGTGTGAATAGGCGGTCAGTAGGTTTATTACATTCCTATAAGATTTCGTGTATATAAAAAACTATCGCATGCTCTTCTGCTAATCACCACGATCTCAGTTCCTGCGTTGATGTCCACATGATATGCTGTTCACATGCACTGACAGCACAAGAATATTTCATACGGTTCAAGAAATAACTTAAAAGTACTAATGTAATTCGCGCACCAACGTTCTAAGAGTGATACACGTAAACTGTCAGTGACTTCATTGGCCTTCACCGTTGGCCTGATGTATCAACATATTTAAACGACTGATCGATCTTACCGATACTAGAGAGCGTGGGAATACAAAACCTAATAGAAATTGGTCAGTATGTTCCTTACGCTTCTGCACTGATAATTTTGTGACGATTGGTGAATCGGGTAAGCAATTCAACTCACGTTCTGCTTCTTAATTAATGGCTTCAAGGCCTTCAAAATGCTTTACGCGAGAGTTATCTACGGAGGATTAGCTTATATTGCAATTACTACTACTCGTACCAAACCTACTCGTACTTTTAATTACGTGCGTCGTTTGACCTGTATTTCTGGCATTTCAAAAGCGTTTGGTTTTCCTTGGAAGCGAACTGGGGATTTCAGTCTTTATTCCTAAACCCTGCTTTCCGCCACTGACCACAAAGATAATACAGTCTAATACAGCGGAAAACACCACGGTGTTACCGTGCAACCATGCAGTGGTACGGGTAGTACCAGTGGTACAAGTATCACATGGTGGCACCGGTACTGTATGATGGCACGGGAATAGCTTTTATCGTTCTCCATTGTGACAGCGTTTTGTGGCCCTGTCGTTGAGCAACTACGCCTGTTGTTGAAGACGCAGATGGTTTTCTTTTAGATGATCCGCTTTTCAAATAGGCTAGAATGAAGTTAGTCTGTAGCTGCCTTTTTCATGGCGATCTGTTCGCCGCAGGGCCGGCTTCGAATGGTGAACAGTGGATGCCATTGCTGCATAACGAAACGGAATGCAGTGGAAATTCTACTGATACAACAGGCGACTTCAGACGACTTAGCATTTTCCAACAAAATCTCCCAAAATTGGTTACACGCAGTTGTAACACGTTCGAGAATTTGAAATAACCTTTGCTGTAATATTTTAATTGAGTGCCCAACTTAGCAACTTGCCAGAAATGTTCGGGAATATTGAATCAAGAAACAGGCGTTGTGCAGCTACGTACGATGTTTGACTAGGCAGTGCATAAAGCTCAATGCTCTGTCCATATTTTTACAAAGGCGAAAAGACTTGCGCGCTTTCACTAGATAATTCAGTAGATAGTGGAAGATTAATTGTGATAGTAGCGATAGAAGCGACGATATACGCCAGAGAACATTAGTTGCAATGCTGGGCAGCTCATCCAAGTAAGGTTAGTTGATTCATAGGCTGCATAAATTGCTGTGAATATTCCCTTACAATTACGTTACGAAGCACGTTGGCACGCGCGCACAGGCAAGCACGACCACATGTCGATCAATGACTGACCACACTTTCTGTCAAAACGCCGGCGTCGTGAGGAGTGGCAGCAGCGGCGAGAGAATTTTCTTTCGCACTGCCCCTCATTTCAACGCGAACGAGACGCTCGAACACAACATGCAGGAAGCGGGTAGCGTAGCCTTCGAACCCATCGCAGATTGTTTCCAACCACATTTAAATAGATCCAATAAAGTTTTATTCATCCATCCATCCCATCCAAGGAAAGGTGCGGGTTGCTGAGCTCCACCTCTGCAGTCGAAGTAGAAGATAAAATGCGTACTAACTGACCGCTCCTTCCCTTCTTGCGCACGCCTATCTCCCCTCTCCCCCTCCCCTTGCACACGTGAGAATAGCGCGCACCCTCCACGCTTTCCTCCCTTGCGAGCATGAGAAGGCGCAGCGGCCTCAATGCTCTCTCACCGTCTTTGTCGATTCACCCTCGCAAGCGTTCCTTCGTGCGCACAGCATACGATGTGCGGCCACGAAGGTATTGCACTTGGAATTTACACAGAACATCACGGCGACGCCGACGATAGAATTCTCCTTGAGTGTCGATATAATTTCCACCGCAGTAATATGTTAAGCAACTTGGTGTGCCAAAGAAGTCAACATGATTAAGCATGGCTTTTGTGTGGTAAATAATGTTAGCTGCAGATATTGCCTACCTGTTAAGTTGTTATTGAAAACTGCGTAAATATGAAAATCGCCTCTCTGGCTCTCTGTCTACCGTGTAGGCCCATTTCCCAAATAAATTTGATGAGCGTGAATTTGTGTGAAGTTTCAGTGAGTGTCAGTACAACATCTGATCGTTCATAAATATTGCTTGCTTCTATGTAAACAATCGACATAAAGCCAGCTTACGACCTTCCATTCTAAACCTGAAATGAGGAAAGCTGCATCGAAAAGGCGATAGAGTAATGCTTGAATTATATAACAGCACCCGGAAGCGACAATGTACAGGGCGAATTTCATGTTTGTAAAATCTTTCATTAAACATTCTTGAAGTGTCAGCGACAGTGTATTTGCTATGAATAAATTAAATGAAACGGATTCGTTTACAAGGCATCCTTCGCAAATACTCGCTCTAGACCCCGGTAAACATACCAGCTCTTAAAACAAGTTTAAAGCAGTGACTTCGAAAGCCTCTCATTACTGATCAAACCAGGCGAGGGTTTCTTTATATGCGAATAGAAAAAAAAAGAGGTCTTGCATTGCGCACTTAAATGAACTCCTATTTTTTGTTTGAAGTGCTTCTCTTTTACCACAGTTCAAGGATGACGCACCTTTCTAATTAAGCCAACGACGGGCCGCCCTCTTTCTTTCGCGTGAAATTGCAGGGGAACCCCTGTACGCATAGGCACAAGCCATGCGTACTCGTAAATTGAAAAGGACCAGTTGTCACTTACTGCTGTCCAGCTCCGTCATTCGCGGGGCACCTTGAGGCGACTCCCGAGGCACGAAGTGAAATGAAAGTCTCTCATCTTGAATGGGCCTACAACGGGCATGCAGCGCAGTGATTTTTGACTAGTTTCACGCTGACAACCCGCTAAATAACACCAGCCTGAAGTGCAACATCCGGTGAGCAATTAAATCCTATAAAATGAAGCCGAAAGAGCACAAGTGTTGCCAAGAAGCTCCCTCATAATAAAACGCTGTTCGTTTTTTTTTTAATTTAGTGCCCTTTACCTTCATAACTGCTCTGAGTAGCGCGACAATGTATACTACGCTCAAGTAAAACTCTCGCTTGGGCTAGTTGGGTCATGCTCATGGTTCATGAGCATGAGCATGCTCATGGTTCATGTTCATAGGGCGCCGGTCCTGTATTCTGTGTTCTTCTTCTTGAGTCCTGGTGTTCTGCGCCTTGCCTTTACTACTTCAAGCATACTACGCAGCAGGAGGGAACTAACCGGGCATGCACTCTTTTTACAACCTAATGCAGTTTTGAAAAAAAAGAAACGTATTTTCTGTCGGCTCATGCTGTCCACTTTTCAACTCCCTATAACTTAACTGTGCCTGTGAATGAGGTCCAACTAGCCAATAGGGTGCAGGTGTTCGCGTTGTCATCGCTCGCCATTGTCCTTCATTTCTGTTGATACCTCAGACGTACATTTCACCGGTGTACGAAAAGCGTCAATCAATTTATTCGCCTACACACTATAGCGGGAACAGTTACTATAAAACACAGTAAGAAAGAAATAGAAAGCAATAAGTTGCAGTGTTAAGAAATCAAACAAACGTATCTGACAAGGCTTATCGCACGAAGCAAATTTGATACAGGACAACAGTGGCAGACCATGGGGGATACAGCTGGTTTTCATTAAAATAATGAAAAAACAGAAAAACAAGTAACCCGCTCATTGCATAGCCGCGCAGCTGGCCGATGAAGTTAACATTTTTTTGTAAGTGTTTGCGTAAACCCACTAACAAATTTCAACATGTTTCCACCTACGTGGTTTGTAGGCGTGACTTTCGTCAATAGACTGTACACAGGTGAATGACATTGCAATCGATGATATGAAATTTTTTTTGTGAGTTCGTTGTCGGTGAGTAAAGCCGGCGGGCATGATTTAATTCTGACAACGTTGCCCAAGGAAAATATTTATATTTTCAGCGGACGCCTTTGCCACTTCGTTAATCATTCAATACCCGTCGCGAGGGCGTAGCGGTTTCTAAGTTGCGTGGCTGAACACTAGGTCATGGATTGAGTTTCCGGCAATGGCGGCCACGTTTTGACTGAGTTGAAGTTCAAGAACCCTCACGCACCGTGCGTTGGATGCACTTTGACAATCGCCGGGCGGTCTTAAAAAGAAAAGTCCCCAAGTATGGCATGACGTATACTGACATAGTGAACTTCACATGTGTAACGTCGCAACCCAATTTAATTTTACTCGTTTCCCCCCAAAGTAATTGCTACCCAGACATAGACACATTTGTTTGCTTATACAAATCTGGAGATCCCACCAAACCCAACAACTATATCAACCAATATAAATATGAAGTGTCAGTTACATATTTTCTTTCTGAAATATAGTTGCACAGCTGCTGAATAAAATAAATGACGAGGACAATATTATAGCATAAAAACAACATGAATTTGTTTCGAACAAGTCTTCAACTATATCTTTATTATCCCTCTCGCAACACATCATTATTGCATCACATGAAGAACAAATATCAATTGCGCTGTTTTGTGATATCGAGAATTCATTTACATAGTTTCTCATATTATAGTGAAGCAAAAATTACGAGGCTATGGCTTTTACCTATAAGCCACTAAACTTGCTTTCCTGTTACTTATCCTATCGTGGAAAATATGCAGTAAATAATTGCAAGTCAAACTATATCATGCGCCACATCTCATGAATCCATTCTGGGTCCTATATTATATTCATTTACTTAAATTATGTTTTCCAGTCACTGCACTCTTCAGAGGTTCTGTCTGTAGCAGATGACGTAGCATTTACATTTACCGTTAGCACACTTATAACGATGCGGAACAGGATAATAACGGAGCTGTCAGCTCCGTCTTTCTGGTTTTCAGGTAACCAATTTACGACGAAACCCATGAAAACTAATTAAGCTATTAAGCTATGTTTTTGTTCTAAACAGAATACACTAGACTCTCACTAAACGCACTTTACTCGAGCAAGTGTTTTCCTCGAAATTCTCAGGGGCTATTTTTGACAGATATTTACACTGCAAGAAATATGCAAAGATTGTATCCAAGAAATCACCTTTTGGGTGCCGCACTCTGATAAAAGCCCTACAGTATATTCCGTTTTGCGCACCTCTCTGTACCTCTTGTGTCACCCCCACAAGAGCGGGTGTGACACAAGAATCTGGGGACTTACATGCATAACATTTTATAGTATTTAGTAAACCTGCATTAGCGGGCTTTACGCATTATAACTTATGGCCCTTCGTGTCTTTCAAGTTACAAGTCTTCTTCAAGAGCTGGGCATTATATCTTTTTACGCCACGGAGAAATCCTATCATCCGTCTCAAGGAAAACAACATTATCGGGACCAGTTCTCTGTTCCCATTCAAAACTTATCTTTTATATACTAACCGTAACGATTTTCAAGCCTTGAACTGCAATTTTGGCTCGCCAAAATGTGGCCACCCGTATGGTGAAGGGTAGTTCAGTTTGGAAACGTCAACACTTGGAATTCGTATTCGCATTCATTTATTATTCGTTTCATGTGGCGACCGTAATGGGGTGGCACGGATCTGCACTCTCACTTCCTATTGGCTATCAAACTAGCGCTAGTGCTGACTGTTCTAGGCGTTCTAAGTGGGACTCAGCGCATGGAGCCAATCAGGTTTTATTAACCAATGCAGTATCACGTTGCTTTGACGCGTTTCTATAGTTGTGGTCCTATTTGAGTGTCATAGGTGTTTATCTCAGCACCACGAATGCGTAAGTTCCCATGAACACGCCTCGACAGAACTGAAGGAAACAATGTATTGCACTGAATTCTGTTGAATATTTATCACCTACATGAGACCGTGCACCACATATAATCGTGTTGCTTGTGTGCCATCGTCGTAAACATATGAATAAGGATTATTGCTTTGAATATAAATGACTAGAAAGATATGCAGTATACCTTCACCTTGTTTGCGGCTTTTCGCTTTTGAGACGCCGCTTCTTTGAGGTTTGAGAGCTTGAGAAAAACAAACAGAATAAGGGGACACGCGAAAAAGAAAAAAAAAAAGAAGTTGGCCATTCCTCCATCCGTTCCGGCGATTTTCAAGGAGGTAAGCTTTCTAAGCTGCCTGAGAGTGCCTAAGAAACGTAAAGAGCTTTCAGCATAAGGTTGAAAGCGCCAATGCAGAGGGGATTTTTTTTTCACCATCTTCCATGCAACGTTCTCATTCTTTGGCAACAAAGTATTTTCCCCCTTCTAAAATGATCCTACCTGCTGGCGCCCTTTGAACATGGAGCTTATAAGTTGAGCCAGTTTGTGATGCGCCTACCAGTTAAAGGAAATGCATACGGCTCTTTATTGATAAATGGACATTCCCTTACGGTTTCCCTTTTGCATCGCCGTCAAGAGTTGATATTTTCCTATTTGTAGATTCTTTTATCTTCAGTCCCGTAACGTAAGTTCGTCTTTTGAGTTCCCTATTATTAAAATGTACGTTGTATGTATAAGCCGGCGTATCACAAGTAGCCCTTGCGAACATAAAGCTTTGGGCAGTCGGCCGTAAAGGCATAATATTACGTAAACATTCGCAGTTGATGGAGCCACAAGAAGAGAAGTGTTGCCATGGTGGGTTCTAAGTCACACAGAAAGAATATTTCATTGCAACATAGCGACGTGTTTTTTTTTTTTTCGTTTGCACAGTGAAGTCTAAGAGTTGACACACGCTCAAAAGTTTGAGAAATCTCACCAACATAATTTATCGCCGGCAACATTCCTTCGCTATAGTCAATAGTCGCCGCGAAAATGGTTTCTTGCAGGTCCCATGTAATAGATTCATTCATTCATTCATTCATTCATTCATTCATTCATTCATTCATTCATTCATAAGGTTTAATGTTCTGAAGCGATATTGCGACCACCAGAGGCGCCCTTAGAAAAATTCTCCGAAATATTTTAAGCCCCTGTCTTTGTTCTACATTCACCTGAGATTAAGCAAGTTAATGTTTTTCGGTTTCACCCTTGCCACCTCAATCGACTGTCCATTGATAATGGCGGACAGATTGCCCTCACAACTTTGCTTTAAGAAAGGCTGTTAAAGACCGGCGCCACACTACTGGACAGCCCTCATTCGATCTTGAGTTCGAACGGCTTCGAAACTTCGACCAGTGCTTTGCTGACGCGAGCTGTTTAACTCGACATTCTAGATGGCAGCCAGACGCTGCTCAAAAATCTAGGCGCCGCTTAGACCACTACCGTCTCTGTCATGAAAAGCGTCCATTTGCACATTTGTTCTTTTTTTTTTTTGAGGGGGGGTGGGGGGGTGGGGTGGGGGTTATCCATGTTTTCCCACATGAACCCACATCAGCGATGTAGGGCGAATTTCTACGTTTAGCAATCTGTCTTCCAGCTATGCAGCCTTCTTGAAGCCATGGCTTGGAACTTTTCAAGCGAACATTCCTTTTATGCAGTGTACTTTGTTAAGAACAGCGCTAACGGAAAGGTCTACTGCTTGATAGCTTCAAGCATTACACCCAATTAAAAATTAACATTGATTTCCTTGGTTATTGGGTTACCACAACGTACAAAAGAAGAAAGTACCATCAGCTAATATACATAGGGAGGTAAACCACCTAATATTTAGGCCGCGCCACTGTTCGGACTGCTACGCATCTATAATTACTTGATCATTTTTTCTTATAGCAGTGTGAAAATGCGCCACGCACCAAGAGTCCAATTTCAGTTCATTTCTATGTTTATAGTGCCTTTTGCAGCTTCAACCAAGTAGTTTCAACGCTTAACTGACCCGGATAAAAATGATTCCCGCAAGATCTTAGTAAAGTCCATTCTTTCAGTTTACATTGAGCGGAAACATTAAATATGGCTCTAACTTAAAAAAAGAAAGATATTGAAATTACGTTTTCATAACTCACACATTACTATTAAACAGCTCGAATGTATTTCTGCATGGTGAAAAAGAAATGCAAGTTATACGAGGTTAAGCTTTCACAGAATTAAACTGTACGCGTAGCGACAGAGCATCTAGTTACCTTCTCCGATACCGCCGAAAACTCTCATCGATCTTTCTCCTACCAGCAGACACGCTACACAGAACTCGCGGGCATCTATCTTCGTAGCCAAAAATTTCTGTTTTTATTCAGGCTCTCTTCCTAGGGCAAATATGAGTGGCACGAACAGGCAAAGCACGCGCAATCAGGAAATAGCGAACAGGGAAGCACGTTCGGGAGAGATGGGATCTGTCTCAACACTTACCGCGCTCGTGTGTATTTCAAGCGCCCAGGTCCTTTGAGGTAATGCCGACTGAAAGGTAGTTCCGGGATCGTCTATGCCGGAGTGACGGATGGCATGAAAAGCTTCCGTGCTCAACGTGCAGGATTAATATATCGGACGACACGGTCACATTTCGTTGAACTTCTTTTTGGATAACCGTGGATAAAACATGAGGACACGAAATCGCTCGCTCTATATTTCTTTTTCCGTTGAATCGAGGCTTTTCAGGAGCTGCTCCGGAAAATGACGTTGTGCGACTTAGCGCGACCGTCCTTTGCGCACAAACGTCCCTAGAGACGTTCGTGCGCAAAGGACAGTCCAGCCACTTTGCGTGCATTTTGCAGGCTTCTTTCACGCGCGGACGAACAGTTTCATGCGACGTGTATTTAGAAACAGAAAGCCGTATCGGGAGTTTTTTCATATTGCTCTACAATTTTCTGACTGTACCTTTTAATCTAATTGTAATATTCCAGAAGTAGGTTATGTAATTAAGACTGATTCAGTAATTAGGCTGAATGGCAAAAAAATATTAATTGGAGTATTTCTAAGCAATGGCAAACAACATTACCTTGGTTCCGTCCAGCTACATGGAATTTGCATATTTTTAAAGCTTGGTGCATGACAGATGGGGTACACTGTACATATATATATATATATATATATATATATATATATATATATATATATATATATATATATATATATATATATATATATATATATATATATATATACGACCTATAATGTAGTGGATGAACCGGCTCTGTAAACTAAACCTCAATCGGCAAATCCGATTAGCAATAAGCTTGCACAGCTTCTCGGGTGTTTCGCGTTCCTAGCTCGCCCTTCACTAGACGGAAGTAACACAAAAGGGAAGGGTGGGGGGACAACCTTCAGTTCCTTGTGCTGGTTTACATTTCTTTGTCCCTCCCCTCCGCAGCCCTTCCCTCTTATGGTTTCGAAGCAAGACCAAGGTACAGTCTAATTATTCGGCCAAATCTTGGTAGCATTCCTGCCCTATTCGTAGGACGAACGAGGAGAAGGAAAAGGATAAAGTAGCTTTGGGAAGAGGAATATTACACGAGAAAAGACGGTTAGTGCACGAAAGCCGTCCAACCGTTGGTTAGTAATCCGCAGTATTACCCCTACTGATAGTTGTAAGCGTGCGAGTTACAAGAGCTTTTCAGCTCGACACTCAGCGAACGTCGCTGGGCGGCTACACTCACAACACTTGTGCATAGAATACAAAAGCGATTCCTTTTCTTTTCTGTTGTTCTTGTAATATGTACAGGCAGAACTAGTACTTTTGCGTTCCCACATCTGTCAGGCGGCATTTCCTGATACACGCAGCGAATGCAGAAACCAAGCGTAACTCAATTTTCTACACGGTAGGCGTTCGTATCAAGCAATAAGCGTGTGCTGGGCAAAGGAATTGTATGTGGAGGCGCCATAAGGATAACATATAACTTTTTTTTTGCGACGACGCTAAATGCAAACGTCTTTGCTGCACGCGTTGTCCTGCTGCGAAAGGGTGTCAGTTTTGTTTCACAAGGCGGTTCTACTGAAGTGGCAACGTTCGGCTTATAAGGTGAGCGAAGCCGTCAGCACGGACAACTTCGCAAGTAAGACCGGCGCGCATCAGCTTCTCCTGTGCAGAAACCGTTCACTCTTGCGTCCCGACGACTTCAATGGCGGCTGGGTTTATTTCTTCTTTTCCTACATTCCACGCTCACTTCCTCCCTCAGTCCTTTGCATGCAGGTCCTCTAAAGTGCCGTTGCCTGCAATTGCATTGAGATATTCATGAATTATTCATGGCTGTGGTGGATAAGCAAGCTCCGGGAAGCTGAACAGAAGCGCCGTTGTCGTTGTCACCACGACTTCCACGAAAGTGTAGTCCTCACTTCTCTCTCGCTATCTCTCTCCTTCTCTCTTTCTGGGCTCTTTTTATCCAATACTTAGTTCGATTCAGCCCAGCAACAGATCTACATCGCTTAATGTGACTTCCCCCCTCCCCCCACAAAAGAAAATGCTCACGAAAGGTTTCACCCTTGCAGTATTTCCTGTTGCATTACTCCTTTCTGAATGTAAACAAAGATGGCTCTGGGCGCGAAGGACATGCGTGCAATTCAGCTATGCCACGCAGTGTACACTTTCAGCGGGTTAGCAGGCATGCGAAGAACCCTTTTTATTATCGGATATCGACAGTTTAAGTCCTTGAAGCTACTATTCACGCTGAAGAAGATCCTTCGCACAAGCGAGAACTGAAATGTCATGTAAAGGGTGAATTATTATCTCAGCGCTTTGTACGAAATTTCCACATGCTTCTCCCCGCAGGGGTCTCTGCGTCAGCAGGCGTTTGGTGCGTTGCGACACCACGGACACGAGCACACGAGGATTGGACCCTCCCGCGTGTAGCCGTGCGCGACATAGCCTTGTGTGGGGAAAGGGGGATCCTGGAGGTTGAGCCGATGCTGGGTATTTGGACCTTTAAGGCCCCCCGGCGGAGGCGACACACCTCTTTGGCCTCTGCTTCACATAGACGGCACCGCCGTACTGACCCACCCGGGGGAAATCGGCAGTCGCCTTTTCCTGTCCCCCTCTTCAATCTTTTTCTTTCCTCCCACTATTTTATCTTTCTTGTTTCCTATTTACTTCATTTCATTTCCAAGTTTCCGGGCGGCTAGGGTTAACCATGTGGGCGTGGCCTTCCTTGGTCATGGTTATATGGTTATAGTAGTTATGTATGGCTAGTGGTTTTTAAAACACTCCAGTGTTGGGCTCCATGGTGGGCGGCCAGCTTAGCTGCCGAACGTATATGTAATTTCATGGATAGGACCTCCTCTTCAGGAAAACCAGATCGGAGGCTGAAAAAGCACCGGACCGAGGTAATGAACTTCAATAAACCAATTGATAGCTTCACAAAATTTGTTGTCATCACGTCTGAAACTGAACAAAAAATTCAAGACATGTCCCCCTTCCTCATCGCCAAAGCACTTAGCGAGTGTATTGGTGAGACCTACAAAGCCAAGAAAATGAATTCTGGAGACCTCTTGAATTCTGGAGACATATACATAATGAGAGTACTGACGTGTTCAACGCATCCTTGTAGACTACTACTTACAAGGCCGCGCTTTTAAATGCATTTTGGCAACAAACCTGCAATCATTCCATCTTTTTTATCAGGTACCAAAAGCTGAATGCGGACCTATGTTACGACGTAAGAAATAAATTCTTCCAAGATGAACCTTCTTTTGCTCCTTGGGAGATGAAACATGCGTAATGCGACTTTAGGTTAACAAAAAACAGAAAAGAATTTTCATCAAGGGAGGCATTACTAAGCGAATATTTAGAAATAGAATGAGAATATAATTTTTGCATGAAATACTTTACAGATGGATCAAAAATCAATGCAATGTAGGCGCTGCAGTGGCATCAAATCAGTTTGAGAAAGAAATGAGACTTCCAAGTCAGGCTACTGTCTTTACTGCAGAACTTCATGCCATTTCGTTAGCTCTTGAAGACATCATGAAAAGTGGAAATAATCAAGCTGTTATATTTAGCGACTCCTTGAACTCTCTTCAAGCTCTCGCATCTAGGTCACCATCTAGAAATAATCAACTGAAGAAAATAAAAAATCAATACACAACATGTCACAAGAGAGCGTTAAATGTCACTTTGTGCTGGATTCCTAGTCATGTAGGAATTCCCGGTCATGAAAGAGCAGATTTTATGGCAGCCCGTACCAAATATTTGGAGCTACATGATGTTGGCCTACCTTGGCAAGATTATAAAGCCCCTTTGAGAATAGCACTTGAGAAACACTGGCAGAAAGTGTGGGATCAAGAAAAACCTAAAAAGCTTCATTGCATAAAACCTATGTTACGAGAATGGTAGAGTTGTCGCCGCAGACAAAGATTCTACGAGATTATTTTATGTTGCTTAAGAATTGGTCACACAAGGCTGACACATAGTTACTTAATAACAAACCACAACGAACATGCCAACACTGCGGTGAAATTTTGACCGTGCTACATATTTTAATAACATGTCCTGGCTTAGAAAAATGGAGGGAAAGATATTTTAAGGTTTTTTTTACGAAAAAAGGATGCCTATCCATCCTATGTTCTTATTGAGCGATGAACCACTGGCCCCATAAGAAGATACTTTTAACTTTTTAAAAGCCACAGAAACCCTGCGAGAACTGTAGCACATTTCATGTTTTACATTTTTACTTGGCCATTAACACCGTTTTAGAGCATTTAAACAAATAAGCTAATATGAAAAACACGCTCTTGGCTCATTATAGCCTGCACGGCTGCTGCGCCATAAAAATTACAAATCATCATCATTCCACATGTTTCTACTCAGCCACAGTCGCATCAGTGTGACGGTGCTGCCTCACATAATGGAGCTGTTGGATGGACGTAACAGTTTGGTGCACTGGTGTAACGAATAAACCAAAAGGGGAGCGTTATTCACGGCACAGATTAGGTAGACAGAGTCGTGCACCGGCACGGGCACAATAGTGCAGATATTAGCCAATCAGTTGGAGCCTCCTAGCGTTCCACCCGAAGAACGTGACAAACAGCTGATAAGGGCAGGTAAATATTTCTACTCGCGCTCGATCAAGCATAACAGGTATAGGGAAAAAATGCGCGTACAAAAAAGCTTACAAGAGAGATGCGTTTACACTTCAGAGCGGTTATTGACGTATTTGTTGCATCGTCCCACAAGATTGCCTTTAGCACATATAGGAATTGCTTAGTGGCAGAAGAACACATATTCCTTTCTAATACTGGAATCACTGGAATGGGAAATCACCTATATTAAAGCGGAATATTGATATGTGCTAGTCGGTCTCCCAGGGGGACAGACTAAAAACACGAGCCGAATACGAAATATAGAAGAGACGACCGCACTAGAGCTGTCTTTCAACAACTTTTTTTAAGGAAACCCGTGGAGGCGACTTTCAGCAATACTATTGCTGGTACGAAAACAGCGTAACTGTCGTAATATCAGGTTGCCCGTTTCAACAAGAAATTTATCCATAAACAGCAGCTTACGTATGTGCATCGGCCTACCTGAATTTCTCAGATAGACGGTATTCTTCAACTAAGTCATTCTTCATAAAATAATGTTTAGCAGAAATTCAGCAGTCTTCTCAGTGGAAACCTCTCGCTCGCATGGCAAATTGCCTGATTTACGCAATTTAATTTTATACAAGAGCGTTTTGTTCCTTTTGACTGGCCTTGTCCGTTTATATGAAAATGCAGTTCTTATTGCTTTCGTGTCCTCCTCTGCTACTGTGGATTTCGTCATGAAGATTTTATTGCCTTGGTCGAACATATTGTTTTGTGTTTTAAGATGTACATACAAATACAGTTACAAATATAGGCTTTTTCCAATAGCGAATAAAGTGTAGCTCCATCGGCGATAATGTAGGGAGCCTTGTGTAAAGCTTCAGGTGTTTATTGAGGCGCTGACACGGAAAGGAATTTACTGCTTTGTCAGTATCATGCTTTGATATTTAGACTAGCATACGTAGCCTATCATATATATCTTAGACTGCACTGTGTATTCTCAAAGACTTGCTGTAGCAGGCAGAACTCACTGTGTGTTGGCGACAGGGTCAGTACCTATAGTCCGAAATTCCAAGAATTTTTGTAATTCTGCTCAATATTTACCAATGTGAATATGCATGGGCAGTTTTAATTTTTGCGTGTGGATAAGTGAGTGGGGTACATACATGCAACGGCATTTTCGGATATTGTGGTCAGCTTTACTAATATTATGCAAAGATATTAACTATCTAGAACCAGTTTGAACACAAAGAACCTTTGTTGTCATTAATGATTACCAGTGTTTATATTCAAGGACAGCTTTTACACGGGGCCATGTGAACAGCAGCTGTATTTGCAAAGTCGTGTGCCGTTTGCCGATATCTTGTCCAACATTTCGTTTACCTAGATCGCAGCTCTTACATGAACAGCTTCTGTGTAATAACGATGTGCTGAACACGAGTTCAGATTATAAACAGCCGAAAATTGAGGCTAAGAGCTGATGCACACAACTTTCCTGGTAGAAGGTGATAGTGAGGGAAGTCGAGAGGAAGCTTGCTTAGTGAGGGCGAGACTGAGATTAGGATAACACGAGCGCGTCGAGAAAGAAAAATCGAGTTCAATTACCTTTTTTTATTTCCATTAGAATGGAGTAAGGCCCGAACAAGAAGTGGAGACTTTTCGACTTGAAAGAGATTCGGGCCCCTCATACAAGGACTGCAGCAAACAGACAAAATTTCAGAATCACACAGAATAGACTTTCGAAGAACTGCAAAATAGAAGTAAATCTAGTAATTGCACATGCCCCTCATTTCCACGGTCCATACTTTAAAAGCTACACAAGTAGCAAGCGAGAGAGAGAAAAAAGAAAGAAAAGCATAAAAAGCCCACACGTAAATATAAATTGCATACGCGCATACGTATGTAGGTTACTCTTTATCACACAGTATAATAAATATAGGGTTACGCAGAGTACTACGTTGAGCTAGTCATTTCATATAGCTTAAGATTGATCCGTGGCGCACGTTTAAAACTACAGGAAGAAATAGGTGGAGAGGGATAGAGCGCCGAACCCGCAACTAATTTTACTCTCGGAAGCACCCAATATACAGGCACAGAAGATGCGCGCACATCTATTATACTCGCCGCAAGGGCAGCAATGTTTACCACAAGTCGAAATAGCAAGATAGCTACCACAAGCAAGAGAAACTATGAGATGATAATTTCGCTACACCCGAAAGAATCGGTCGCTGACTCTCTCACCAGTGGACATGTAGATGGCCTGGATGCGTTCCCCTCAAAGAGAGAGAAACGAAATTCCATATCGAGCTACATTTGGTGAGCACCGTTTCTGGACACTGAAAGCACCAGTTACCTTTCTCGTGCGCAGGTGACAAGCATGTAAAGGCGGGAAAACTGGAGGTGGGTGCCGACGCTATTTTGACGCACTGTTTGCCGGTGAGTCATGAATTTCGACAGCGTATGGCGGCAACTAATTGTATTATGTCCGAAAGAACAACAACAAAAATAAATTGCATTCTAAAGGAACAAGTATTGTCACGAAGTGAGATATGAGAACTTTGCTCGCACAGCAACGGATGCAGCACGCGAAGGTGCTGCGATATTTGGCGTGGAACACCGACGTACTATGGTTGCGGCATTGCCCCACTACTAAAGAACGGAAACTTCGAGCTTCGTCTTCTCGGCTGATATTTAAAGCTCACCTTCTAAGCTAATAAAAGCGGAGTGGCCAAAGAATAGAATAAGTAGATATTTTCAAAGCATTCTTTATTTGTGTGCCATTAAAAACTGCTCTAATTATCCTACACCGTATGTGGCCTGATCTCAGCGACCACAACTCATTCATATTTATTTAAATGTAGGAAGGTGTCATAAAGCAATAGGGCTTTTTCTTGACCAACTTCCTTATTTAGCACTTCAACCAGGAAAATTATTTTCGCATTACTATGGTGTTCTTTCAAAATGACATTCTCTGATACAAACTGACTTCGTCCTATGCCTGCAGACATCCAAGTCTTATAGTGGCACAAAACAGAGCACCGCTCTTGACGACGTCTATCTCGCATTAGCGGCCGCACTGTTCTTATCTGCGTCAAACTTTTTTCGCGTACAATACAAAATTAACGAACCCACATTTTATTCTGCTAGTCTAAACTGGAATACGTTCTCCCATGTGTGGGCTCCCCACTCCAAATTATGTCCTTTCTCCCAACAACAAACCTGTCATTTTTTCTTGTCTCACTCTTTCTCTCCAGATTCTTCAGTTTTTTTTCAAAGCCCCTTTAGTTTATTACAAAATTGCGACCCATTGGTTCGTAGCGGCACCATATACTAATAAGGTAGTTTTATTCTATGCCAGCAAGCTGTGGTTGTTCATTTCTCAATGCTTGCTGCGTGTCCTGCAGCCGACTTTATTGGTCTAAAGATTTCCTTTTTGTGATTCGGATCTCCTGAGGTCACTTGGACTGGATGAACTTACTCCCTCGCAGCTTCTACAGGTCAACTACCACTCAGGAGTTGTCGCTTCATTTCCCGTCTACTGAGCCTTCCTTTAGTTTCCTACGCATGAATCTCGAAACCTACTCGTACACTTTGAGTGTTCGCGACACTAAATCTTTGTTCTATGCAGTATATCAGCTGGTTCTGCGGAGATGTTACGTAATTTCTAAAGACCAACTCTAGCAGACATTATAATTCTAGTCCTGGACTCGGTGTACTCGTAGAGGCAGGCATTACTTGCACGAGAAAATAAAGTCCATAAAAAATGCACAATCGACCCATTTACGCAAATTCAGTACTGAACTTTTTGTCACCTTACGGCACATATTAAGGTTTACAAATTCTATCCGGTGAAGCTGCAAGGAAAATTCATATGAATTTCATTCTGTTGATGAATTCAGTTTCAAAATATGCGCCTGAAGCTTTCAGTAAAGGCGCCCTCTCGTTCCACTTATCTCCTTAAAAACAATAAAGAGTTTTATGCATCGCAACTGCCAGTGGATCTCTTAGCAAAGTAGGGGAAATAATATATCAAAACTTGTGTCATCCGTAAATGTGGTTGCAATTGAATCTGCCTTGCGGTCACCCTGGCTACAGTTTGTATACAGTATAATCTGCTATAAGTATTTACCGAAGCAATCATTAATAAAGTTTTGTTAATTATTCGATGATTCACGTTGATTTATAATGAAAATCATGACCACCTTCTCGAACAATGTAGCTCAACAATTGAAATTGTGATATTGGTCATGTCTGATTTTTTTAAAAATCGTTTTCTCATAAAAACCGGTATACCGTTCCGGACAATAGTAAAAGTGAAACGCAAGCGCAGTACGCAAGGTAGTTCCGCAGAAGTACAACTAAAGTCATGCTGAAGGGCTGCGTTGACCTGAAAAACACAATTGTGGACGTAGTAGTACTCAAATGTGTCCATCTAGATTCCCTGTTGAGTGTTTTGTGAGAAGGTGCAGATATATAAGCCCATTAATTTTTTGGGGTGTATAGTCATATTTGTTACTTTTTCTTTATCAGTACTCTGTCTGGTACCCGCATTTTCTTTCAATTTATTTTCTTTTATATTCCGCTCTTATAGTGGCCAGTCTGGCCTGCAGCATTGGGATGTAAATGAATAAATAAATAAAGTAATTCATGCCAACTTTCTTGCTGTGTAAGCATTTTTAGATCGCTAAAGATCTGAAGAAAATTTGGTAATAGAGAATATTCTGCAAAATCTCGAAAAAATTGTAAGCTGGCTAACTGTGGAACATGCATCGAGTCAAATATATTCATCCTAACCCTATAATGCCTTACCCGTGAAGTGAATTTCATGTTTTTTTTTCCATAAATTGCCTAAGAAGAATACGTTGCACCTCATATTCATTTTATTCGAACGACCTACAGCTCCTTCTTACTATATTTAAGCTACCATTTTGTTTCATTCGTCGATTCTTTCCGCAAAACTTCCAAGCAGATAAAGGCTGTAATATAGGTTTCTGCTCATAAAATATGTTGCAGTCGCAAAGGCAGATTTACGCAGTGCGTCGTAAATGTATTGATTGCCGCCGTTTTGAGCACACATTCACGTCACCGCGCCGTCGCTTCCGTGTGTGGTGCGGCTAATCGACGAGGTCAAGTTAACGCTGGCAGGGAGCTTCGCCTTCATACATATTGCCCACTTTGCACCGAAGCCTGCGCAGCTCACAAAGAATCTTCCCAACACAATCACCTGGCCCCGGAGAACCCTCAGCGTTATGTCGCATCTACAGAGAGTCATCAATGTTTATGCAAAGCAGCGAAGCGTTTATTTCTTGACAGCCTCACAAGTATTTCCTGTCGCTTTTACCAATCGCTGGCTCTAACATCAATTTCGCTGCGACAGGAATTTTTCTGAAACTCAAGCGGCATTCGTGGGGCCAGCATCATGTGCTGTCTTTAGTGGCTTGTATACCATGAAATCTAACCCCCTCCCTCCTTTCTCTTCTCCTGAAGCCGGTATCTGATTACGGCGTCCTTGAACAATCGGTTGAGCGCAATGCCCCACAGGGCAGTTGAAGGGGTTGAACTGCCTCTGCTCGTGCGAAAAATGCTGCTGCTCAACGGTGGAAGAGGCGATATGTGCATTGTGTGAACATGAACACGAGAGGAAAGACAAAACGCCGGCAAAAGATACGCAAGCAGGAACCGGACGCACATCATGCCCAGCTTGAGGGTGCGGGGTGGACCCATAAAAAAAAATTTAACCTAATTTCGTGCTTTATTTATAGTACCTTGCTACCGATGTGAATTACGTCCCTTTCGGACGAAACTACAGCAATGTTTTGCGAGAATTAAACTGCGCCTGTACTTCAGCAGCCGCGAATAATGAGCAAGCTGGTGTACAGCGTATCTTAGCATTTCTGCAAGCCTTACGTACTGTACTCACCGTTGATATTTAATTCGCCCGTGTAAGAATGCACTCTGTTGATGCACATAAAAGGGCCTGTAGGACAGCATGGCATTAAGGTGTGCTGTAAAATCTTTCATGCAGGAATAATTTTACGTTTCCCATTGTGACTTGCCTATTCACTGTTCTTCTATTAGCCCAATAAATAGCTTCATTGGTGCTGCTTTTGCAAAAATTAATTTTGACGAAGTACATCGGGTATTCTGTTTGAAAATATCGTTTTGTTAAGAAAAAAGCATACCTAATTAGGCATAAGCCACGTTTTTCCGGCCACTGAGCATGCTTTTTTAATTCCTACTCACTTTCTCGCCTCTTTCGCCTTCAGAAACTGTACTTTGTATTTTGTATAGAAATAGAGTCGTGGCGGCACAACAATCGAAAGTCGCTGCCGGATTCACGTTACTAATTCATTTGTCCATTGGTTTGAGCAATAATGTACCGTGTTAAAGAAAAATATTAATTTCTCAAAACAGCTTTGTTCTGCAAGAAGATAGACCGTAAATTTAGGCAGAAACTTCTTCATGTATTTTGAGTATGTCAGTATATAGATAGCCAGTGCATTAAAGTCATTCGCCTGGCTGAGAAAAAAGTTATTATTGTAGTTTCCTTGGGCATTAATTGCCACGAAACTGCGCGTTTCTGAAATTTCCCAAAAGCTTTTGTTAGCACTCGTCATTATTCATCGTTATGCACAAAAGCGGTCCAGTAACATAAACGGTGCTTTCTAACTGCCTTGTTTACAAGTTCACTGCTTTCCGAAGTGAAGGACGACAAAGTTCGCAAGGCAGCGTGTTCGCTACAATAGCCTTGATCATGTTGACACAAACCTTATAAGAACATGTTAAAACTACACACAGCTTTTCTTAGCAAACAGTGAAAGCGGCCGGCAGCATCGCTGTGTTGAGGCCGTTCGCCCAGACCGTTACAAAACAGTGAGATGAATGAATGCGGGTTTGTTTGGCGAAAGGTTGTTTGCCCTCGAAACAAATGAATTTCGAAATATATTTTGTGATCTAAACAAGTTATTCCTAGTTTAACTAATAGGTTGTACACACAGATTGATATTTGTGTTCGCCCAAAAATCCTAGTAAAGTGTACGTCAAGCTTTGGCGAATAATGTATGACGCAATTTCAGCTTCCCCATAAGGCGTTGTCACTGCCGTTCATCGCACCCAGGAGAAAGGTCATGGCTGCACTCGCGTTGCTGAAATTTGCTAGTTATCAACTAACTTATACATGCATGCGCCCTTCTACGCCAATGCAAAGTGACATTCCAAACAAGACAATTTTGTGGACACTGCGCGCTTACTTTATCACACTGTCGTAATGGAAAAAAAATAATCCGCGGACACCCAAGCACTTCTTTTCAGTTGTGAAAAATGAAAGCAACAATGTCGAACTGAACGCCGCTGAGCCTTCGTTCGAGTTTTCGCGCTGCGAGTAACGTACAATTGCGGCACATGCTGCCCGAGCCAGCAAGCAGCAGCAGCCTGCTGTGCCGACGCTGCAGGCCACCGTAGCCCTCTCCGACGAAAGACAGAGGGATTAGCAGTGGCCACAAAGGGCGGCAGTTAAGCTTAAGCTAAGCAGCTAAGCCCAGTAGAGGTTAGAGAGAGGGAGAGAAGTACGCGCCGGCTTCTAACAGCGAGACGGCGACATTCGCTCGCGCTCGTCACGTGACTGCCTCACCGACGGCAACCCGCCCAGCCCCGCAGCGTCGCCTCCCCGTATCTGCTCCGCGGAGGCCCTCTGGTCAGGTGGCGTCGCCTCCAGTGCTTCTCCCCTGACGCAACAGCGTGTCGCCCAATCTGCTTTGTCGAGGCGCAGTCACGATGTGGTGTCGCAGCCAATGGGAATTTAGGCGCCGTTTCACAGCTACTGACGATGGGTTTCTCGCTCAATGGGCCATTTGATGCCTTCGCCTCAAAAGGAGAAGAAAACGTCACATCCCATGTCAGAGTATGTCGAGTGCCGTTACAAAATCAGGCATACTAGAGAGGAATATGGCTCAGAGAGAACACTGGACGAGCTTTTACACACAATTAGTAAGCAGTAATAACAAATAGTAAGCAATACCCGACCTATGCAAGGTTAAATTACGCACGAAAGTCACCCTATGCCCACAACACAGTTCATAACAGCTAACATGCAAATACGTACACTGTTGACAGCGATACTTTAACCGTGACACCTTGTCTTGAGGACAGCCACCTGTCGTCGACGTAGAACAACGCGTTGCTTACTGCCTGCGGGTGGACGGTAAATTTCATGGTAGGGGCCTCCGCAGCGCAGTTGCGGGCGACGAGTCAGCTCATCAGGCTGCTGCTGCTGCTGCTGCTCCTGCTACTGCCACCGACGACGACGACTACGCCAATGGCGACGACGATGACGACCATGGTGCACTACGACGATACTGAAGCTGCAGATCAGCAAGTGGACATCATAACATTGCGCAGCCGGCAGAACTTTGCCCTCTGCACAGGCCATGACGCCTTCTTTACGATTGATTCACCCAGTGTACTGTTGAAGACCCGTCTGTTCATCCTTCCAGGCCCGCGTCAGCTCTCACCTGTGCCAACTCAACAGATTTGTTTCTTTTCGTTTACCGATCTCTTTTCTCGCGTCTCGCATAACTTCTTTTTTCCGTTTTCACGCTATTTTCCTGGTTAGACGCGTACCATTTTAACTTTTTTTGGCATTACTCTTCGGGCCACGCATCACGTTTTTCTTGTTTCTTCGTAAGAATAACCGATACTCATGACATGTAACACATGCTTAACTAAACATAATAGTTGAATGCCCGGGTCATCGGCTTTCATGCAGCATTGCTTCTGAGATGCACCTAGTGGAACGAGCTTGCACTGCGCTATAATCATTCGAACATTGTCGTTCATTGCAATCTACATAGTGCATGTATTTACTGGAGGTACGAGAATTACTCTACGTTTTGTAGCGGTTGGCGCATCGTTCACTATGATATGACCGGGATTCAGACCCTGAACGCTCTTCGTTCCTCAAAGTGTATAAAGAAAGTAGTAGTGTTGGTCTATTAGCTGGGCCTAGCAGATTCACGGTAGTTCAGTTAATCGGTCGAAAAGAAGCAATAGAAATGCCACAATAAGGGCAAAAACAGCAAGAGAATAAATGTTGCTTTCAGGGCATTCGGTCTGATTTATTTCATTACAGCTAAACTTAAAACGAATAAAGAATGGTTCGATTAGCATGTATTTCTCATATGAATGTTTGCAGTGGCACACGTCAAGCCTTAAAGAGCGCGAGGTTAGCTGAGAATAGCGCGAAATCCCGAATTTAAAATTTCCAGAAAGTAGGGAATTCAAAGCATTTTTCGATTGCTCAACTTCTAACTCAGTAGCGGAGAATAGAGGTAAATGTAAGACATACGTTCAGTATGTAAGATGAATAGGATAAAAAAATATATTCACGGTCTTTCCAATATCACAAACCGATGCGCCACACAATGATAGACACTGGACAGGAAAATAGAAAGGAATAACCACGACATTCACGAATTTGCTTTTGGGCACAAACCTTTCTGGGAAAATACGACATGTACCATCACATTACTTCTCCAAATATGGGACTGTGTGAGAAAAGCAGCTCATAAAACAATGTGACAGCATCAGCGAAATATCGATTTCCACATGGATGAAAAAAGAGCGAAGCAGCATGACAGAACCGAGCGAATGCGCTGATTCCTGGAAAATACGTCAATTCTGCCCCAATTCTACTGCATGTTCAGAAAAACAAGCCTTACTCCTTAAAGTGGAAAAATATGAAAGTTTGAAAATAGAGGCATAGAGACATGTGCCTGTTCATCGGTGTCTTGCTCATTCCTAACTCCCGACAATCTGTCTGGCACTGTCAATGTGATATCTATAGGGAAAGAAATCCACGACCGTTTATTTGGATAGCTGCCAGTTGCCTGTCAAGTAGAACGTTCGCCATAGGACGGCAAGAATACGGTATGCAAATTGGGACAACTGCTATTGTCAGGCGCTGCGACATCGAAAAGTTTAAGCATTGTTTTTATTTTGGCTCAGGCTTTATTATGCTAGATCTAAAAAAAAGACGACCTGTCAGTATAGAGAGTTTTGCTTTTCCCACGTAGATAGACAGACTGCGACAACACCCTTCACAAACCTGAATAATAAAAGAAAGCAAACGAAGAGAAATGAATCTTTTATGTAAATAAGGATTCTATGCGCTCGCTTTTACACGGGCAGTGAATAACTCAGCGTGTTTTTGTTTTTATTTGTGTGTGTGCTCTTGTTGTTGCCCATCGTGAACCATAAACCTTATTTTAATGTCTCCTAGACAATGCCAGAGAGCGAGAGAGTGCAGTTGCTGGCAGCAGACGTTTCACCCATAAAAAAATGAGTCAGAAACTTGAGATACCAGGAGCAGACACTCGTGAATTATACTTTAGACACAAATATACAGCAGGTTAGAAACTTGGGCGTGTCGGACTTAGCATAGTTAGAATTCGGGAAGAGAGGGGCTCAGCCAAGAAATACACAGATAAGCGCAATGTGTGTAGTTGCTCTTTGTGTATTTCGTTCAACGCTCGCCTTCGAAAAGTTTAACAGAAAGAGAGCAGCGCAAGAAGCCGTTGTGTGTCGCTGTATGGGGATAAATTCTGCGCGTGTTCTAGGTATGTGCTAGTCACCGCTGTACGCACCCCAGTTGCTAATGGGTGCGGAGTTCTGCATTTCAACACCGTATGGAGGGATCAAATTTTTACCTCTCCTAGTATGGACGAATGGTTACGTCCGAACGTATCGACGACGGAACTGAACATTACCATCATTCATTCAACACTGAGACTTTTCTAGATTTGGATTTACCTATTCACTTGTCAAAAACAGACAACAAGAAATTGTGATCTAGCGCTCGATCTCAAATCTTCTACAGCAGTGGGACGCACCAATCTGTTACGTTCACTGATAAGTGGTAAAGAAAGTAGCATATACATGAAAGAATTTCAGCTCACGACAAAGGGATTATATTTTGCGCGCCTTCTTATTCACTTCAATGAATAAAAGGTGCAGATAAGTACACTGTATCCTATAATATATGTTGGAGTTTTAAGCAGTTTCGGAGCAACAGAAATGCTTCCACTCATATTCGGAGTGTAGTCTCAGCAGTCTACTCATTAGTACATGTTTCTGCACGTTTACCATATATCTCGTGATAAAAACCCGTCGGTTATTTTTCTTGTGCTTATTCAGCAAGATCATACCGTGTTCCAGGCTTTCGTTGACCAAACCTTGTCAGAAACCGCGCGGGTGGGAACCTTTGCACGAAAGCAACCAAACTAGACGAAACGTCTTGTTTCGACAGTTTCGTTTTGGACAAGGTTGCAATAACACTGGCGTTACTTTGTTTCAGAACAGGGACCTCGAGAGTGTTCAGTTGTATCTCCTGGAAGAAACGCTGCTATATTGTAACACACCTGGAAGGAAACAATAGCAGAACACGTTCTAAAACAATCGCAAGGTTCTTTGGGCGTATTATGGGGACTATACAGAAACTTGTACGGCATTCTATCTTTGGGAAAATGCGTTTGGTCTGCGACTACGCTACTGTGTCCGCTTTAAATACGCCATTGTTTTTATTTTGCAAAGTAATGTTTACGAAGTCATCTGGAAAACTCAGACTGAGCTTTAACTTCTACTCACAACGCACGTTTTCATTTATATCTCTTTGTCACGCCATACTGTAAAGATGGCGAAAAAAGGGCAATTTATATGTAGCCAACGATACTAGGATAAAGTAGCTGTTTTGTTGGTCTCGGCCAAAACAGCGTGCTAAACAAATAATAAATTTTAAAGCGCCTACTAGCTTATTGGTTATTTGGGTACTCACTTAGCACCAGTTTAGCCTTAAATGGAAGGTACGAGTACAAAATTAAAAAATAGTAGGCCTAATAACGCATGTCCACTAACACAACGAAGTACATGTTTTCAAATAGCGCATATAAAGCACAAAGTTCCAATTCACAAAGAAGAGCAGGTGCCAAGACAGATGCCAACTAATTATATTAGGCACCCTTCTCGCTCACAAGCTCTAACGCAGCACACAAAGCACATTTTTTTTTATTGCGAAAGCAGTTATATGGACACTGCAAGCGCATTTCTACCGTGAGGTTCTCTTTAAAGTTCAAGGGCGATAAAATCGTCGCCGCGCGCCCCATGCTGTATATGCGAGTGAAAGCGTGCGAAGGTGAGCCTGCGATCACGGCTCAATCTCGCGCACGAAATGGCGCAAGCGCGCCATCTTCTGTCCCGCCGTAGGCTACTGGCGGAGGGGAGGGCGAAGGGGGGGAAGGGGCGTTCACCTCCGGGCGGCGCGTGCGCCCGCCCGGTCCGCTGTATCGTGAAAGTCATCTGCGATAGGGACAAGATCCGCCATGGGTAAGGAGGGAGGGCGGGGGGGGGTAGTATTTACTTGGAACGGCGTGGTCAGCCACGCCTGCCAGCAGGACCTTTGTGTCCTGAAACGATCTGCGACGCGTACGCAGTCCGCCCAGCACTGTGTTATCGCTTCGTTCTCGTTGATGCGAACGCTAGCACGAAGGCCAATGCGCTCGCGTCTGCTGCCGCACTTACTCACTACAGCGTTTTGGCAAAGAGTTTCCGCGGTCATCGTGTAAGATGGTGTTCATGTTTGCTTTTGCGCGCTTGGCACCTTGCTTGTTAATTTGGCTATTATGCCTATGCTTACAACTTTATACTGCCGAAAAAAAGTACCATCGTAACTTAGTGTAGGTGTCCACTCATTTCCTATCGCAATCAATGCTTCGCCTTTCGAGCGAAACTGCGCCTTTTTAAAGCCCAAAAACAGTCAGCATATTAAGCCCTAAACTTAGCCTACAAATCACGAAGCGCTTTTTTATTGTATAAAGAATAAGCGACTACGACAGGAAGTGCTGACTAGCACTTCCTGGTGATAACTTCTTATTACGCGTAGAAAGTTCTCGCTTTCTAGTTTCTATATGATTTTAAAGCAACTCTTTCTTTGTCTCTTCCTTCGCCTTTCCCATTGCTGCTGCTGCTGCTGCTGCTGTCGCCTGGCACCGCGTCCAGGGGGGTTCAGAGCATGTGTATACATGACAGGAGCGTGCAGAGAGGAGAGATTACGCGAGAAGCTCCTTTTGACTTTTGCACCGTGTTCTATGTGCGCAATGCCCTCTGGAGCTCCCTGCGTGCTCCCACATTAGCCTATTGACAGCTGTAATTACCCTTGATTCCCCACAAAAGCATTGCAGAATTTGCAACACTTACCTTTCTAATAACGTGCAAGTCCAGAGTTAAGCTAGATAGAATGGTGGAAAGTAGGGAGGGGGGGGGGGGGTAGACAGGAGGCAGGGAATGGGTAGAACCGACGTAGTCGCCAAATGAGTAAATAACGGACTTGCCACTTGAAGTTCCCATACATTGAGGGGAGGGCGGGAGAGGGAGAATGCGACTTGAGAAGCCTAGGATCTGCTACAAGTAGACAGGACAAGCTTGTTTACAAAACACGTTATTTCTAAAAAACTAAAAAAAACCCTATTTCTAAGCAGAGAACTTACGCACGCCGTGCAGAAGCAAAGCCACAACAAAGCGCACCGTAGGATCATAGGCGACACCACGGAAGAGATCGCCCGTCAAATCAACACTTCTGAGCCCACCACTGTAGCTTGACGTCTGTGGCACGGCTCGACGTCGTACGTTCAATCCTGACCGTGGCAATAGCATTTTGGTGAGGGCGAACTAAAAAAAAGAAACACGAGTGCACTTAGATTTAGGGACATGCTAAAGAACACCACGGTGTCAGAATTAATCCGAAATTCTACATTGCGGCGTGCCTCATAATATCTTTGTGGTTTTGCTACGTATAGCCCCATAATGCAATTAAAATTTATTATTTCTGAAACGGTGCGATGTGTTATGTGAGGCGACCATAATCAACGCTTTCAGACATTATGAACAATTACCCACAACAACGCCTCATGTGCATGTCTGCTACGCAGACAAACTGCAGTGGAGCGCGCAAAGTAACGTTTAACATGCAATCACCACTCCCATGTTGCACTAAAAATTAAGGAAATTAAACATTCGCCGACACCCACGGCTAGTTATCTTCACTGAAAGCAAACAGCACAGAAAGTTTCGCTTGCCTCAATTCTCACTGTGCGTGGGATACTACATATTTCATTGTGTTTTTTTTATTTTAATTATCGCCAGACAGGGAACACGGAAACACAAAGTCGAGAAATGTATCAGTTGCCTGCTCACGCGTTGTAATTATACAATGGTATAGTTATATTATTGTTGCAGGCGTGAAGACGCATCTTTAACAATGTAAAAGTATTCCGCTAGAATAGTAGCTTGGGCTTGCTGGTTTACCATCCTGGTGTTAGCGCTTGTGGTGTGGTCTTCTCGTCTTGTGTCCCTTCTACGTGTTGCGCTGTTAACACCAGAATGTAAGAGTAGTGCAGGCATTCCATTTAAGCTTGTCAAAATCAAAACGCAGACTTTTCTACCCACCTTTTCGCAAATCTCACGAAACCGTACCATCGAAGTTTGCACCCTTAGAGAAAGAGGAAGTGTTGTTAGAGGTACCATGATATTTCTCTCATGCTTTGAAGTTTCCAAGCACCCGTCGATATTGTCGCTGTAGCTCATTTAATGTCGATCTCGGACTCGCACTTTTTTACGGCTAATGAAAGTAGATATAATCTGAACCATTTGAAAAATGTTGACAATCACCTCAGTGATTCAGTCTTTTCACTATGGTAGCTACTAGTTTCGAAGAGCAAGTTTCGGTTTCGGTATCTGGCACATGAATTGGTCGCGACGTCACGTAGCCCACGTTCACTTTATTCCAGTGAACACGCTTCAGTTGCCATAAACGAGCCCCTCCTAAACAAAAGCGCTGACAACTCTAGTTCATTTTCATCCAATGACAAATTATTTCCTATAGTCTTAAGTGCCTCATGACGTAAGCAAGTTTCGCTCACTCTCGTGACATCACAGGAGTGTCGATGATGCGGGTACCAGCATTGCGAAACGGCTTCAGTCTGATAATAAAATATCTTGCAGTGATCAGAGAAGCAGACGTACAAGACGCTTTCCCGACGAGCGCCTAGTTTACTTCTGCTTCTCCTTGCTGTCCTCGAACCTGCGCTGAGAGCACTCGAGCCCAAATCCGCCTACTTGTCTTCATTACACTCGGACGGGTTGCCGAAGACGGCTCTGGTGGGCAGCATTCGTTGTTTCGGTATGGCAGGAGGCCTTGTCGGTGATTACCGCATCGCTGTTGAGAGAATGCGGCAGGAAATCGTGCCGATGCGCCATTGCAGTGATCAGAGAAGCAGACAAGATGCCATTCCAGCGATTGGTTAGTTTACTTTTTGCCCCTTCTTCTGTCGTCGCGGTCGCAGGGTGAGCGTCGAGCCCAGACCCGCCTATTGTCCTTCACTTCGCAAAAAAGTATTTGGAAGGCTTTATACTCGCGAAATACGATTGCTTTACGTGCGACATACCCACGTTCCACTTTCCATAACTCGCAGAATGCGTGTGAGTGGTCCTTCAAGCTGGATTAACACGAACGAGCGATTGATGAACGTCCGTGATGTAGCTCAATGCCGCGGAATTATACCGCGCACAAGGACAGCGCAGACAGGCTTCTAGAGGTATGGCTCACTGTCGCTCAGCCACTTCACGCTGTTATCGACTGCAAATATAGTGAAGCTCTGATTATAATTTCGCGTTAGGTGAGAGCATTTTTTAATATCTAATAATGCTATCCGACAGCTACTTTATCCCGTTTATTATTGTCTATATTACACTAGACATTCAGATTATCGGAGGTTTATTTTTGTTTCCACATGCTTCTAGTTTTTCTTCTTGTCATATGCGCTAATGCATTCACAAACAGGTAACGGCAACAGTCTCACAACGCAATTTCTTGTTTGCTTGTTTCTTTGTTTGTTTGCTTGCTGGCTAGTTTGTTTACTTGTTTGTTTTGTTTCTTCTGCAGGCACGGTTGTTCGAAAAGTGACTTCGTTATGCAAATGAGTCGTCATCTGCAAGAATGATGGGCGTTCGTATTTCCTAGAATGCAGTAATACCGCGCCGCCTGTGCAAGTTTGGGTTCTTTGAATGCCGTTGTAATGCACGGCGTTCGTTGTGCAGACTTCATTCTTTTTTTTTTACGTTTCGCGAACTGCAAAAGTAAACTGGCGCAGTGCTGGCAAACCAAACGCGTCAAAAGCAAAACAGGAAGGAAGGTAACAGGACGAAGCACGTCTTATGTTTGCGGATGCGTTGTTCGGGCGTTATACGCTATTTTCGCATCAGGTCTTCGCGCACCGCGGCAGCTATTGTTGCGCAAGTACTTACCGCTTAAAAGAAGAAAAGCACGTGCTTATGTCTCGGAGTTGTACGCCAAGCAGAGCGAGGATTGGAGTACAAGATTTGCAGGCGGCACTGTGCTCACCTGTCTCGCAAAACACTTTTAAATGAGGCGCGCGCTCGGCGCTTTCGTGTTTTCTTGTGATCCGAAATGGAAAAAACTCGAAGCAAAAGTTGCCAATCGATGCAGACTCGCTCTCCTCATGAAGCGTTTTATTCAACTATTCAGGCCAGGTTCTAAGTAAGGCGATAGATTAGCCGCACCAGGAACGGCGTTGTTGCCGAAGTTGACTTCACTTCCCGGGAAAACACTTCTCGCAACTTCGAAATCTTTCCTTCTCAGAAAACAACATCAACTCGTTCTGTAGTTAGCGGTTGTTCTCAGCTCTACGGGCCATCTTTCCTTTTCCTGAAAGCTCCAATAGACTTAGGCTTCTTGCAGGGTTTATTTGGTTATGTATGGCGCCGTCTCTACTGTTACAGTTCTGCATTAAAATAGGCTAAAATTCCTTCGACGAACAAAAAAACATGCTGCTCATAGAAAGCATACAATTATGGGTGCGCCTTTGCTTTCATCCTGAATCGAAAAGCGAGAAAATATCTTGTATGCTTCGGATTTATGATGTTATAAGAATAGTGAGAGTCACCATGATAAATAAAAAGGAATTCACAAATGTAAGCGACCGGACCAGAACGAACCTGAGGCGTAGAACAGAGGGATTTACACACGCTTTGCTTATCCTCTTTTTGTGTACTGTCACGTGCTTTTCGTGTATTACATTTGTGAAACTATAGCACAAACGAAAAACCACAGCGCCTACAATTTTATAGTCCGTAAAGTAAAATGGATCGAGTCGAGGAAAGTGAAAATGGTGCTTAACAGCGCTAGTCTGTTCATTCTTTGAGATTGTAGCAGCAGAACTTGGAGGGACACGGACACAGAAAGGAACGACTAGACGAAAAAGCAGCTGCTCCTCGTCTAGTTGTTCAATTCTGTGTCCGTGTACCTTAAGCCTAGTGGCACTCTAGTGGTGGTCACAAGACACACGCAAGATCATACGTGCGTTATGTCGCGGCAGTGGTGTATAAGATCTCGCTAACATGAGCCTAAGTTTATGTGAGGAAGATTGTACACTTCGTGAACGACTGCGCACGGGAATTGGAACTCGCTGTAAGATTGATTGAAATACCAATCTGTCTGCTCACTGCGGAGCCCGCACTGGTCAAGCACAGCTTCACTCGATAGAACAGTTGGGAGGAGCAAGAACCCAAGCAATAAAAGAAAAAAGAATGCAATCGAAGCAAAAGAATACAACAGTTCTGTTACATACGAACGATCTGCAAGTTACGTTTCTTAAGCTAAGGCCTGTGCTGACCTATGTCCAAGGATAGCTGCCAAGATAGCTGCCAGCTATGTCTTCCTCTGGGGTCGTTCCCGTGTCATCTTTCGCACATTAAGATACTGGATCAAGGTGCTGTGACGGTTGTAACCAGTATTTACAGGAAAGAATGCCACGGTAATACGTTTAGTGGATTCAGCGAAACAATAAGGTACGTGCCAAAAGTAAATATATCTACAGTGCATACCGTGTACCAGCTGTACGACTGAGATTCAAAAGGGTGTTGATTATTCTTTTCTCTTTTTTTTTTGGGGGGGGGGAGAGGAGTACTAAATATTAGCGCCATTGTCATGTACTTCAAAGAGCAGGGATGCTAGGAAACTTTTGACACTATCTTTCTTTTATATTCATTTTAACATACAAGCAAAGCGGAACATTGCCATTGTCTTGTTTGGCGGGTTTAGGTCGAAGCAGTCTGTCTCTAGACAGCCCGAAAGTACCAAGAATCGTCACATACTACATACAAAAGTAATTACGGGCATTAAGAAATTGGAGTCGGAAAGGTTGCAACTTCGAGGAACGCATTGCCGGTTGAGTTGTCGGCATGATGTGCGAGGTGTGCACGTCGTTTCTGGTCATGCAATGAAGATATAAATAATAAAATATCCAGTATAAGTACCATGCAATATCGATATGATAAACTTAACACGGTGAAACAAATTTAGAGGATGACCTCCGTTCCACGTTTGAAGTCCCGAATTAACAGCAAAGCGCGAGAAATTTCAAGATGTAGCTCGCGGCGGAGGCATTATTGAAGGCCGCTGGTCAAGCGTATGGGAGCCGGTTGTAGCATGGCTTCCACCTTGCTATGCTAGCGTACTGGACACGTGAGCCACTTCACCAGTCCAGTTTCTTTCCTCTGTATCCATCTTTGTGTCAGTTGTTTCGTTAGGCCTAGTCAGAACTAGCCTAATTTTCTGCGTAAATGACTGTCCCATTATTCATAGAGTTGTGCTTTTTTCATATACGTCGTTGATGCTGAGAGTATATCATATATTACATTAGGCAATACTTCCGAGCCCATGAAATGAATAAGAAGATGCATTGTTTTCCCACAGACAGAAAACTCCGCTTTTTCATTGGTTTTGATTGCTTTTTTATTAGTTTTATGGTATAATATAGCAATGAGAAAGTGGCGTTTTGCCTGAAGGAACATCATATTTATTAGATTTGGAGTACGAAGAGTTTGCTCCTACGATTCTCCTCGGCGCGTTTCATATATTAGATAAGTAGCGATGTTAAACACATTCCGAAGTCGTTTTAGGCTTATACGTTTTACAATTTTTCTGTGTTGGTATGTTTCATCACATCTTGCTTCAATGTGTCACGATGTCATTTGTGTGTTGCTTTTCGTGTATATTGCTGATATGTTTTCCTTCTATGGCAATGTTGTTCGTGCGCTGCCCATGCACTCTCTTTTGTAATGCTAGGCGTGATGAGGTTTCTGTGCGTAAAAAATATGTTTTGGTTAGACACCGCCTGTTTTCTCAAATTTATAAAGAAGGTGGACACAATGATGCCGCAATGCAACTTTTTCCCTTATTTGCGTTTATATCATGTATGCATATGAGTTTAATTGTTAGCGAGATAGCAAAACTACCTGCCTCAACTCAAATTCATTTGAAGAAGTGGGGCTCTATCATTTACATTCAGCGACTTGGTATAAGAGCTTTTTTAACCGGTACATGAAATTTGTGGTGGCTCTCTTTAAGGGCTCATTTTATATTATATCTTTCATTTTAAATGTGCCTTTTATACTGATTGTCCGAGTGGATAAAATTATTCGTGTACGCTTTTTAGGGATATTCTTTATACACATGATTTAAGTAACGACGTTTTAGAAGCCATTTCTAAACACAGTTACAATTTTCTCCTTCCGTGGTATAAATTTTACTTCTGATCACGGTCTTTGAAGAACGCAATCTGCTTACAGTTTTGATACTGAACGTAAAATGGCGCCTTTCTTTTAAACAAATTGATTTAACTTGCTGATTCCGTCTGCCGGACAGCGAAACCTGGATGCAAGAAACGTCAATTCATTGAACTTCAAAGCCAAAGGCATTTCACTTGCGAACACAGAGGCTGCGACTTATGGCCTCAAAACTTACGCACACTGAAAAAAAAAAAAACGCTCAGCTGCTGGTGACCCTAATTATTTGTTAAAATTAACTGTTTTTTATTATTCCACATGCTGCAATTTTGTATTCTTCAACCGAGCGCAGAAAGCCAGTGTATTCCCCGATATCAGTTTAGCCACTATGCCGGGATTACCTTAAAATTCGCCAGATATCAATTTAACAAGACGACATTCCCCCTTTGCCGGTCATGTGGTGAGTCCTTGTCCCGATACTAAATTCTCTCTTTTTCTCGATTTTCCCCTGCTTGAGAGCTGGTCCACTCAGATTACTATCCAGCACACGCACGTGCCTTTCCCAGGAATTCCTGGCTTCAATGAGTGGGACCAAGCCTTGCGCGGCGTTCAATTTCGAGCGCACATTTATATGCACGTTATCCTGCTGAAGCTCCATTTTCGCCGAGTGCCTCGTGCTTCTACAAATTTACAATAGAGCTCTAACGAGCTCAGTATCCCCCGATTTTGGTTGCTGGGGACGGTGGCGGGGGGGGGGGGGATGGGAGGAGGGATGACCTGCTTCCAAACACACTCCACCACGCTACCTTGCATAACCCTTTCCCCATCAACACTGCCTTCCCTTCCCCACGGAAAAGACAGGTCTCGCTATTGTGCCCGAGAGGACCATCTGAATCACTCGAGCCAGTTTTCCCAGAGGCTCAAGAAATGTTCCGCTATCTGCGGAGTTGCTTGAACACTTGTATTAAGGAGCTTACTGTGGGAACCAGCGCTGCCACTCACTGCCTAATTGGATGCCTGAAGGGCGGAAATTCGCAGTGAAACCCCAGTACTCCTCGCTGTCAGTGTATCAACGTTCGCGCGATGTGTCACTTGCTGAGACCCGCGAGCAGAGCCCGTCAGCGTTCTTCGAACTCTGCTCCGTGCTTAGGACTAATTGAATTCCAGATGACGTCACAAGCCGCGGAGGTGCTGATGTCTAGGCTAACAGCAGTTTCACTTTATACTGTATCAGAGCCGAAATCTTCAGAATGGCCGAAATGAGTGCAACTTGGAGAGTTCTGTTTGTTATATTGAACTTAGTGCTGTGCTTTCTTTTTCAGTTGCTTGCCCTGGAGAGGTGTGAATACATAGGATTCGTTTTTTCCAGAACTAACAAAAGCTGGTACATTGTTTCCCTAAGAAAATTTGGACAGACCTGCATTAGTTGTTGCTCTGGTCACTAGTTCTCCTTGACAGAAAACACGCCTTGCAATATGTTATAACGAATTCTGTTCCTGTCAATTTCTTATACCTGAAATCAATTTCAATTCAATTTATTTCATGCGAACATTGTCCGCGAGCCTGGCACTAAATACATTCACTATTCTCAGAGGCTGGACAAGTTTGGAACTAATATTATAAGTTGAAGTCTAAGAGTCATCTAGTGCATTACGCGCGCATCTTTCAACGTCACACATTTTAGTGTTAAAAGGAACGCTAAAGTATTATTACGTGTCTGTGACGGTGGGTATACAAGCTGGTAGGCAGACATGCTGGAGAAGAAGAACACACTAGGCAGTTTATCGCCTGATTTAATGCAGTCTATATTGATAGTGCAGTGGACATAAAACTGACTGCTGTTGCTGATGATGATATTGACGGTAAATATGGCTGCTTCCTACCATATTCCCACATGGATTGAAAGAGAGAGAGAGAGAGAACAACTTTATGAAATGTCCTTGCTGGTGTCAAGGGGGCAGGGGCCTGGAGACTAGCTCCACCAGAGCTCCCCTTCCTCAGCTAGCAGCCCGACCTTGAGTGCGACGGTGCGAAGACCCCTCTATATTGGAGCGCCAGAACGCATGGTCAAGCTGAACGGAGACCTGCTTGCCCAAGAAATGATAGGCCGGAAACTAAAATGCGTCAGTGCCTGCTTACGCACCAAGTGATCGCGACATTCCACACCAACAAGCCGCACACTTGATTCAATTTAGTGGGAACATGGAGCCCATCCATGCAGGGCATGGCTCCGCCGAGTGCTCCACCACCGGCGCCTCATGAAGTGTTTCAACGCACGCGCAATGAAAGTCATTGGCGAAAAACACGGGCAGCCGCGGGCTACGATCAGTCGTCGGCCAAGACTTCCCGAGGTGTCGGTGGTGGCGCTCGGCGGAACGCTGCAACGGACTCTCGCGTTCCCGTTAGCAGTAGCCGCGTCTGTGCACGCGAATTCAGGCAGGTGTAGCGGCAGCAAATTCTATTTGTTAAAATAAAATACTAAAATGTGTAACTTGGGCAGTTTCACAATTGTATAGAGCTAGTGGTGGTGTGGTTTGATAGATGTAAATCCTATAAATATCTGCGCAAGAGGTTTTTGCCCGTCACATCAAGAGTTAAACTCCATGTCAAGAAAAGAGAGAGAAAGACCCACTGCGAGTCGTATGGGTTTCGTTTGTCGTCACGGCATTTATTCGCACAAAGACTTTTTGTCTCTTCATGATTTCATTAATATTGAGTGGGTGCAATATAGCTTAGAAAGAATGTAAGAGCTTCCACCCCACAGCTCCGTGACAACGCGGAAGGAGTGCGCCTGCGCGCGCGTGTGTGTGTGTCTTTTTTTTTTTTTTCTTCATCACGTATTTTCTATGTGGCGCTTCAGCGTGGGAGGAGTCAAGTTTACGGACCATGCTATCAACGAAAACCTGAGGCGGAAGTCAAAATACCACGAGGATGATGTTGCAGCTTGGAAAGGCTGGCAGACGTAATAAACGAAGCATAAGTCGAAGAACGCAGCTTGGGGAAAAAATGACAAGCGAAGAAAATTGGCTTCGCTCAGTGAACGCCACTCTTTGTCGTAAACCTTTTCTGGCTCCATGTATAAAACCTCATTTTCGTCATTGGGGCTGGTGGTGAAGGCAGAGCTCTAAACATAAGCTACAAGTTACTCCATGACGCCACTCCAGAGCATGCAGTGTCGTATAATAGTATAATTAGTTCCCATACCCCGCTTCCAGATATCCATTTCGTCGAGAAGGAAACCGGAAAAACGCCATTTTCATTGGGTCCTGAAGAGTCGATGCGCCGCTTGCCTTTTATAGCCGAAGCGCGCCCTGCGCTTGCACATGGCCAAGTGAAGAAAGGGCTTGAGTACTTGAGAGAAAGAACTATGAGGAGTCAAAAGTGAAACGTCGGCTCATTTCTGACGGCTACGGACAAGGTTGCTTTACGGTACATGTCCCGTGGTGTTTGCGTGGGAGCCAAGTGAATGAGTACGCTATTGGCTTAGGTGCTGCTGGTTCTGACGCTGTCGATTTTTGACATTTTACAGCGAAGTTGTCCAGGGCTACTTACCCTAGGATCGTGTCATCATGTAGACACCAAACTGCCCAGGTTCTCGCGGTTTTCCGCCAAGTATGAACATCCTAGCTTTACAGACCTTTCAAATTTAGCTGTATGAAACTGCGTATACCGTCCATTTTCCTTATAGAGTCGTAGTCTGGAAGCGCGTAAGGATCCCTGCTTTCCGACGTTTACAAATTTTTTGGGAAGTGTCTGTTAATATTTGGGTTGATCAGTTTGAGGAACCAGATCGAGAAAAATGGAGAGCCGAAGAAGGAAGGACGGAAGGTGTTAGATAGTCCTCCTTTGAAAGCCGAGAGCAAAAAAAAAAAAGATATTGAGGGGCAGAAATTCAGAATTTTCTGCGAGTGCCATCAACTCGGACACTTTGCTTCTTCTTGTCAAAATCAGCGCTTTGTATTCTCATTTCTCCCATCTTTCAGGCAATTATGAAAACCCGGCGCTTCTTCAACCATTCATAAGAGATTTCACGGTGAACTGTGAGGGCGGCAGGGTTGTCGGGGATTCATCCGTCGCCGTAGATGTCGTTTATCCTTCTTATCTAAGTGCGAGTGGCTTCTCTGGTGAGTGCGCATGGATGCGGTAGGTGGTGCCGCCAGACAGCGTGTGCCTGGCTTTGATTGACATCCACATTGAAAGCACTTGAGGTGCACTAAGAACTCAGGCGGCGGTTTCAGTAAGACTTGCAAACGAGTACGCCCATGCTTATATTGTAAGAAGTCGGAAATGCTTTTAAGGAAAAGGGGGAACTAGCTTTGGACAGGAAAGATTTGCGATATAGTTCATTCAAAAGCACGACAACTCGCTAGCAAGCTGAAATGTGATCCGCCTACCTCGACAGGCGCATGCGACACGCTTGAGCAAAGCACGCACAGATAAATGCTAGAATGCGTTACCGGTCCAGACAGTAGGAATGACAAATGTAAGGGCCCTTTGCTGAGAATACGTCAGGGAACAACTGTGATGTTGAAGGCTTAGGTCGCCGTTTTTTGAGAACAAGATCGTCTCGATGTTATCTCAACTTCGTTAACCGGTTGTTTTATTCTCAACTTCCATAATCAGCAAAGTATTCAAAAGGCTATCTGTTGATTTATATCTTTAAGTTAACTGTCCTATAATTTGTTTAGGTGCTGAATATTTCTTTCTGTTCCCTGCCAGCTGTGCTATGTTTAAACACGAGCATGGTAAGCTTTTTATGAGAGTTGGGCGCTCACTGTTTGTTTCGCGTGATATCTCTTGTTTAGTTTAAGGGAAAGAATCCACATCTACAACGGGACCACCACGACGGGACCACAATTCAAGCGATAGCTTTTTTCAAAGCCCACTAAAATTCCAGGGGGAAGGAAGTAGGCCTCATATCGCGACACCAGCTAATTGTTGCTAAGTCACATGCCGAGCATGCAGTTGCCAGGCACACACCGCTAGAAACGTCACCGTTGGTGCGGGGCGGACCGCTAGTCTACATTAAAGCAAGGCGCCTCTGTCAGCAAGTGCTTTGGATATATAGCAAGTGTCCCTCTGGAACGTGGCTGCAGACCCTTGCCAATCGGGATAATCTGTCTACGCTCACTCTCGTATGTATTTTCTTTCTCACTGCGTACGGTGCACAGGGCACGATACTATCTTATAGCCCCCGCACATTATACACAACATCACGGTGTTCGCAAGAAAGAAAAAAATTCGCCTGGAAGTTTCCGGTAGTCGCTATCGCAATAAAACATTACCAATCCAACAACAACTCGCCCAACTTTCTATGCTACCTAATGCTACGACAGAAACTATTTGCTGCTAATCAAAGCAAGAAAAAGAGAGGGAAAATTGGATCGGGCACGCCACTGACAAAGTTTTATGGAAGCATCATAAAGGCAAGCCCGCGTAACAGAAAGTACGCGAAAGCGCTGAATGAGCAAGTAGAGAAGTAAGGCAAGCAAACAGTGAAGCCAGGAGGTAGCGGTGGGGGACATTTAGGACAATGCAGGCTAGCGAGTGTGCTCGCCTTACGCGGCAAACTACACTCCTCGTTTGCTAACTCGAGCGTCCACTGGCCTGCCGGCGACTTGTGCAAATGACATCCTGGCTCCAGAGCTCACCGGCCGGGAAGAAGAAATAAAAATAAAAGGGGAAAAACACCAGGCCTCGCACTGTGTTTCCGAACGGAGCGTTAGGTTAAGGCTGCGTTATCGAGGTTTCTCTTTCTCGACTTCCCACTGCCGTTTCAGCGCACTTGCTCTTCGAGTTGTGCGTGGTACTGTCGAATTTGTCTCCTATTTCCGACTTCCTCTGGAAGTACTCCTCTGCTCAGTCAATTTTTTTTTCGTAATGATTTCAACACTCGAAGAGTGCTGCTTCGTGAAAATGCAGTTAACGGCTCTGCCAACAGTGCTCTCGGTCATTGAACTGTAAGACATGTGGAATACCGTATTTGCGCCATTCTAACGGGCTTTTAAAGCTAAGTAAAAGGCGAAGGTAAATAAATTAAAAGTGCGTTCAATTTCGCATGTGCATTACAATCATAACAAATGCTACTCAACATCAAGAATAAAAAAAAGTAAAGAGAAAAAAATCACATTCCAAGGCGCCCAGCGAGACTGCCATCGTGTGAAGAACGCGATGCATGGTGACGCTTGGAGACATCTTAGGGTGGGTCCGTGGTGCGTGGAATGCCCTCCCGCTGGGAATGGTTGCGGAGCCTCCGGAAGTGTGGTGGCATTCCTAACGCATGAAATGAAACTGAACATGACATTCTGTGGTCGGTAGGCAGCGCAAAGGTGTCGTCGAAGTCCGATTGCCACTCTGCGCTGAGGTTCAGCTGTGGACGTGTTTGTGCGCCGTTGTACGTTCTATAATTTTGCTTTAACACGATACCCCTCGACTCAAGTGTGGTTACTTGACGATTATTTTTTGGGTATATGGGCGATATTGTAACTGCGCGTTACAATCGGTGGCGTGGTGTAATCGTGCAAATACGGAAGAATATAGCCCTAAATTTCGTAGGTCTCTTGAATATTTTCATTTTCTTTTTTGGGTATATAGTAGTGATCAGGTTCTCGGAAAACGGGCGGGAATATCTTAAAATAGCGAAGAAAGTGGAAAAGTGGAGACGATCGGATTTTTTTTTAGTCTGAAATGGCAATGCTGTTCAATATTTTGTTGATCTATCACCTGATCATGATCTTTTATTATAATTATTATTGTTTTAGTTCTTCGTATTTCTCTTTGTTGTACTATCGTGAGAAATATGAGCGGGAGCACGCGAACGCGTCGCAAATAGCCTCAAAACCGAGTTATGGCGATACGCGGATGGCACTGTCGAAAACTGAGGGCAAATGGGGGCGCTCTTTCGCAAACTGCTGGCACTCCCACCGCACCTGTGTTTGTCGAAAACTGCAGCTTGCGGCATTTCACTGGCCTCCGACAGCCGATAAGGCGGTTATGAGTCGCAATGACTTTCGCAGTAACGAGTCATTGCTTTGCATTGATGATTTTTATATTTTTAGATCTTAGCTCTTAGGTACCCGTTCATGTGTTTAGCGCCGCGTGTTTTCGTCTATATCCCCTAAGACCTCCTGTACGCCTTATGGAGTGCGTCGTATCACTCGTTACAAACAGACGGAAAGACTTCCTAGGCAGATACGTCTAGCATGCTTACGCGTTAAAACAGTGCTACTATTGGCCGTGCTTCGGTGCTCAAAGTCACCAGTAACCACAATATCAAACAGCGTTATCAATGTGCGCTGGCGATGGGAACTCCTACACTTCATATAAAGAGACGCATGGTGGGAGTGTCCACTGGTATTGGAACAGCATCCCCTTTTCCACTTTGTTTCCGACAGTGGCAGCTGCATTTCGGCCATGGCAGGATTGGAAGCTATCTGACACGCGCTCCTGTGTTCCTGCTCATATTGCTCACCATAGTACATGGCTAACTACTCTGTTACACACTATTTCATTTATTACCGGTCTCTATCACATTTTGGTTCCCATATTCTTGTATATTGTAATAAGGGCCACCCGGTTTGTAGCCTTTTGCCCACTGAGGTTTAGTGCCATTGTTGAAGTAAACATCATCATCGTCAGTAAGACAGCCAGTCAACGGCCGGCCAACACTCTCCTACACAGGCGTGCTTCACAACTATGCAAGGCCTCAGTGTTTTACCTCAAGACACAAGCAGACGACAAGTGGTTTGGTTGCGGGTCCGAGCTTGTTGACAGCTGCCTGGCCAGGATGCCTCTTTACCCTGGTTGCTCCATCTGTCAGACTTCGATGCTGCCAGACACAGCTGATGATTTTTTATTGAAATCCCTGCTAACACGGGAGCGTGAAAAAATATTGACCTAGCCTGTTCGAGCTTATCAGGTATACTATACTTACGTTTCACTGTAACATTTTGCCTACATCTCCATAAGCTTTTACATGTTTTATCTTCCTTAAAAACTTCCGTATTTACATTGTACAGCAACCTATTCCTGGAACGTATCCGGTCCGATCAATCTCTTTCCTGTTCTTCGTCCACAATGACTCTAAACGTCTAGTGACTATCTCGACAGCTGAGCAGTTAATGCTTCTATCCCTTTGATATCGCAGCGCTTCTGTAAGGACTACGTTACCTCCAGGTCTCATCGAATGGGTAAATTCGCTTTACATTAGGATCTGCTGAGTCGCCTCAGGACACTAACCTCATCTCGTTGCGAATATTTGTCCCGGTATGTTTTCGTCCTTAGGCAATCAACTCGATACTCAAGGAACAAGGCATTGCCCTTTGTGTTATCGTACAAATTTCTTCTTCAAATTACTTTCTTGTTGTTCTTGTAAATATCCATTGTCTTTTTGTGTCTTTCCGCCCTTTCCATCCAATTTATTGTGTCTTTTTTCTGCCTTTCTTGTCTTGCTCCTGGTTGTGTTTTTACACTTTCTGTTTTCATGCGCTTGTTTGCCAACTTTATGGACCTCTTCCTTCATTCTGCGTCCACGATTTTGAAGTACAGATGTTTGTACACTTTGCCCACCCATTTATTTTCATCAATGTTCCTGAGCCGTTCTTCAGAACTAATTTGTCCTCCCGCTTCTCTGGCTTCTAGAGAGGTTGGAGGTGACACGGGCCAACCACTGAGCGTAAACAGAAACGGACGATTCGCCATTACAGACTCTGTATTGGCCGGTATGAGCTCGTTTGTACCGAATCTTAGGAGTTGATTAAGCGGACCAAAACGCGTTAATCTTCCTCATTGGTACCCCAGGTGCAGTAAGAAGCTAGATTACCTAGCAAAATGTCCCCATATTTTGCATCAGTCTCCAGTTAAAGTCCCTAGATCTCTTTCTGGGGACTTTCTGGCTCTTGAAAGTACGAGAACAAAGCTCTCGCGTAGGGAAGGCGGCAACGTTGGTGGCGCTGCTCTTCATCGCGCCTGTGTTGTGAGACGCTGTGCTGAGATACGCATGCTGTGCTGCAAAGGAAAGGCGCAGACGACGACGACGAGGACGCCAACGATGAAGGCGTGAGTTAGATCGGGCACCGGTACACTGTAAAAACGCTTACACCCTTCAGGGTGTTTTTTGTCGCACTGGTATCACCCTCACCCTTAGGCCCTTACAAAATTTATAGAGGCCGACAACGAAGCTCTAAATAGACTGCGATGACTAAAACATAGTCGAAAACTATGTTATCCTTTTTACAGCCTTGGGTGCACAGAAATATCAGATAATTTCACATTGAGAGATATGAAACTGCTGTCCTCTCGCATATTTCTGGGCGCTCAAGGCTGTCAGAATGATTACATAGTGTTCAGCTACGCATTTTGTCATCACTCGTCTAGTTAGAGCTCCGTTGTCACTCTGTACAAATTTTCATAAGGCCTTAACGGCAAATGTGTTACCAATGCGACAAGAAAACTTCCTTAAGGGTGTAAACGTTTTTACAGTGTACCGGAAGAAGTCGAAGAAGACAAAAGAATCCGCGGAGGTCCTCGCGGCGCGAGCGAGGAACTTGAAAGCAAGCCGAGAGAAGAAGGCAGAAGCGGCGCAAGCAGCAGCATGTCGGACGATAGGACCATAATTCTGCCTAGGTCTGGTACTCTTGAGACTACGGTTAAAGGTCTAAATTTGGGGCACACCTGCGGAGTGTGCAGCGGAGCATAGACCAAAGCCTCCACCCTCCTGGCCTACGCTCCTGCCCCCGTCTTGTCCCTCCTTCTCGTCGCCCGGCTCCAGCTAGGGTACCTCAGCCGCAGTCCATCGACGCCTGCACCATTCCGCCCATGAGCTTCGCCGGCACTTTACGCCGAACCATGGTGATGTGTGAACTTCCATGACTAGCTGATGAAGTTTGCAGACTTGCTATTGACTTTATACTTAGAGGGATGATTCCTAATTGATATTCGGTTCAAGGTGCAGGTTTTTTAAGTCTTATAAAGCCTGTTTGCGCGTGTGCGACAGATCGCATACGCTTCGTATTTGTTTCTAAATCGACTTGCATAAAACAAGTTCAAGTACATACTACGGCAAAAATACCTACACCCTGACAGACGCCCAATCACTGCTAACAGGGTGATGTTTCTGCTATGCCCCAGTGATTACTTTGCTGTCTGCGTGGTGCTAACACGTCTCCCTCTGTATTGCTGGAACCCACCCCAGAACTACTTCGTCTGCAGCGCTAAACCATGCTATCACGTTGAAAGACCAACCTTCCTGCCAAATTTTAGTTTTCTTTTTGTACACAAGTGATACGGTTGCTTTCCGCCGCCAGAAAGTTACGATACGCCAAAAAATTTGAGTTTTACTGAGTAGCGTCCCCCATCCTTTCTATGTTACAAAAAGTAAATGGAAGAATGCGAAACATTTCTCATTCTGTGTCACGGAGATTAGTATTGACTAAATGCCAGCTCTATTGCAGACCCTTCACTAATGACCCACGTAGGGTGACATATCCGGAAGTAACGACGAAGGGGAGGGGTGAACTCCAAGGGGCAAAAGTGAGTAAGCGCCAGTTCCCTTTACTATTTCTAGACGTAGGTAATCTATAGATTGATATGTTGCCGGACGTACAAAAAGTAACAGCAATCATAGCTTCTCTGCCTACGTGCAACGTGTATACATGTACATGTACTATTGTGAACAGGCATCAACGATGACGTTCACTGGAGACGTTTTAACCAAGGGGTATGGCACCGACTGCTGAAGTAACAAACATGATTGCTTCAGTACGACGTTGCTTGCTGGTCAAATTCAGGTCAACTAACATCAAGCACTTTTGGAAGTATCCAGGTTTCTCATTGCTGCTCCTATGTCCAAGCCTAAGTTTTTGACGACATTTGCAGTGGTAGGAAATCGCCTGTCAGTGCAAGGGGAGCAACATCTTTGAATATAGGCATACAATCCAGCACCACCCACATAACGACGTACCTTATTGTAGTTCCTTCAGCATGAAATAAGATACCCCAATTGACCCGTACGATCTCGACGCGAAGCCCATCGTGATAGACAGCCGTGTGCAATGGTCTACGGACAACCGGATCACAAAAAAAAAATGTTATTTCTTCGCAATCCCTTTCCACAAACGCGAAGTGACATGTGCATTTCAAAGCCCACAGTGGCAATTTGCGAGTGGAGTCGTCAATTTTAAGTTCCATTGGTAGACGGAGGAGAAATTCTGTTTCATAGCCGAATCCCTGCTTCGTATAATATTGTTAAAGAGAGCACTTACGGCACCGCGCTTCCAAAATCAAAATAAATGTCATTTCTTGTGAAGTTATCGTAGTAACGCGTGAACAAAAAATGCAGCACACAATTACACTTAGAAGGAAGGTCAACGAAGGCAGCTAGCAGATATAATGCTAAAATTTTAAAACAGAAAGTAGGAAAGGATGAAAAGCACACGACACAACACAGCGCTGGCGGTATCGCCATAGTTGTCATTTTCTGCACGAAAAATTTCAGCCTATGATCCCATGGTATTCTCTGCATCAATCGCTTTTCTGCGGATGTCTGCTTTCGTTCGTGTTTTTGATTCGTGTGCACGCCTTGACGAAACTATCCAATGAAGAATATGGTATGCAGATGCGTCCATATTTCAAACGATGCAAACGACGACCGTATTGCAAACGATGACCGTTCAACTGTTTAACCCGGCAACACATATCGCACATAGTATCCTATGTATATGCGTATTTTTCATTGAAGATGGTCACAAGCATAACAAGCCACAATTTCGATGAGCGCTCTCACCAACAGTGCAAATATGAGGCCACCCGTAGCGCACTGCACAAAAAAGTCGTGCGGGGGTCTTGATGAGCCATTATTTTATGTTAAGGTCGAGAGAAACAGAGCTATTTGGGCACTAAACTCTTGTACCTTAAAGAAATATATATTTCGCAACTGGGTCATGTCTTGTGGTAGTTACGGTTAACCCTTGCTGGGAAACAGCATAAGAAACAAGGACAGCAATAAATTTAAAAACATTTCTGCTTCGAGCAGCTAAGTTTTGCTGCTACAGGGCGCAGGTATATTACTCTAACATGGCCATAAATGATCGTGGCGAGCCTACATGATTACTTTCTGGCATTTTCTGTGGATTGATATTATTAGAAACACCAACAACTGTTGGCCAATTCTTAACAATGCCACGCCATCGGTGGCCGAACGACGCCCAGCACCATTTGAGCTGAGCGGCAGACACGAAAAGTAATCCTATTATAAACCCCCTTGAACTATGATACGTAGAAAACCCGCGAAGCTGAAGCGCACATAACTTAGTTAGAAACGCATCAACCCTCCGGCAAACTTCAAAGAAGCGGCACAATAGAGTCCCGTATCAAGGCGAAGAAAGTTCGGGCCAGCTTGGCTGAAGTTCTTACTTGGCTTCCGCTTTGCGATCGATCGAGCGGACCGGTGGTGGTGCAGTTACGACGGTTAGCTCGCTTGCACTGCGTTATTGGGCACCCATAGACAAGCTGTGCGCAAACAAGCACATGCAAAAAGTTAATAAAAAAGTGTATTCGCAACTATGTTAGCGTTTTCTCATGTTCGGGATACGAAGAACTGTAAAGGCGGTGTAATTCGTCAATAAACCCCTGGTATCAAAATGCGCGTTCATTACTGAACGGAACTGTCATGCGTGAATTGACAACATATCCCTTATCTGTTTATGAGCATTCATTGTGGTCTTCAACGATACAAAAAAAATCTAATTTGATTCGGATCACGCCAAAACCTATACCCAGAACATAAATGTGCTGGATACTATAGAAGAATTGACTGTACTGACACTGATGCTGATAATGAGTACTGGATACTCCCTTTATACCAGTGTGCATGCCCAGAGCTATCAAGAAAGATGAGGGATCGAATTTATTACCAGTCACTCAAAAAAACATGGATGCCTTAAATTTCACGGGTTTCTAATGGCCACGTCATACAAGGAGCCGTACTGCTTTATATAAAGAAAGACTACGTTGTATAGCTTTTTTGTTAGCGGGTAACTACTTATGAACGCATCCGGTATGTGCGGCTGTACAACCAAGAGACGTTTTTTGTCGTTCAAATGAAAAAAAAATGTAGTTGTGGTTGTTGGCTCAATAAGCACTGTAGACGGGGAAAGCGTTGATGTGCTCACTCTGCGGGTACACCGCTCAAAACTACACCGTTATTAAGGAACAAGTAAGCAGTAGATGACAGCGCTAATGCGCCACGTCCACTATGTTGCAATATGTCATTTCCAGTCGCCTGTAACCATTCCAATCACTACAGTAATGAGTTGACAATGCTGTTCAAGAAGTCTGCAGGATTTTCATACCACGAATGTTGACGTTGTCAATGTCAAGCGACACCGGTTATGTTCACCAGCAACAGAGTGTGAAATGAACACTTTAGGTTTGTAATCCACGTTTCGGTTCAAATATCACTGTGTACAAACACTTTCCAGCCTCTGAGCCCGTGTTGTATAAGACGTAAAAGCAATAGGGCAGTGAAAGGTACAGACATTGCTTAAAAAATGCCGAGCAAATATTATGCTGCTTCACTTTGTTGATACTGAGGGAGCACCGCGTTAATATTGTTGTTTTTTATAAGAGAATGTATTTACAGTCAGTGCAGAAGTGATGAAGGACAGTGGAATGTCACCTGAAGTGATGAGACTCCAAAACAAAGCTGCCCTCAGCTATCACGGGCATACTGATGATTATAACAACTTTAAAATAACTTGAATACGAATCTCATCTGAAACTTGCGTCAGGAGCTTCCAACGTAGAGTTGACAGCGTACATTCACCACTCACACAGCTGGGGAGACACTTCTGCCAGCTACATTGACGCTGCAGATTAGAAACTGAAGTTGTTATACCATCTAGAAAGTTTTATCATATAGATCAGTAAAAACATTCACAATGTGAAACGTGAGTAATATTCGTCTGTATCATTTCAGTGCAACGAGTAGGTGGTAAAACGGACATTATGATGCGTGTGGTTTTCGCTATTATCCTTGTGGAAATTACCATGAAGTTACCAGAACACCATTGCTCCCTATAGTGATTTCACAGAATATTTTAAAAGTTTATATTTGGGCTAAGATGTTATTCAACATTTTTCTAATGTGGTCGCCTACCTATATTTGTTAAAGTGCAGGTTTTCGTTTTTCTGGCAGTCTATCGGTTTCCCAAAAAAAAACATAATCACAGAGAATCATAGTAAAACAACGAGATAAATAGACAGCCGCACTGTAAAGAGCATATCAGGTCATCTCCAGGTCGTGCGATATGGCAATGACAGCAATAGTCGAACATATAGCGCGGTAAATGTGACAAATAGAGCCGAAGAAGAAGCTGACCAGAACAACAAAATAATATTGGCCCAAGAAAAAAGAAAAACCACAACAGGCAAAACTGTTCGGGCAAAATCGGACAGATGGGTACATGGTTTTCCTATCGCTACTTGAACATACATCGACTGACTGTATAAAACTCTGCTTATTGATTAGCACACCCTACACAAAGCTGTTTCAGGTGAAGCTGAAACATGAAGATCTGTTGTAAAAACTTTTGTAAAACTTAAAACTCAAAGACCTGCAAAAATACAAAGGTATTCATACTGCGGTGTTATTTTTCAATTTTTTTAGTGTCATTGAAAAGAAAGCGATTACAGTATAGCTGTCTGGCCAGTACCTGAAGGGCTCCACTAGCGAATAAAAAAAGCAAATATAAATGGGAGTGTTTGGGATACATCTTCGCCCACGATGTCTTGTCTACTCCATCTGAGATAACGCGGCTCTAGTAGCAGCTTATTGCACTGTCTCGAATATAGTTGGCATCATAAATAAAATATGTTGTGAGTGCGTCTCCATGTACCCTCTGCAAGAAGGAATAGTCACTTTATTTGAACTACGCCTTTAATAAGGGTCCCAGCCTAAAGGGAGCTGAAGTGCGCGCCATCACGCCTCCCCAGCATTTCGTGGTAACTGGAAGCAGTTTTCTGGCACAGCCGACATCGCCAATATGGCTTTTGTGGTTTCCCCCCTACGTAATTGTGACGCAACCGCTCGGTTTGCAGACATACACTTCCACTTATTTGTTTACACAAACGAAATATCTTCATCCTACATTTGCCTCTTTACCGTCACGCGAAGAATTGCCCCGCACTTTGTTTCTCGGCAAATTAACCTTGTTTGTTCGCGTATGGAAGTGCACTAAATCTCTCAGCATGTCCAATCATTTGGTGTTTTTTTTTTGCGTTATTCGGGTCCAAGCAGCACCAAAATGTAGGGTCTGATCTCCAATTTTGCTGCTGGCCGGCGTGCACGTAAGGCACTATGCAGAAAAAGAAGTATTAGATGCTCGAAATATTATCAATGAACAGATCAATCTGTCCATGACATATAATGAACATACAGCGCAGCATCACTGCCCAAAAGCGATGGAGAAAGAAGTACACATCATGCCACCAGACGAAGCTCCATAAAGGCCCGAAGAAATGGCTGGAAAACAACGCAAATGGTTTTCCTTACTTCACATGGAAACGGGGAGACCGGAAGATCTAGAATATGAGTGATGGCACGCAGAATGGCAGAGAAGCCTCCGCTTGAGCTACAGAGCATTCTTCAGCTCGGTTACACTGTTTTTGTTTTCTCCGCGGTCTGCTTTCGTATGACGGCTGCTTTCAATCATGCCTCTTGGAGTTGTTCTTTTTCTTCATCGTTTTGGGTATCGAAGCACCGACGTTCTGCCTGGCTTGCATCACTGACCTCGGCCTGTATAATGCGGAAGTGCCAGCAGCACTGCGCCCCTATGGTTTTCTTCCGTGATATATTTCTTATGCCGAGCTTACGCTCTTATTTTAACTTTCATTATTATTATATTTTGTATTGCTTTGTTCGTATACTGACGCTCGCTGCTCTTTGACTTTCTTGATAAGTAAGCACCACATGAAGCTGTAGGGAAAGCGGCACCGGCTTGGTCAACAGACCCAGTTGTCTGGGCAGAAACGGCGTGTTGTTTCAAAACCGCTGCTATCCATTACATACCAAAATAAGACAAGCTATCGCTTCCAAAATGTTTTTTCAGAACAGAAATTTTGGAGCAAATCTTAATTATCAAGCACAATGTGCACTACAACTTTATGCGCTTCTCGGCATTGGGATTAAGGGCACGAGATTGCGTTTATTGGGGTGTATCGATCAGCGCTTAGCTTAATATAGCCGAAGTTAGGGTATACCTTTTTTCTTTCGCAAAAACTTCTTTTCTAGTCTGTTTTTCTTGGCGTATAATACAGAAATCAATAATGCCTAGAATGTGCTTAATATCACGTAAAGCTCTGAGTGCATTAGCGCTGGTCTATCAGAGCGCCTTTATGCCTGCCAAAAAAAAAAAAGAAAGCAGATGAACCATGGACCGCAGAAGATCAGGGGAGGCAATGGAATTCATAGTGCCGGGTGGATCGAATGACGCAGCGCGGTTGTAACTGGAGATCACTGCAAGCAGCCTGCACTGAAACACGTACATATAATACGCCTCAGCCTATGATACTATCCCTACATCGGAGAAAATGCTTGCGCACTGAATGGCCAGCCCACTGCTAGGTAGGGGGTTTCGCTTGCATTGACGCATTCAACCTTATAAAAGGCTTAACTGGGCAGTAAACTTACATTTCAAGAAGAAAATAAATTCAGGGCAGACATCAACATAATGGCACAAGAAATTCAAACCTGTAGGGCATTGCGAAGTGCCCCTACGCTTACGCCATGTCGCTTCATGCAAACACTCGTTGTGTATGCGTTGTCAGTGAAAACAATACGTCCCCACACGCTCCACTCAACCTTTTAAGCGATGAGAACCAACGATGGCATATTTGTTGTCAGCCTTCACGAACTTCCAGGACGACATTGCAAACTAACCTGACGAAACATAAACCCTCATTGCACTACAAGACCAAACATATTCAGTCGTGAAGAGTTCTTTAAAGGTAGCTAAGAGTTTGATAAATTCTTATGGGGTTTGCTTTAACCACTTGCCTAATATTTTATCTTTTGCTTTAGTAGGGAGATAAGAAAGGATATTTTATTGTTATTTATACGAATTTCACTTAATGACGTTTTCTTTATATTAAATATACAACTATAAAACATCATTCATTCGCAGCAAAAATATTTATTTCGAAAAAAAAAGAAAGGTAGGCCTAAATCTGGTTAAACATTAACACTGCGAGGTCAGCCTATCTGTTACATTCTTGAAGACAAAAAAAAATGAAACGGGCAAAGAAACTGTATTTACTTTCATAGGGCATTGAAGGAATAGCTAACAGCATCGACTCTCGTGCTACACTTACAATGCAGAAAAACGCGAATGCGGCAATTTAGAAGAAAAGCTCTACGCTGCGGCATTCGAAGTTTGTGTAAGGCGAGCATTCGCAACCATGTATTCTGGTATAATTTTCTGTGCTCTCATAATTTTATGTGAAAACCGAAATACGTCAGTGGTACCACAACAATTCTTCCTTTCCTCTTTCCGTAACGGCTTCAGAAATTATAGTCTGGTGCACCATAGTCTTTAAAGTACAGTGAGGAAACCATGACTATCTATGGCCTCACCTGAAATTGTCGCATAAGTGAAGCTGCACTCTTACCAGGGAAACTTTTGCAAGCCTATATACATTAAAATGCTATGTGGAAACGGGATTCCTAAGCTAAAAAAAATGGCCATCAGGCTGGGTTTTGTTGTTTCGATATTTTTCTTCAGGCCAATATCCAGATCACTCGTAACGGGGTTCTCAAAAGGGAACCATAGATTACTGCTTGACTAGGTGCCCTTTTAGGGTGTGTATAACCCGCTGGCTCACTGTCGAGTGTCGTAGCTGGATTTTACGAATGCCTATTGCAACTCACCCGGACTGAACATTTTATTTGTACTTGAGAACTGAAGTGCCGTGGCTTCTTTGCAGGGCCCGTGATAGCCTTAATCAGAAAGAGGCAGATGCGGTTAACTTGAAGAAAACCTATGTACTAAATCAATATTGCAAACTGCAAAGAAATACACGCACAACAAATGGATTCTAAACTAACTGTCCCGCTCTTATCGCAGTCGTCCTTGCCCGCTGGGCAAATAACCGTGGCCCTGGTGTGGCGCCCGCCCCCGGCGTACATTCGCCGTGATTTCCCGCAACGACCTTCCCTCTGAAATTGATTGACTATCACTTACAAATCACTTACCAGGCTTGCTCAGATCACACCATCATGTGATCAACTTGCATTCCTCGTCAACAAGGCGTTGTCACGTGGCGGCCGCTGCGATTCACCTGTACGACAAGATGTGGGTGGCTCGTCGGCATTCCTGGCACTTTCCCCTCCTGCTAAATGAAAGTTCTTAATTTTTTTAAGTTGAATAATGAAGGTTCTTTGCCGGCCCTAGGAACCGAAGGTGCGACAGTTTTGCGCCGATTGTTCACCATTGCCATCTCGCTTTCAGCATGCAGGTCTTACCCAAGCCACCGTCTACTTCACGCTTTCTTCATTTATGACTTTCTCAGCGCCTTACTCCTGAAAGCAGCTCGTTTGCCTTGTTGGCCTTTTTTACCACAGCTTCGTGGTTGCACTTTTCACACGCTTGGCTCACGCCTGCAAAGTAGACAACCAGTACATTTTTGGCGAGAATTTCTGCTTGTTATATGCTTCACTGCAGACTTCGCTGCCATCTCCAACAAAAAACGGCTTCTGTTCTCCCAGCCGCCTGACACGGTGTCTCTTAGGGTCCTGTCCAGCACTACACTGTCGCTGGTACACGAAAGAAAAAGCGTCGCTTGCTCCTCATCCAGGTGGCCGGTGTCGTGACCTATTCTGCTTTCTCTCATGTACTCGTCTGAATAACTGCGATTGCAGTCCAGGTTCCTGCGACCAGCTCACAACGAGTGAATGGTCGTCTGCAAGTCAGCGTAATCGCTGGTTGATGGCGATCCTTCGCCGCTTTATTCCATCCCTCCATAAGTCCTTCATTACGGGAAAATATGCATGTCGGACGCACTCTTCAAAGGCTCTCACATTCTAGCATTTCTCGCACGGTCATGTGTTCGATAACACTCTATTCAAAGTACATGTTCTGTGTTTCCAGCAGTCGCACTAGCGCACCCACAAGTTTACCAACTCCCGCGGCGAGAAGCATCATTCATTCCTTATGAACTAGCTTGAAATCTTCCCCGCAAGGACACTCATGTATTACAGCGAAAGCTGTATATGGCAAGCCGATTAATCCGTCCGTCTGTCGCCCGTACGCCAAAAACTTCTCCGGTGCCACCCCATGCGCTTGCGCGAAGAAAATATCTTAGGTCCAAACAGAACCCGTATCAGTTATTAAGGTGGTAAGAACAAATACTAAACATTGACGGGCGTTGTCCATGTCTGCGTTCGGACCGCACTCTCTTTGTCGGCGTTCCAAGCGCTTGCGTATCTCCTTTCCTGTCCTTCCGCACTCCTGTGGTGGTGGTCCCATATGCGTGCTGACCTCCAGGACCCCGAGACGGAAAGAAATGGCCCCGGTCTCGCAAGCTCGGAACGTTTCACCGTAGCAACGGCTAGGTTTCAGAAGGAGTTTGTGGGGCACCAATTTTGTCTGGCCTGTGTTGTGTGTGACCGCTTGTGTTTCTTGAATGACCTCGCAAACATTACTGCAACGCGGGATCTCGACCAACACACGACCACCTTGGCTACGGGAAAGCCGTCTGCGCAGTGTGGAGTGCGCTGAGGTGCGTGTCTGTTCTATGTGCCGGTATTAGCAAGTAAGAGGTGCCGCGCCGGGTTTTGCAACAACAGATGGCTATCTACACAACTCCGGTGCCTCGTCAACTTCCTAGTATCAAGATTGTGGATGAGCAGCTGGTCACCCCTTAGCCTTCCATTTACGTGTATACGGCGTTTGAGGCACGGCAATGGACAGTTCGCCATTAGGGACCTCGCATAGATAGCTTCGCTGGTCATTCAACTTCACATAGCGGAATGGCAGTGAATGTTATTTTAATGTTCTGTAATACAGAGCACTGCAGATAATGAAACGCTTCAAACCGGTCATCAATACTAAAAATTTGAGGACGCTTTAGCTTCGCCTTTAAGAGTGGATCGCACTAGCATTTAAAGACACCTGACTGCTTTTCATGCCTCGCGGCAACTGCAGCTAATGTAACCGTAACGTTTCCCGGGAAACGCTGGCGGCGAACGCTATGCACGAAGGCGAGCTTTCTGGTAGAAACGCGGCCTCAATCTAATATTATTGCTTCGAACATTTACTATTTCAGTGTGAGAAGAGAGAGAGAGAGAGAGAATAGCAAAGGAAATACAGTGAGGTTAACCAAAGATTATCTCCGGTTGGCTACCCTGTACTGAGGGACTTGCAAGGGGATGCGATAGGTGAGAGAGAAAAGGATAAAAAATTTAAAAAATTAAAAGAAGAACCTACGCACACACGCACGTACACACAAACTGTTTCTGTGGGCACTGTCACGCAACCCGCAAAGGCGTTCCTAGTGTTACGCAGTGTCACCGTACAATCCTACGTCCCACAGTGTACATTCACAATTTCTCAGAAAGTCCCGTGTATTTTGAGTAACGCATCAGCGCCTTCATAGCGGATCGCGCTGATGTTCGCGTAGGCCAGTTTCCAAGGATGTTGTTTTCTGTCATTCGGCTCTTGTCCAGTTTGTCTAGGGTGGCTGAGAGGACTGCTCTTTGCAGGTTGAAACGAGGGCGCTCACAAAGGAGCTGCGCGATTGTTTCATTGCACCCGCGGAAGTCACAAAGTGGGCTGTTGGCCATTTCGATAAGAAAGGAGTACGCATTTGAAAACGCTACTCCAAGCCATAGACGGACAAGAAGGGCGTATTTACGTCAAGGAAGCTCGGGCGGAATACGGAGCAGTAAATTAGGGTCCAGGGTATGTAGGCGTGCACTTGCGAACTCGGATGAAATCCACTAAGCTATTGTCAGGTCACGCGCAAGTGCGGAAAGTTTTTTTTTTTTTTTTGCTGTGTCGGCTCTCGAAAGAGGAATGGCGACGCAGCTGACATAAAGGACACGCGCTGTCGGTGTTCTTTTTTTATTACATTCGTTTGTGGGCTGCCGTTCTTGACAATCTGAGGAATAACTTTGTAGAATATGAAAGACTAGGTGTGAGCAATTTTGGTGGTAGCACAGTGATTGGGTATGCGTGCATAGTTCGGAATTTCGTACCCCATTCTCTTTGCCGAAGTGGCGTCATACGCCGGTCGCCGACGCCGGATTTTATCCGGCACGGGGCATTTAACGCTATCGCTTTAGAATTTACGAGATAACTATGAAAGATGTGCTGTCCTTCTTTGACCATTGCGACGTCGTTGCTGACATATTGCGTTAGCAGAACAGCTGCCATGGTACAGCAGCGGTGCTGTCGTCCAATGACCGCCATGGAACATAACTGGGAAAGACGACTAGGTGGTGCCGTAGTCCAGGGCGGTGACAGATGTATGAATGGCTACCATTGAGTTGGATGGGCCCGGCGAGTATAACGGGCAGAAGCTGCGACTGGCCTTATGACGGGGCTTGGATTGACAACGGGAACTAGGCCGGGTACCACAATGCGCCGTCACAGTACTGCAGTAACGTTACTGTACACGTGCACGTGCATTGCTCGTCGGTTCCCTCTCCAGGCTGTTTCTTGAACTCGACCGACACGTTGCTGTTCCCAGAGCGCGGCTTGACACATGTCAGCTTGCGCCGAAGACCACGTCATCTACGGGCTCAATCATCGCCCCTTGCTTTCTTTCTAGCGAAAGTTTCTTTGGCTCTTTTCCTCGCTTTTCAAGTGCTGATTGCTGCTATGTTGCCCATAGTACAACAAATTTACGACTGGGTATGTGCTGTAGGCAGAGCGACAACAGCATTCTGCTGGGACCAAGTCGATTTCTTGTACAACTGCCGTCTCATGTATAGTGCAGACCAAGCCAGGAAAATGGAGGCCGCGAATAGTATACGCAGGCACCATTGGGATCTCCAACACAAACTCACTTTCGGCGTGACATCGTCGCCGTCATTCCTTTGATGTTCGCGTAGAGTGCAGGCCAGTACCGGATTAGTGGCAGTTGTCGTGAGTACGTCGTCATCATTCTATAATTGTGAGTTCTTGGTCATCTTTCATGGTTCCCATGCCGTCTTGGTCACTTCGTCGTTATCACGCCATTATTATTCTGTCATGTTCACGTTGTTATGCTGTCATCAGTTTATCGTAATCACGCACTCATCGGCATGCCGTCAACGTTACTCTACTGTCATCATTCTGTCGTGGTCTTGCTGTGGTCACTAAGCTTTTTTGGTTACATCGCAATCGTTCAGCTGTCGTAACTTTGTCCTCGTCAATTCTTTCGTAGTTACATTGTGAACGATCCGCCATAGTCAACCTGTCGTCAATATTCACTCTGTCATCGTCACGCCCGTTGTGGTACCGACGCCATTCTTCAGGCGTCCTTAATCTGCCTTCGTCGCACATTCTGTCGTCGTCGCACATTAGCCCTCGTTCCAGCGTCATCATTCGGTTGTTGCCAGTTCATTGTTCTTAGACATGCGTCGTCATTCCTTTTTCCCATGCCCTCGCGACACCTTGGGAATCGCGAAGTCATCGGCTTGCCGCAATCATCATGCATCTGTGCCAATTATGTAGTCGTATTTATATCGCCATCGTTCCGTCGTCGTCAATCTGCTGTCGTCACTCACTCGATCGTCACCACTCAGTCATCGTCATCCATTGCCGTCCTTCGAAAATGTAATTCCTTCTTATCATGCAATCGGGATGTCTTCATAATCATGCAGCCGTCACCATGCCATTCTCATCATGCAGCTGTGGTCCTTTAATAATCCTCATGCCGCAGTTGTCAGGCCTTCGCGCTTCCATCGTTATCAATTGGCGGTCCGATTGCCGTGAATACTGACTAACCATTATCGAAGTCAAAAAGTAAAGATAAAGCTGGCAACAAAAACGTGCGCAAGAAGTCGGTAACAAAAGCCATCCACTTAGTCAGTGAGCTCCATTGCATAACACCCCGGCACGCAAGCAGCCAAGGATTCTACCAAAGTGCGTATTTTCGTCATTAGCATTATGTTCAGCAAACATTTACTTCCCAACTTGCTGAGACATCACGGAAGGCTTTACTTGACGTCGATTAGCCCCATAAGTGTAGGACCCGCATATATTTTCTTTGTTCTAGAAGAAACGCTCTCCTAGCACCATCCATTCACTTCTTTAGCGCAGCAGAGGTAATCTTTTGCATATTGTTAGTAGTTCTTGAGCATAAGTAGCCCATATGGACGTATATTTCTCGGCGCAAACTTTGGCCGGTGCCCCCTTTTCTTCTTCAATGTTTACTATGCCTACTTCAGATATTACAATCAACATAACGCGATTATTAGCAAAGCAGGCGATCACATTGTGATATCAGTCACGGGATGCGGCGAATAATACAAGGAGCGCTGGAACGATATCTTCTGCAGAGAACAGAAAGGACGTCTCCCCATGGTGTGCCAGAAAGTGGAGTGACATTCGTGGAAGGGCCGTCTATTATTAATTGATCTTTGACCGTTAGAGCAGTTAGGCGGTAATGAATTGTTGGTATGCAATTTCTACTACTCCCTTTCCTGATTCGGTTTCACCTTCTACTAACCTTATCATGACATGTCTTCTTGCGCCGAAATCGAAAATATTCAAATCATTAGGCATCGAGGCTAGCAATGTTTCTGCTGTCTGGAATTGCTTTCTTTAACTAGTGCTATATCATTGACCCGTGGGCTGCCAGACTAATAAAATCTGGTAAAAACATGGTTCCTAACCATAACGCGGCACTTAATGAGTACCAGAGATATTATAAAGGCACACACGTGGAGATCGTACATTCGGCTAATTGACAAACACTCGGTGTCCTTTACCTAATTTCATATAATAAAGAGACATGTACCCGGCCTTCGTGGTCTTGATGAGACCTGAAACCTGTAAGCTGGTGCACGAACCAAAACATGCCACGCGCCGTATGCCAGGCAATCGACACCTCTGCAAAAAAGGAAAGAAAAAGCTGTAAATGTATTAAAGGCTTTAGCTTGAACAGCAGAAAAGAACAGGCGAAGGAACATCGCAAGCAAGAAAAAAAAAAAAGCCACGCCCAATTAAGAAGCTTTGCAAACAGTTTCTAGGACACGTTGATATTGATGCGCATATGAAAAATTACAATTTTTTTTAACGAAGCTGTCTCGCCTAAATTAAAGCTGCATTCACACAAGCACAAAAAAATACTTGGTCTAGAAGTGTTCGGTAAGCAGAATGGCAGCAGATGGTGATGTTCGACATTTCGCATCTTAAGGAAAGTTGCTTCTCAATGAAAAAAAAAAGAACTCATAGATTAAAAACTTGTGTGCTTTCGGCATAAACTCGACAAAGAGAACATTATGTTCGATGTAGTTCTCTAGGAGTTGCTTCAAAAAACGATATTTCCATGACTGTGATGGGCCGGTTAGGTCCGCGTAACGTCCTTTTTCTTGTTTCTTGACATTGTATGAGCTAGAAAAGAAATCTTAACAGCTTTTTATGCAGAATTAAGAGCTCGAATTGCGTCATACGTAATGTTCTTGTGTAGTATGACTGTCGTGCATTGACCATAACTCACGTCTACTCGCTGAACATACATTGTTTACGAGGGCACCTTGAACGGGACATTGAAGTAAAACAATAAATTTCACTGAGCCAATAAAGGACTTTTCTTCATAACTCTGTTTTCACTCATTTGCTGCATGTGGTGGTGCTTTGGCAGAAAAATGAAGGCCCAACTTCCAGTTCTTGCGCACGAAAACTCTAGTGCCGGAACGTCCCTGTGATTTCATGGATAATAATGAACTCTCACTTCATTGTTTGGACAGGCAAAGCGTTAAAGCTTTCTGCATTCATTCGTTGGCATGTATTTATGACGCCTTGTTGTGTTATCAAAAACTAGCTTAACCTCTGTTAACGCTGTCAAATTTCGTAATGTCACGACGAACTGCGGCGAGAACTTCAAGCAGAATCATCATGTGATCTTAGTTTTTCGCTTAAGTTCTGTTGTAAAGCATTGTCAACCTGTCGTCAATATGCACTCTGTCGTCGTCACGTAGTGGTCTTCACTCAATCATGGTAATGTCGCCGTTCTAGAGCATTCGAGGTTAGATCGTCATCGTAGTGCAGTTGTCACTGTTTCGTCGTCACTGTTTCATCGTCTCACCCGTCGGTGCTCCATCATCAATGTTCAGCCTTCGTCAATCTAGCTTCGTCACACACTCTGTCCCCGTCCCACAGTAGTCGTCATTGCATCGTCATCATTCATTTCATTGCTGTTACACATGCGTCATCATCCTTTTTTCCCGTGCCATGGCGACACTGTTGTAATCGCGAAGTCTTCGGCTTGCCGCAACCATCAGGCAGCTGTGGTAATTCCGTGGTCGTATTTAAATTGTCATCGTTCTGCCGTTGTCTATATGCCTTCGTTACTCACTCGATCTTTTTCACTCAGTCGTCATAGTTCCATTGTCGTCGTCCAAACATCTCATTCCACTGTCATCACACTGTCGTCATTCCTTCTTCACGTGTAATCGCCATGTCTTCAGAGTCACGCATTCGTCGGTACCTCATGCTCATCATGCAGCTGTGGTCTTTTACTAGTCCTGATGCCGCAGTTGTCAGGCATCCGTGCTTCAATTCTGATCATTCAGCGGTCCCATTGCTGTAGATACTATCTAACCATTACCGGAGGCAAAAAGTAAACAAAAAGCTGGCAACAAACACGTACGCAAGAAGTTGGTAAAACAGCCATCGCATTAGTGAATAAGCGGCATTTTATACAAACACGCAAACGGCGAAGAATGCGACCAATGACCGTATTGTGGTCAGTAGCGTTAGGTTTCGCAAACGTTTACTTCACTGTTTGCTCAAGCGTTACCGAAAGGTTTACTTAACATCGATTAGCGCATGAGAGTGGGACCCGCAAATTTGTGAAAATTCTTGGCTACAAACTCTACTAGCACACACCATTTACTTCGCTAACGTATCTGAAGTACTCTTCTGCTGATTGTTAGTGCTTCCTCTGCATAATTAGCCCTTATTGATGTATTACTTCTGCGCCAACTTTGGCTGGTACGTCAGTTCTTTAATGTTCCCGATACTTCTTTCAGAGATTACAAAAAAACGCACTCGATTATACAGTAGAGCGAGCGAACACACTGTGATAACAGTCGCGAGAAGCGACGCATATTCCATGGAGTGTTGGAGCAATATCGTCTGCGGAGAACCAAAGGGACGCTTTACCATGGTCCACCAGGAAAAGAAGTGGCATTAGTAGAATGGCTGTCTTCCGCTTATCTATATTTGAATGTTGAAGTAGTTAAGCTGCAATGGGATTTTTAGTATTCAATTACTACTGCTAACTTTTTTTATTTCGGTTTATCTATCTATTAACGTTACCACGCACTGTCCTGCACAGCCGAAATCAAAAATTTCAAAATGAATATTTAAGCATCCACGCTGTCGAAGTGGCTACGCTCTGCAGTTGACCCGATAATTCTATATCATTAACATATGGGTTCCCAGATGAAGGCTAATAGCATACGGGCCTTAACCGTAACGCGGCACTTAACGAGTGCCACGGATAATAGCACGGCTTCCACGCGGAGATCGTACAGTCAGCAAATGCAGAAATTTTCGCTGCCCTTCCCTTAGCTTCATATAATATACAGACATGTACGTGCCCTTCTAGGTCCTACTGAAGATACGTGAGACCTGTAATCGGGTACGCGAAAAGAAACGTGACACGTACCGTACGCCATGCAAGCAATACCTGGATAAGAAAAGTACGTAGACATCGAAGTGTGTTTACGGCCTTAGCCTGAACAGCAGAAGAGACTAAAATAGGCGAAGAAGCATGAAAATTATGAAAAGAGTTACAGTGGCGTCTCCCTTCATGAACATGGGAGAAGCGAAAGCGTATGGGTGCTGAAGCACAAACGACGCTATCGGCCATCGGTGTGCTTATACAGGCAGACAACTTTCTATGGCAGTGAAGGAAAAGCTAGGGAGGCAAAGCGGTGCACAAAAGAGAGCGCTTCTGAAAAGTCCCGAGTTTTCGTCCACGTTAGTTTAAGCTGGGGAAGAAAAACCGAAACACCTTATTAACAAAAGCTAAATAGGACAAAACACACCACGCAATGTAAAAGTAAACTTATTTTACGGCTTTTCCCTTCCCCGTCTGGGCAAACGCGAAACCGTCGCACGTGGAACCTGCGTCAATTCAGCATCTGTTCCGAGCAATCAAAAGCACAGTAAAACGCTGGTGGACTACTCTGTGCTGTAACACATGTGCAGAAACTCCACCCTTGTAACTTTCCCTTTATTGTCGCAGAAAGTTGTCCGCGGGTGTAGATGCCTACAACCTCCACATCGCAGACTGCATTCAAGACAGCGCTGATACGGCCTTGTCATACGCAGCAGCCGCGGGAGTAGAAAGTTTCTTCCTAAAGATTCGCTTACTATCTAAATTACCTAGCATGGTGTCAGCGCGCACAGGTAAACATGAACTCTTCAAACTCGATGACCGCGGACACTCGCTGTCGGAACGCTGGTGTGAGAACTCGCGGCAGCAGCAGCTAGCGAAGTGACCTTCGTGCTGTCTATCGCTTCAACGTAAACTGAGCGATGCGAGCCGTCGGCCCACCTAGACTGTGCCCCCAAAGCAGATCGCATTCGAGATAAAGCGCCCGCGACCACACGAAATCGCGCCGTGGAACAGTATGAGGAGGTACCATAGGCAGGGTAGTACCGTTCAGTACGGCGTGGCGACACAGTGGTCTGGGGAGCGTTCTCGCACTCTTCCCACGTGAAAGCTAGCGCTCTGAGACGATTTCATTGAGACGCCGTGCCTCTGGTCTCAGAGTCTGCAATCGGAGGCTGTGGCAGGCGCTGCACGAGGTTCCCAACGCGTCGCTTGAGGAAGCGGCGCTTGAAGTACCGGTTGGCTTCCGTGTACGAATATAGGCACGGTTGTAATGGGGAGCACTCCCCATAACAGAGTGAAATACAGTGCCCCAAATAACCACCTCCTAATGCATGCTCAACATAGTCTGTAATAGTAAGCTGGGTTGGTTGTTCGTAAATTGTTTCCTTATCCATTAATAGCAAACATTTCAGCAGCGCAATTTCAGGCATATGCGTGTCATACTTTGAGTTCAAAGTGCTAGTTTAAAGAGCGCCAAGTACGCATGTTGATTTTGATCCTAAACCTTCTACGTTCTCGTTGCCCATTGGGCTAATTAAATGTGCAGGCGGTGTTTTTCTACCAACAGGAGCCAGCACGGAGGCCCAGGCATCTTTTTTCGCTTGCTTCGCGGCTTCATACAAACACCGCCGATTTCACGAGCGGGCCAGATACAGCTTGCACGTAGATAAGCCAACCCGATGTGGAACCCCTGCGAAAAGTCCCGAAGACATGCTGACAGCAATAAGCTTTTAAGAATGCCCCCTTTTTACAACAAAGTTCTTCATGGTTAGGTTCTGGGGAAAAAAAGGTGTCCGAGATGTTCACAAAAACTAGTCACGTGAGACCATCTTGGTGATAGTGCAGGAAGGGTCCAAGCTCAATGTATGCTCACTATGGCCTCGCTAGTCTACGACGATATGTGTCGAAACGTCAGTGTATGTGTGTAAAGTAAAATAATGAAATAAAAATTAAAATTAAAAGATACTAATAACAATAATAAAAGGAAACTTCTAAAAATAAAAACAATCATAAAGAAGACGAAAAAAACTCCGAAGTTATGTGTTTGTGCCTTTATTGAACCAATGCAGCATAGCCACCATAAAGAACTCATTATAGCAATTAAGCAATACAGCTGCAGAGGTCTTCCATCATCACATAGTAGAAGGGCTCTGAATTTCTCTTGAAACAGGCCATCTGCCCTAAAGTAGGGCTGCACTCACGCAAGCACAAAAATATTGACGAGCCATTCCACCCTGTGCAGGCGGTTGACCAGTGAAGCTACTATGGTGCTATAGAGTTTGGTTGGTTTGTAACTATACATATAGTTATGTATACGTCATTTATACGAAATACAAAGAAATACGCAATCATTTGTTGACTTGTATTTTTTATATTGTTATATCTTGTCACGCAAGTGATGATGACCCTTTGTTCGCTATGATGCACCGCCAATGGCTCTGCTACGACGCCGGTTAGGTTCTTCGCTGTTACACGACTGTTGACGCGTCGTCGTAGGCAATTTGGGGTCACTGTCCCACTGTAGACTCAACTATTTGAACAGAGGACATCAGTCTAAAGGCGCTCTTAAGACGCTCTAAAGATGCAGGTGCTGTCGGCGCAGCTGCAACAGAGCGTCGTTTAGACGCAGGTGGCTGTTAAACCGAGCCTCGACGCTAGCGACGATATACGTTGACAGGGGTGCAGTCCAAAGGAGCCCACGAAAGAAAACACGTTTTTTTTATAATTTTCGATTGAGCATACTTCGTAGTTATTTATCTAAATGAAGCTTGGAAGGACTAGAGTTTTATTCTAGCGGACAAACATGGAGCGGTCCGTTTCCCTCCCGTAGAAGCCCATGTATTGACAGCAGACGGGAATTCCACAACATTTACAACTTTACTGGAAACCACGTAATTATGAAAAGTAAACGAAACTTGGTTCCGGAAATGGAGAGTCATCTTAGCGACGAATTGTCATGTCATTTGTTTCGAGATAGCTTCGATAAAACAGGAGTTGCAGCTTTTTTTCAGCTCCCCAATACTTCCTCCGTAGATGCACCTGTATTGACAGCAGACGGGAATTATGTAACGTTTACAACTTCACTGTGAGCTAACTAATTATAAGAAGTAAATGAAAGCCGGCATAATGATGTAGTTCTTTTAGCGGCCACTTTCAGTATTTTTTCCTAAGATACCTGCGTTAGATTGAAAGCTACACACCATTCTCCGGAAAGGTGGCTTTGCCGCAAAGAGTCTTCTGTTTGCCACCACGATTTTTCCGGAGCAAAGCCATAGACAGTTTCGCGGTAAAACGTTTGCTCTGTAACTGTTCGCAGAAGCAGAACGTCAGCCAATGGTGCACTTTAGGGTAAGTTGCGTGCCAATGAAAAAAATCACTTACAGATGAAAATCTGTGTGAATCCGACATGAGCTCGGCGAAGCGAACATTATTTTTCATATAGTTCTGCTGCGGGTTCTTAAAAAAAAACAAGAAACAATAGTTTGCAAAGCTCTCAAGTGGCCGTTAGGTCCACGTTAGCATTTCTTTTCTTCTTGCTTCGGTCACGTCTTAATCTTCTGCGCTATGCATTGACCGAGAAAAAACTTAAGAACTCGTGTCATTTATGCCAGTTAAAATGCTCCAATCAATTAATAAATAGATAAGATTTTGCTGTGGGAATACCATTATGCATAAATTACAGCTCAGGTTGACTCAATGAACAAATGTACGTCCTTTACGGGGGAAACTGAAAAGGATACTGAACTAGTATACAAATTTAGTAAAAACCTTTAGAAGTTTTATTTTTTCTAAACTCTTACTTTAGCTCATTTTTCTCGAAGCGCTAGTGTACCAGGAGAAAAATGAACGGCGGCATTGATCGTAACTTATTTTTATGGTTTGCCAGACGACACTTTATTCGTCTTCATGTTCAGTTGTTAGCATTTTATAAAGCGTTTTCGTGTGAAAAAAAATGAACACCAACTTAGCAGGCGGTGTCAAATTTCTTAGCGTCACCGTGAACTGGGGCGAGGACTTCAACTAGAATATCATAATGTTCTCTTTGGTTTTTGCGTCAATACTGGCTTATCAAACTTTTTCCCACAGTAAAAGTGGATTTTGTGGGATTGCAAAAGCGTCATTTAATATTACAGCTAAATGTGACTTCCTTCTTGTGTAGCTTTAGTTTAGGTAGTACGAATGTTTACGTAGCCTGGCGTGCTTCTCAGAATACTGTTAGCACTGTATAAGCTAGGAATATTGCTATGAGGCTGAGCGCTCGAATAAAGAAACGGTGTCATCTCGTTCGCTCTATGCTGAATAAAACAGCTGCATGCGCCTAATAGGAAGAGCATAATTCTCATGTCCCTGATGCCGCTGTCAGCTAAACCGTAACTTTTAAGCAACAGTTCATCCTAGCTTGTAGGTAAGTAACAAAAAATTGTGGTGTAATTTGTGTAAGCTAACGGTAAACCCACAACGCTTCGTTTAGTCTGTCTTTACATAACAGGTATGCAGTGGAATAGATTCATTTGTTGAAATGATGTACAAAAAGCTGCTCTAAATCTAGCTGTGCAGAAAATAGAAACTTTGATTTTAAGCGCAAATCCGTGGACTATGTGACTGAGATGACCGACAGCAGTACAAAGAAGTCGAAAAGAACTGTTCCTTTCTTTTAATATTGGACTGTGTGTGGCTTGCTTCTGTATGACACTGGGTATAATATGGGCTGCTAAAAGGATATATTTTCTGCTTTTCTTGAAATTCTAAGCCTCTCTTTCACGGACCTAAGTCAGTGGTTCATAAATAATGCCATACTGTTTGCGAAGCTATATTACGTTGCTAAGAGATTGTCTGAAGCCTGATGCGTTACATGCTCATGCTTAACATGCTTTGTTTTAGGTCCTTCAACCCTTGTTGCACCATATTATTAGAAGAAATTTACCTTACGTTATTTAGACAATAACTTTTTTTTACGTAGGTGCTTCGATAGGGTTACAAGTCACCGGCTCCAACGGTGCTCCGCAAAATAAATTACACGGCCTGTCCCTGACGCAAGAAATCTTTTGTGGAGGGCTGCTTCTTAATGATAAAAAAGTATGCCATGTGTGTGGGGAGGTAATACTATACAAAGCCTTTCAGCGTACACCTCAAAGTAGTGACGCAGAGCCCTCCGTCTGCCGCTCATTGGAGCTTTGCTCACACTTTAATTGATGGACACGTCCGGCTGATGCCCAAACTGATCTGTTATTAACGTTGACGTGATGGCGGCGGTGTATTTAGTGTGTGTTATATTCGCGGCGGGTGTAACGTTCCCCGAGTCCTCTAACGTACCTATGCTGGTTTTTCGTGCGCATAGAGAAATGAGCGCATAAAGGTGGCAGCCGCTGAAACCTGGAAAGACCACATAATATTTTCCCCAAAAGTAGGGGGGAGGGGCACACGACCTCCGTTACTACGTTTAAACAAAGCGCAACAGACAGGCTTGTGCGGCTAAAATTGCAAAACCTTCTAATGCCATTTGCATGGAGAAGAGCAATTGAATGGCTGATGATCTTTCTCTCTATAGTGCGTATTCTTCTAGTTTCTAACAACATTGGACGAGTGGCAGATCATTGAAGTATGTGCTAATTATTAAAATGAGAATTTTAAAATATATATTACATCAAAAGCCGCTTACAATCAGCATTGCACTAGGTGCAGGTCCACTTTACAAAATTATTACTTTCGTTAAAATTTTTCAACCTGGCAGGATAGGAAGGCCCCATGACGTGAGCAGGCACCGGTCGTTCCATTCTTTGGCTCTTCTCAAGAGGACTCATCGGACGTGGGGAGAAGTGCGAGTAATCGAGGAAGAAACAGCTTTGGTCTGGGCTGTACGATAGGGACAGCGACGAACTGGTGTATTGACAGAAAGACATGTACAATGCTCTTTTTCGACGCAGTCTGATATGTTTTACGCTTTCATGGCAGGCCCACAACCATTCGTGTCACCCCTCTTTTTGACCCCGCCTGGTATGCTTTAACAAACTGCAATGCATGCTCGCTGACCTGGAGAGGCAAAGGAGAAGGGTGGGTATAAAAATTAATTTGTAGAAAATTAAAGTAACGTTTAACAGTCTCGGAAGAGAACAGCTGTTTACGATAGGTAGCGAGTCATTGGAAGTGGTAAGGGAATACATCTACTTAGGACAGGTAGTGACTGCGGATCCGGATCATGAGACTGAAATAATCAGAAGAATAAGAATGGGCTGGGGTGCGTTTGGCAGGCATTCTCAGATCATGAACAGCAGATTGCCATTATCCCTCAAGAGATAAGTTTATAACAGCGATGTCTCACCAGTACTCACGTATGGGGCAGAAACCTGGATGCTTACGAAAACGGTTCCACTTAAATTGAGGACGACGCAACGAGCTATGGAAAAAAGAATGATAGGCGTAACGTTAAGAGTAAGAAAAGAGCAGATTGGTTGAGGGAAGAAATGCTAGTTAATGACATCTTAGTTGAAATCAAGAAAAAGAAATGGGGGGGGGGCATGGTCACGACATGTAATGAGGAGGGCAGATAACCGATGGTCATTAAGGGTTAAGGACTGGATTCCAAGGGAAGGTCAGCTTAGCAGGGGGCGGCAGAAAGTTAGGTGGGTGGATGAGATTAAGAAGTTTGCAGGGACAACATGGCCACAATTAGTACATGACCGGGGTAGTTGGGGAAGTATGGGAGAGGCCTTTGCCCTGCAGTGAGCTTAACCAGGCAGATGACGACGATGATATGTTTTACGTCTTCATTACAGCCTAGCACACTATTGAAGTTCATTATCACTGGTGTGAAATAAAAAAAAAGAAATATCAGTAAATAATTCTAGTAGCGTGATTTTAAGTAGGTTTGTTTGATAGGTCGCTAATGTTACACCGAACATAGCCTCCTACGAACTTCCATGCCTGCCCATCAGCTCGACAAGCGCAGAGAGCCTGATGACATGCCTAGTTCCGCCGTTCGCCGCCAGGGGGCGGTACCAGCGCGGAATAGACCAGGCGATGCCATAGCTCGGCGCACGCTAGAGCTGACTTTTTTTTCTCCGCAGCTTCTGTTGCTTTATTGAATCTAGGAGTCAGTAACACCGACACTTCCAAGAACATGTAATCTGCTGCCATTGGCATCTGCCGAAAAAAAATGTGCGTACTGGAAACGAATGAGCAAAATATATCGATCTCAATTACCCTACGAGGATTCCTTGCCTTTTGGCTTGTTCAAGCTGTATTGCAGGTTAGACGAGCGTGAAATCAATTTGAAGTTTGAAAAGTGCCATCCAAAGAGAAACACTGCCGTAATTCGAAGTCAGTGTCTGCGGTCAAGGCCATCCTTGACCGCAGCTACTGGGAAAACATTTCGGCGATGTTGTTCTTCTTCATTGCCTTCAGGACTAAGTTAAGTAGCAGAAGGCAGAAGAACGTAGTCAGTATCGCATCCAACAACTGCTCTTGATTGTTGGGAATTGAAGACTTCAGGCCGTCGCAGTACTCAAGCAAAGTTATTTGCCGAGTTCATGCACCAAAAGTTACGATCTCGCGTTCGTATGGGATGGACGCTGATGAGGCGCCAAAATATAACTTAAGTCTGAGCTTTCGGGATGTGATTGACGGTCTGTTGTGTTACATTGAACGCTGTTACACGTGGGAACGTGGCCATGTTATTATTCTTGTCATAGTCAATGATGGCGCTGGGATCGAGAAAGCCAAATGATTCAGTATCTGTGAGCATATGCCGCATGAGAGGACGAACGCCCAAGCAATAAAGTTTTTTGTATGAAAGCAGGCAACTGAAATTCTAAACCTAACAAAAGGTAATTTCAATGCAAAGCAAAACAACACTTTTTTTAGGACAAGCTCACGTACGCTTTTTTTCTGGCAAGAATAACCCGTAGTCAATCTCACAAATGAAAGGGCCTTTCTATGTACGTGCAGTAGCCGCTCCCCTGTACTAGTTTTATCCGTTATCTTCAGCCCCGGCTTTATCCCAGGCAAACATGCTTTGTCACTTATTGTAGAGTTCCAGACGTGCACACGCTATCATTGCACCTTTACCGCACGTCGGCCACGATTCGCAGACGCTTTCATAGCGTCCCTCGATTACGTGCTCCCTGCCCAGACTCTAAATGCTAGGAGACGAGGCTAGGACGTTGAATTCAGGAGTCAGAGTGATTGCGCAGGCCCCAGAAAGTATATAGTAGGGTGTTGTTAATGTTAACATGCCTACTGATAAATGACGATAGTGGTAAAGCTCTAACGAAATATGGATGGTTTGTGATCCCAATGAGGGTAATGGGACTGGGGAAACAGGAGGTGTCGACAGGACACAACATCAGCCAAATGGCGCATCCTAGTGATGAGTTCTTCTTTACATCACTCTTGAAAAGCATAGGTTAAGATCTGGTTGCTAAGAGCTCATTCGGCTTTTATGTACGGAATGTCTTGTTTCCCTCAGTGCTATTTCGTTGAGCTGTATTTTAAACACACGAAGAATGGTAGACGTGTTGTGGCCCGACTCATTAATGTTGTTTAAACAGTGGTTTTAAATTTTTAATGATGGGGCCAGCCGGCAAACTTAAAAGCTCTTAAATATTGTAGCGATTACAAAACTTTATCCCATATCCTCATTCGAAAGCTAAAGAGTGCAAGCCTACAAGCAGGTTTTAGGGTGGAAGTAACATTTTCAGAAGTTTTACCCGTTGCAGGTGCACGATAAAGGTAAGGCCTCGCGCTCCAGCTTTATAAATCCATGGTATAAATTGTGCATTATCAAAATAAATCTATTGAACCAGCGGTTTCTTATTCTTAATGTAAACACTCAGGATAATAAGATGCTGGTTAGGGTAGTTTGGATAGCACTCCTAACTGCTCCGTTTCAAATATGTACACTAGATGAAATTAGCCGTGAAACAACAAATATTTCTTCGGGGCATATTCCAAACTGATTTCTATTACTGTTAGCTTTTCTCGTTTTCAAGCAATAATACAAGATAAGAATAGTATTATTTCTAATTGCGAAGTTATAGCTGTGTCTACTTGACTGAACATTTGAATTCGCGTGTGGGGAATTTTTTAATGATACCAATCGAAGTAAATGTAGGCACAGGTTTTAAACTCAATGGGTAATTATAATTCTTAACGAGACAGAGCACTGAAACTTGTTGTCGCTGCTAAATGTTTTGTATTGTCGTTGGTACGATGTCTTCTTTTTTAATGTGAATGTTGTGAGTGGTGCTTTAGTATTGGTACATGAGCCAATCCGTATCAGCTTACTGCTGTTGGAATTTCTTCTTGTCTATCCTTTAGCTAGTAAGGTATTCGTGCGTAGAAGATACATGCGTTTTCTTTCGAATAGAAACCCATAAAGCTGAACAATAACTCTGGCGCGAGTACTCAAAACAAAGACAAATACGAGCGCAGAGTTCCCTTTGAGTGGCGTGTGCGTAAATTTTATACTTTGCCTATCGGTCACGTTGAATATGTCTGGCCTTCTTCTGCCGTCATATGGGGTGCTTGAAGAAAATGTACCTTTGCAAAGAACAAAATAAATCGAGATTCCGCCTTGTCTATGCACGCACGTAGGGGAAATGCAGCTACATGCGACCTTCTGGTACAAAGACAAAGAAGGCGCAGGGCTCAGACATGAAGGAAAGGGTTGTCCAAACAGCAAGGTCGAGTCACATGGTGCTGTCGTGCCCCGGGCACAGTATTGCATTCCCCAAAGGGAGTGCCCCGACAAAACTACGAGTGCAGGTCACACCATACCAAGGACCGTTACTAAGGCTCCTTTGTCACCGAAGATAAATGAGGTTCCGGCTTCTAGGCACATCAAACTGTTTTTTGTTCTCCTGACCTTTCCTAGGTTACGAATGCTTCTATGTATTGGCTAAACAAGGACTAATGATACCGCAGGAGATACGAATGCGAGTCCATTAGGCGAGATACGGGTAAGTGTGCGGAAAACGATCATTGCATCTTTGCTTTTCTTCCGTACTTCGTTGGCGACGATAGGCATAGTACCGCATGTTCTGCGTAATACGATAATAGGCGTGATCATACATGGTTTCTGGGACAATATTACTGCCAGTATAGTCAGACACAGTGCATCGCCAGGACGATGTGGACATAGAGAACTAACGCACGTGCATATGCTGCGTATTGGTGAAGGTGAGATTAAATAAATGTTCTTCCAACGGAAACAAATACGGTTTGGTTGGCGTATGATTTATGCAGCTAATTAGTAAAATATTCGCGATATACAATTTGCCCGGGTGTCTATCATATTTTCCCACAAGTTAAGCTTTGAAAGTCATCCTTTCTTGCTTACGGCAACTCTTTACATATGCGACTTTTGAGACCTTTTGGCAGAACATGACCGCTTTCTTGCGCAAACCATCCCGACTGGTGCGGTGAGAGAGTCTATTCAGCTTTTCACTAAATCCTTGAGTAAGTCGCAATTCAGATCTAGGCGTCTTTTGCATAGTGCGCCATTCAGGAAAAATAACACCTACGCTCAAGAATTTTCTTATTTTTAACACAGGCTTGACTGTGGGTGCCACGTATGCTGCATGAACGTTACTACCGACAAAAGAATTGATGCCACACCCAAAACACGCATGCGACTTATAATGTACGAGATAAGAAATGCTCAACGCCATGTTGACATTGGAACCTGACTTTCCAACTAGGCATACCAAAATGTTCCACATTAATGTTGTCTTCGGGCAATGTATGCAACGTATGATGCTGATTTTCACGTGTCTGCTTTGGAACGCAACTTTTTCAGTGAAAATTCAGTGCTCCCCCTTGAGGACAACTAGAACATCACCCAAATTAAAGTCAAGCTCTACCGCTTCCGCATTTTTATCAGCGTAGTGCTTAAAGTTGTGTGACGCGGGGCTAGCCCAAAAGACTTTCCGCATTAGCGCCACGCCATATTTTAGAAGTAGGCGTCTTTTACTTTCAATCATTTTTGTTGCAAGACACATGATTAATTAAAGCACTCATCTAAATGCAATGAGGATTCTGTGCAAACAAAGAAATATCCTAGATTCGGCGTCACAAAGGCAAATTTGCTGCTCGTAGGTGCACCACACGAATAGAAACATTGCAAAAAGAAGACAGTTCACATAAATTAATCTAGTAGCTCTAAGTAAAATAACCTCGCGAGTCGTGAGTGAAGGGCCCCATTTTATTAGGTGTCCCTTTTTTGCAGTTAACTGAAGGAAACAGAACTTAAAAAGCTCTTCAGAAACGCTAGTGTTGTTTAAAAACTTCGATACAATCGCTGAAAGCCTTTGACATTGTGAAAGACGTCGGAATGTTAATACGTAGCTTGCGTTCAATGGCACTGCAAAGCCATTTGGGGTGTCACGTTGACGCGAAACTGGTGTAATTAATTTCCAGTTGGCCAACAACGTGCCCGCTCTATCATTCTGTCAGCTCCAGTTCGGTCCAGTTCCATCTGGCAATTCACTTGCTTAGTTTAATTTTACGCGCTCTGTGATATTAAAAACTTCAGATAAAGCGATTTCAAAGCACTTTCAGTGCATTGATCGTGTATGTGTTGTTTTCAGCGTGATTAAATAATTTGCCTACCCAAGCGTTTTGAGTCCGTCTGCATGGCTCGTCGTCTTCATGCCGACATGCTCATGGATAAACTTGGCAATCGAGTGGCATAGCAAGGAGGGGTCAGGGTCCCGCAGTACTTTTCAATACTTTTCATCTGGCTACGAAACTATCACATAGCACTGTAGGAGAGCTTCATACAGCGCCCGAAGTGGACGCACCACGGCGCTGGCCCAAGTAGAAGGTGGAGCTGGTACAGACGCCGAACGGAAGTCATTGACGTTCTGTGCGTAAGCTTGCTATTGCGCAAGGATCGACTGCCTTTATGTGACTATTGCCGGCACAAAGTGCAAATCGCCGCCTTGCTGTTTCTGTAGAGTGTTCAGAAACTTACGCGCGAACGATTTCGAAATTAGTACGCCACTCTTTCCTTTTTTTGCCATTTGCAGATTCAACAGCGTTCACAACAGCGGGCTGATTCATAACCAAATTCATGCACTTGGACTACTCCTGCGTTAGAAACCGACTACATAGCAGATTCGCGTTGCGCTTTTATGTAATTGCGCGCAAAAGAAACCTGCGTCTCGAACTAATAAGGCTAACCAAGTGATTAACTAACGACAGAAACAGATTATTATTACTAGTTAATGCTAACTTACTACACTATAATGACCAAATTACTAATAAAATAATTACCAACTAATTCCTGATTGTAACCTAGGTAATAAGCTAGCAAAGCTAATCATCGGATTAACCAACCAAACTAACAGGCAATTACTCAATGATTTATCAAACTAATACCTAGCTAACCTAACTTACTGACCTAACAAACTACATTAACAAAACCAAGTCAACCAATAAGCCAATTACATACTAAGTAATATACAAACTAAACTAACTAAATATATAAGGCAACTGACAAATGTAACTAATCAAGCTGCCAAAGCTAACTAACTAAGTTGTCTAATTGAAATAACATTATTCAAATAATGACAAACGTAAGTATTCACTAATGACCAACCAGTGTATAATAATTAAGCAATTATAACTACCTTCCTAAATTACGGACTAATAACTGATCAGCACACTGATCTAGCTGACCAAATATAAGTGACTTACACAATTAAGTAGAACAAGTGCAAAATAAGGGAGCTGAACGGAGCAGTTGGTGCAAGGAAGGGTACTATGTGGGAGCGGAGCGACGCCAATCATAAGACTTTGCCAAACGTTCGTGGTCTATGTTCACTGTCCAAACATGGGGAAATAAACGTGGGAAAGACGCCTTTCCTCGTGAATGATTTGCATGATCGCGCAACCCGGCCATCTGGCGCGCGGCAGATTTCTGACCTACTTTCGCCAGCGCCTCTGGTACCACCTTCTGTTTCTATGTTAAACGTTCGAGGAAGTTTCATGACCAGAACATCTATCACAATGTATCTTTTGTGTTCTTAGCCATTGCCTCGTTAGCCATTACCATAATTTTAATACATGTAGCTTTTACGCCCTTTACAGAGATCACTTTTGTGCCCCCTTACCGCTGCGTCCCACCAACCTCTCGGAATTCATCTATCCACTGCAAACTAACCAACTCTCATCTGGCGCTCTGTGGTCATAATTGGCCCTTGCGTCATAAAACAACAAATTTATTCATTCGTTCATGACCAGTTGGAACGCAACCTGGTGAGACGATACCGCAACCTGTTTATGTTGCTGCATACAGCCGAAACGATAGAAATGTCAGAATCACCTCTGCAAATTCTAATTGGAGGTGTCTCCGGAAATACAGTATGTTCTTGCATTACTTGAATGCTAATCGCATTAGCGCTGGCGGTCATTGTGAGATGGCTTCCACCTTATCTTTTTTCTTGCATGGAATCCGGAGAGAAATTGTTTCAAAGGGTCAAATAAGAGGCGTTTCAAACACGTGCCTAACGTCCCTGAATACTACAAAGAGAGCATGTTGTTGCAAACGAAGCTTAGAACACTAGTGGTAGATAATGGCATAACAAATGAGGCTGAATTATTTTTCTCACAATAAACATATAAGTAATTCGTGTCCTAATATGTGCCCCCAACTTTCTATTTCATTGCATTAGGTAACCCACGGAGGCTTAGCTACGCCTTGCAGCCTTGTACTATTTATTGCGGAACAAAATTTTAAATATGTTAGGTGTTTCAATACCAATAATAGAAAGCACCCGTCATGTGCTGCGCGGCTTCGTAAATGCAAACAAACACATGCTACATTACCGTACCCGAGAAGAAAGGGAATTGAGAGAAGGGCCCCACTTTTATTAGTCTTTTAATAAGACAACAAACACTGACACCAAGGACAACAACACAACCTTCGCGTTTCGTGAAGGTTTTAGGATCGTAATTTTTCTTATGTTGTCTTGGTGTCAGTGTTTGTTAGCTTCTTATAATATTACCATACCTGGTCCCCTGTGAACTTCAAAACATGTTGGAATCACGCTCAAACAACACCGGAAGCTACGACAGCAAGACAGACAGACAGACAGACAAGGAACTTTATTTAATCCTGAGGAGCTACCAGGACCTCCTAACGGGAGGCCATTGTAGCCGCTGGCCGCGCCCACGTAAAGGACAAAACGCCGTGCCGCTCCGCTCTTTCCTGGGACCTCTGGATAGCCTGGGCTTGCTTTCGGAGTACCGTGCTTCTTATGGCCTCCTCCCACTCGGCTTCGCTGGAGAGGAAGTCGTCAGGCAACGCGGGACATCGCCAGAGCATGTGAGCCATTGAGCAAAAGGTTTCAGCGCAGTCGGGACAACTAGGGTCCACATCCGACTACATCCTACTGAGGAATCCCCGCGACGGGAAAGATCCCGTCTGCAGCATTCTAAGTGTAGCTGACTGACCTCTACTGAGCTTCGGGTGAGGCAGAGGATAAATTCTCCGACCAAGTTGGTAATGTTTAGTGATTTCATTAAATGTGAGGAGTGGATCGTTCTGCTGAGGCCCTTCCTGCCCTTCCTGAGCCTCCAGACCATCGCGGCGCGTGAGTTCTCGCGCACGGTCGTGGGCAAGCTCGTTCAGGTTTGGGAATCCCTCGAGAACGTTCGTCCCCATGTGTGCGGGGAACCACGTGATATAATGAAAACCGGGGTAAGCCATTTTCTCTAAAATAGAGGCCGCTTCTCGTGCGAGGTTACCCGACTCGAAAGCTCTGATTGCGTCTCTCGAGTCGGTGTAAATGTAGGAACACTCTGTATCACACAAGGCCAGCGCAACTGCAATTTGCTCTGCTATACTCGCGGTGGCCGCCCTGACCGAGGCCGAGGACCGAAGCACCCCCCGCCCGTCTACAACCGACAGCGCGAACACTCTCCTGTTCTCGTACTGCGCCGCATCGACAAAGAGCGCGGAGTCTCTGTCATCTCTAACTTTCTTCAATATGGCTCGCGCACGGGCTTTACGTCTACCCTCGTTATGCTGAGGATGTACGTTCCGCGGGAAGGGCCTCACCAGGTAGGTCGCCCTCGTTTCTCGTGTCAATGTTATACGCCGGTCCTCCATTATCCTAGGAGCCATGCAAACCTCGTCGAGACTTCGCCTGCCAGCTTGGGTCGACGATAGCCTAACCACCTGGGCAGTGACCTGTGCCTCTATGATCTCGTCTATGCTATTGTGCATACCGAGTTGATCTAGCCTGTCGGAGCTCGTGGCAATAGGCAAGCCTAGCACTTTTTTGATGCTCTTGCGCATGAGTGTATTTAATTTGGTCTTTTCCGTTTTTGTCCACACTAGAGCTGACGCCACATAGTTAATATGACTCATGAGGAACGCGTTGTACATCCGAAGGAGGTTGTCTTCACCTAACCCCTTCTTTCGGTTGGACACCCTAGCAATTAGCCGCAACATATTCTCTGTTTTGGCTGTAACGTGGGTAATTGTTCTGGCATTACAGCCCCTCGCGTCTATGAGCAGGCCTAGGATCTTAACTGAGTCGACTCTGGGAATTTTCTGCCCATTATTCGCGTATAATGCCACGGGTAGCTGGTTGAGGGGTGTCCGGCCCCGAACCCCTTGCCTTGCGGGTCTGTAAAGCAACAGCTCCGATTTACTCGTAGACAGCTTGAGACCCGTGTCCGCGAAGTAAGCCTCCATCTCGTCCAAGGCCGCTTGTAGAGCTTGCTCCATTTCAGCTAGGGAGCCCCTTGGGCACCAGATCGTGATGTCATCTGCGTAAAGTGCGTGATCTATGCCCTGGAGGCCGCCCAGCCTATCTGATAGACCCTTCATGACTATATTGAAGAGCAGTGGCGAGATGACTGATCCCTGAGGGGTACCCCGAGCTCCCAATTCGTACACGCTCGACCGAATCTGCCCCACCTGAATAGTAACAGTTCTATTCATGAGAAAGGACCTAACGAAGGCCTGGAATTTGACTCCCAGGCCTATCCCGGCAGTTGGCTTGCAGAATGTATCTATGAAACACTGTGTCGAACGCCTTAGTGAGATCCAGGGCGAGAATCCCTCTCACGTCCCGGGTGCCGCTATCAAAGATTTGCTTCCTTAGCATTAGCATAACATCCTGCGTCGATAGGCCGGGCCGAAAACCAACCATATTATGTGGGAAGAGGTTTTTGCGCTCTATGTACCCGGAAACCCTGTTCAAGATCGCGTGCTCCGCTACCTTGCCTATGCACGAGGTTAGTGATATTGGCCTCATGTTGTCCAAATGAAGAGGTTTTCCTGGTTTAGGGATGAGTGTCACTATAGCCGACCTCCATCCGTCAAGCACCTGTCCTGTCTCCCATACCCTGTTGACCTCCTTAGTAAGTAGTTCCACTGCTTTATCCCCCGCAGGGGCGTCTGCGTCAGCAGGCGTTTGGTGTGTTGCGACACCACGTACCCGAGCACACGAGGGTTGGACCCTCCCGCGTGTAGCCGTGCGCGGCTTAGCCGTGTCTGGGGAAAGGGGGATCCTGGGGGTTGAGCCGATGCTGGGTGTCTGGACCTTTAAGGCCCCCCGGCGGACGCAACACACCCCTTTGGCCTCTGCTTCACATAGACGGCCCCCCCCGGACTGACCCACCCGGGGGAAATCGGTAGTTGCCTTTTCCTGTCTCTCTCTCCCTCCAGCCTTCGTCTTTCTCTCACTTTTCATCTTTCCTGTCTTCTCCTTCCTTCCGCTTACTTCCATAGTTTCCAGGCAGCAAGGGTTAACCTTGTGTGATTAACCAACCTAGGTTATTTCATATTTGGTTATAGTGATGACGTACAGCTGGCGTTTACAGGACCTGTTCTTACAGTCTCTGTAGCGTCCCCTTGTAGGACTCCATGGTGGGTGGCTGGCGTTATTGCCGAAAATTCAATTCCTTTATGGCAACATCCTTCCCTCCACTTCCTGATCGCCCTCAGAAAAGAGGGCGCACCGATGATTTATTCCAGTTTTTTGGTCGACAAAAAGAGTCCTTCCCTCGTTTTCACGTGATCCACTCTGAAAAACCAGCAAAACAAGTGCGAACCATCTCCCCGTTCCTTGTATCTAAGTCTCTTACCGAAGTTTTTGGTCCAGGATATAAGGTGTCGAGGATGGCTAGCGGAGACCTCCTCCTGGAGCTCCGCGATCAGAAGCAATTTGAAAAACTGCCTCAGCTAGTATCATTTGGGGAGACCCAAGTAGTAGTAACCCCGCACCGCACGATGAATACTTCCCGCGGCGTTGTCTCGGACGATGATTTGCTGGAGCTCTCTGAGGCTGAGCTCTTGGAGGGCTTCAGCGAACAGAATATCATAAATGTCAAAAGGATCAAGATAAGGCGAGACGGTAAAGAAATTCCGACCAAACACCTAATACTCACCTTCAATTCAAGTGTCCTGCCCGAGTCAATCGAGGCCGGGTACATCAAGCTTCGTGTACGCCCGTATGTGCCAAATCCCTTGAGATGTTTCAAATGCCAACGTTTTGGCCACAGCTCGCAGAGCTGCCGAGGCCACCAAACATGCGCCAAATGCAGTGCCCTTGAACACGAAACTGAAGAATGTAAGAACTCTCTACACTGTGTAAACTGTGATGGGGATCACGCCGCGTACTCACGGTCGTGCCCATCCTGGAAGAAAGAAAAAGAAATCGTAACGATCAAAGTGAAAGAAAATATCTCATTTAAGGAGGCACGCAGGCGGGTTGCATACCTGCCAAAGAAAAGCTTTGCCGAAGTGGCGCGTCAGGGGGCAGCGTCACAACGGCCTCCGGCGGCTGTCCGACCCACAAGCAGTGAGTCGGCAGTCACGCCATCTGCCCCCGCGACGGTTGCAGCTAGCGCTGCTCCGTCAACCGAGAAGGAACCATCGACCCCGAAGGAGGGCGCAGCCGAGGCTGCCTCAACTTCCGAGGTTCCTTCATGCGCTGGCAACGGCCGGCGTAGCCGGGTCCCTCTGGGAGCCCCATCGACCTCCGGGCTGGTGGGCGCAGGGGTCTTGCCCTCCAAGGCGGGACTCCCTCTGAAATCTTCCCGCTCGCAAGAGCACGTGTCCGGCGCCTCACAAGAGGCAATGGACACTACACCCATCCTCAAGGCGCACCAAGCGCCTAAGGAGCGGCGAGGCTCCCTCGAACGCTCCAGAAAGAACAAAACCCCTATTACAGGGCCTCGAAAGGGTTCTGTTATCTAAGGCATCCCGTCCGTTTCCATAAACACAGCACCAATTTATTTTAAATATGGATACACAAATCATTCAATGGAACATTAGAGGTCTCCTTACAAACCTTGATGATTTGCAAGAACTCATCCGCAAACATAATCCAAAAGTGCTGTGTTTACAGGAAACACACTTAAAATCCAGACACACAAACTTTCTTCGACAATATGTTACTTTTCGGAAAGATCGCGATGATGCCATCGCATCATCGGGTGGTGTTGCGATTCTCACACATAAAAGTATAGCATGTCAACCTTTACAGCTTCGAACGCCCCTTGAAGCAGTGGCGGTGCGAGTTGTTCTGCTAAACAAACTCATCACTATTTGCTCGCTTTATATACCCCCACATTACAAATTAACTAAACATGAATTTCAGTCCTTTATAAATGAACTGCCAGAACCCTATGTTGTTCTTGGCGACTTCAATGCGCACAGCTCCCTGTGGGGCGACTCTCGTATAGATGCGCGAGGTCGTCTTGTTGAACAGTTCCTTTTTTCTTGTGGTGCGTGCCTTTTGAATAAGAAGGAACCCACATATTACTCTCTAGCAAACAGAACCTTTTCTTCAATCGATCTCAGCATAGTTTCTCCTTCTATTCTGCCTGAACTTGAATGGGAAGTTACGAACAATCCCTACGGAAGCGACCACTTCCCTATACTATTAAGAACACTTAAACAAAACGAATATCCACCACACGCTCCTAGGTGGAAGATTGAGACAGCTGATTGGGAGAAATTTCGATCTCTAACTAGTATCCCATGGGCTGACCTGTCTTCATTAGGAATTGACGCTGCAGTCGAGGTTTTTACAGAATTCATAATAGATGTCGCATTTAAATGCATATCAGAAGTAAAAGGCTTGGCCTGCAAACGGCGTGTCCCATGGTGGAACGACGATTGTAGGATCGCTCGTAAAAAACAGAACAGGGCGTGGGGGTTGCTACGCGCTTCTCCCACTGCAGAGAATCTAGTCAACTTTAAAAAAGTAAAATCCGAAGGTCGGCGAACCCGCCGACAGGCCAGACGAGAAAGTTGGCAGAAGTTTCTATCGAGTATTAACTCGTTCAGAGATGAGGCGAAAGCCTGGAACAGGGTCAACAGGATAAGAGGCCGACAAGCACATGGACTCCCTTTGGTAAACACAGAAGGCGATACCCTACAAGATCAGGCGGACTCGCTTGGGTAGCACTTTGAGAGCGTGTCAAATGCCACCCATTACTCTCAATCCTTTCTGAAATATAAACAAATAGAAGAATGTAAGCCACTCATGAGAAAATGTCAACAGAATCAACCATACAACTGTCCTTTTAGCATTGCCGAGTTGAGAGCTGCCTTGAGCGCATGCAAAAGCTCTGCACCGGGCTCTGATAGAATCATGTACGAAATGCTCAAAAACACGCACAATGACACGCAAGTAACACTACTTACACTTTTCAACACCATCTGGGACGCAGGGTATCTTCCAACGGCATGGAAAGAAGCCATTGTGGTCCCTGTTTTGAAACAAGGGAAAGACCCTTCTTCAGTGGCAAGTTACCGCCCGATAGCCCTCACAAGCTGCATGTGCAAGGTATTTGAAAAAATGATAAATCGGCGTCTCATCCATTTCCTTGAACAAAACAAAATGCTTGATCCCTATCAGTGTGGCTTCCGAGAAGGGCGCTGCACAACCGACCATCTTGTACGTATTGAAGGACATATTCGTGACGCGTTTGTACACAAACAGTTCTTCTTATCGATATTCCTTGATATGGAGAAGGCGTACGATACGACCTGGCGCTACGGAATCTTGAGAGACTTGTCAGAAATGGGCATTCATGGTAATATGCTAAACGTAATAAAAAGCTACTTGTCCAATCGCACCTTCCGGGTAAAAGTTGGCAATGTCCTCTCACGTCCTTTTACACAAGAAACTGGTGTACCCCAGGGTGGCGTGCTCAGTTGCACACTCTTTATTGTTAAGATGACAACACTTCGTGCTTCCTTACCACCGGCCATTCTGTATTCTGTCTATGTGGACGACATTCAAATAGGTTTCAAGTCCTGTAACCTCGCAGTCTGTGAGAGACAGGTACAGCATGGTTTGAACAAGGTGTCAGGGTGGGCAGAGAAAAATGGATTTAAAATCAATCCTCACAAGAGTTCTTGTGTGTTGTTTACAAGAAAGAGAGGCCTGGTACCGGACCCTTCCTTAGAACTGTGTGGACAACAGATACCTGTAAACAAAGAGCACAAATTTCTAGGTGTTATACTTGACAATAGACTCACTTTCGTCCCACACATTAAACATCTGAAAGAAAAATGTCTAAAAACAATGAACATAATAAAACTTCTATCCAAGACTACGTGGGGTAGTGACAGGAAGTGCCTAATGAATCTCTATAAGAGCCTAATCCGGTCACGATTAGATTATGGTGCCGTGATATATAACTCTGCCGCCCCAAGCACGCTAAAGATGCTAGACCCTGTTCACCATCTAGGTATGCGTTTAGCCACAGGCGCTTTCAGAACAAGCCCGATTGAAAGCCTATATGCCGAATCCAATGAATGGTCTCTCTACCTACAGAGGTCATACATCAGCTTTACATATCTCCTTAAAGTACGCTCTAATCCTGAACATCCATGTTTTCATACCGTTACCGATATGAGGTGCGCTACACTTTTCAGCAATCGCCCCTCCATAAGACAGCCTTTCTCGCTGCGTGTGAAGGAGCTTAGCGATGAAATCCATGTCCCACTCCTCGAGCATCGCTTAATGCACCTAACCAATCTCTTACCTCCTTGGGAGTGGCAGGTTATACAATGTGACATATCCTTTATAAAAATTACAAAGCACGCTCCTGAGGCTGAAATCAGAATGCATTTCCTAGAGCTGCAGTACAAACACTCCTGCGCAGAGTACTACACAGACGCTTCGAAGTCAAATGCCGGGGTATCCTATGCAGCCGTCGGCCCATCCTTCTCGGAATCCGATGTACTGCATCCGGAAACCAGCATTTTTACGGCCGACGCCTACGCATTACTCGCTGCTGTGAAGCATATTAGAAGATCAAAACTTCCAAAAGCAGCGATCTATACAGACTCTCTAAGCGTCGTGAAGGCCCTAATGTCACTCTACAAACATAAAAATCCCGTATTCAATGAACTGTATTCGGTATTGTGTAAAGCGTATACATCTAACCAGAACATTATAATATGCTGGGTACCTGGCCACAGAGGTATCGAGGGCAATGTACTGGCTGATCAAATGGCCACATCACTCACATCACTAAACACTTCTTCTGCAGTTGCTGTCCCGGTCACAGATCTGAAGCCTTTCTTGCGTAAGAAACTGCGACAACACTGGCAACGCATGTGGAACGCAGAAATAAACAATAAACTGCACGTTATAAAGCCACAGCTAGGTTTTTGGCCCTTCCCATCAAAATCACGGCGAACAGATGTCCTATTTTGCCGCCTCAGAATAGGCCACACTTTTGGTACACACAATTTTCTTCTTACTGGAAACGAACCGCCAACCTGTGGTCGATGTGGTGAGAGGCTGACCGTCCTCCACGTCCTCTTGGAGTGTCGCGAAGCCGAACCTGAAAGAAAGAAGCATTTTCCTCTTGCATATCGTCATTGCATACCTCTTCACCCAGCAATGTTTCTTGGAAAGGAACCGCTTTTTAACACCAAGGCAGTCCTCGACTTCTTAAAGGATGTAGTTCTACACGTTATAAGCCCATTAAATTCGTAGAGCATCCTCGCTCCATAGGATGCTGCTGCGATAATTGTTCTGAATAGCACATGCCTCCAGGCCCTTGTGTTTTCAAGGGCCATATGGAGGCACTAGTGCTCTAGCATTTCTTATAATCTGCTATATTTTACCTATCGTACCATTCTTTTTAAATGCATCTAAATGTTCATAGTACAAGTCATACGTCATCGCCATAATTTTATTATACAGATTTTACGCACTTTATCGCGTATATTTTAAGGCCCCTTTACAGCCACGTCACACCAACCTCATAGTAATCATAAGTACATTGCAAACCCATTAGCACAGACATGGCGCTCTTTGGCCATACCTGGCCCTTGCGCCAAAAAACCCCATACATCATCATCATCCACTGCTTTATCGTCCAGGTTTCGTAATAGCCTGTTAGAAACTTTATCCGGACCCGGAGCCGACCTGCTGTTTAAATTGTAGATCACCGCCCTGATCTCTCATTCTGTGAAAGGCGCGTCCAGTTCATCTACCGTCGCGCACTCGATCTGCGGATAATACTCTTCCTGCGTTGGCCCTATAGGAAGGTATCTATCCGCGATCGCATTCAAAAGTGACTCTTCAGTACCTCCCTCCTGTTTGTGCCGGTGTATGACTTTACTAAGTGTTTGCCTTTGATTATGCTTTGTCTGCGCGTCACCCAGGAGGTGCTTGGGGAGATTCCACTTCCCTCCTGAGCGCATGGACCCGTCTACTGCCGCGCAGATCTCGTCCCATTGTAGCCTATTGAGCTCCGCACAATATCTCTGAATCTCTCTATTAAGCTCTGCAACCTTTTTCCTCAGCCTACGATTTAACCTTTGTGTTTTCCACCTCATCAGAATTGACGATTTCACCTCCAACAGATGCGCTAGGTGCGGATCCATTCTTGGGACCTCCGCTTCTGTTTGTACTACCTTAGTAGCCCTCTCGACGTCCTCTGTTAAGGATTCGATAGCCTCGTCAAACGAGGAAAATGTGCTCGTTCGCTCCTTCCTAAGTTTCCTGAACTCCTCCCAGTCCGTGACTCGAAATACCCTGGCCGGTCGGGCTTCCACCGTCAATGTTACCGCTACAATGAAGTGGTCTAAGCCCAGGTTCTCCTGCTTATTGGCCCACGTTACGTTACCTACGTTCCTTACACAGGCCAAATCAGGCGTTGTGTCTCGCGCAACTGACGTGCCCAGCCTAGTGGGGAACCCTGGGTCCGTGATTACCGAAAACGCAAGATCATCCAGGATCCTCGCCAGGTTCTCTCCTTTTACAGTCCGTCTGACGTAGCCCCATGCGTTATGAGGGGCGTTAAAGTCCCCAGCAACTATCAGAGGAGAGTGTTTGGCTATCGAAGTCGCCTTCCTAAGCAGGGAGTTAAACGACAGCAAGAACTTCAATTTTTTATGTCTGTCCGGAGCACACACATTTTATGGGGCTATGGGACGTATACGCACTTTATTAACAATGATTGAGCTCTAAAAGCACAAAACAAGCATCAGCATACTCGAAGCAACAACAAAAAAAAAAACTTACTGTTTTTACATCACATCCATCTTTAACAGCGGCTTTGTTGCCGATTTTGCCTGCATCAGCAAATTCTCTGAATATAGTTGCGCAAAGGAGTTAGCCATTCCCTGTCCTTTCTACAATGAGAAGGCTTACACAAGTATGGTCAGGGACGAATGAGTGAAAGGATTGTAATAAATTTAATTTTTCCTGATATTTGACGGAACAGTAAACTCGCAAAACAGTTCTCAATTCGTAAGCGTAATGAGAATTTTGGGAGAGTTAGCAGGTACGCATTCCGGCACTTCGTTTCTATGGGCACGTGAGGCCACAAACCATTGGTATCAAATGTTCTTTATTCCAGGGAAGTTACGGACTGCTACATCATGAGCGCACTCAGTGTGTTCATAATGTGGGTGATCATCGCGCGAGCGGTTTTTGCATCTTCTTCTGCTGCTTTTCTTTCCTTCTTGAATTCTGAATGGACGTATCATATATCGTTAGTCCGCTCCTGTGCCTTTCCCTAGTTCCGAAAAAAAATATTTTCCGAACTTCGTACAGCCTGTTTCAGGCCGACTGATTACTTCAGTTTGTGGCCTTCTGCGACGTGGTAAACCTTTCCCTAGCTTGTCTACTGCACCAGCGCTGTCTGGTGCAAACGAAACTTGTACGCAGAGCCAAAGGAACACCAAAACCTACGCCCAGCTGCTCTCAGCGTCACGTTCTCAGCTGCCATTCAATTGGTTGGCGCGCGATTCGAACTTGATGCGAATAATTATTTCAGCACACTGACTTCATCGAGGCTCCATAGCACGATTACTTGGGCAGCGTTATTCACCGAAGAATGAACGCAATAATTTTGTTCGTGTTCATGAAGCAACAGCTATCCTAATCATTTTTTTTTTATGCCTAGGTGGCCCGAAATGGCGCGAAGATATCTTCAAAATAATATAGGGAGTATTCATTGGATTTTGTTCTCTTGTGAATGAATATTAGACTGAATATTTGCAAAGAAAGATGTTACCTATAAGAATGCGTGTGGGTACGCTTATAGATGTGCTGGCGCTCCGTCTGTTTTTCCCCCGTAAGAAATTTAGTAAAGTGGGAGAAGATTTCCACGTGAAAGGTAATAAGCAAAGGGCAATTTGAATGAATTTCACTGCAAAAAGAGGCACTTCAGGTAAAAGTTACCTTGGTTGCCTGCATTATCGCTGGCATGCTATATACTCCTTTGTTGTTCCAACGTTTGTTTTGTAGCTTCAGTTTGGTAGCTGTGCTACGACTCTGCCTTTTGTTCTCGAACAACCGTGATAGTAGTGATATTTAGTTACACAAAAAGAAGCGTCCGCCGGTGAGAATTTAAAATTTCAGGGATACGTGAATGAATAAATTTATATTTATGCGGCTGTATGGCGCTGGTATTCCTTCGTTACTGAGGTGCGTTCTGGGTAGTGCTGCTAGCTAAGCTGAAAAGTGGTATTTCTAGAACAGGATAAGTGCACACACCAAACCAACGCCTAGTGTTAGCATGAACCACTTCGGCCCTACCAATTTGAGCGTCTACAAGAGAACATGTTCATTGATGTCATGATTCTTCTTATGAGTGACACAAGAAAATGTTTGCTTAGACTGATGAAAAAGTGCAGCAATTTTTTTTTTGTATTCGTGAAACAGACATTCATAGTCAATGGTATAGGGACTAGATTGCACCAAAGTCCCGCAGGCCTGCATAACGACGCTCTTTTTGCAAGAGTAGTCACTGCGTCTTCTACGATCGATTGTCGCGACGGTACGCTTCGCTTTAGTTTATGTTCGTTGCTCTTACTTCTTTGAAATCGGTCAACTACGTCACAGCACCATGTCGACCTAGTATTTCTTTATTTTAGAAAGTGTAAACAAGAAAGAAAAAAAAATTGAAGGGATGAGGCTAAATACATAACAAAGAAATAAGGATAAAAATACACGACTTTGCGGTTAGCGTGTTCTGAGAACCGCGCTCTGCAAACTCAAATCGCCGACTCTGCAGTCGTCCTTGTTTGCATTCCAAGTCGTGTTTTTTTTTTATTGTGGTTGTCATGCGAAGGACTTGACATTTTTACTTGGTTTCTTTATGCCTCGAATGTACGACGAGAAAAGGGAATGCAAAGCCGTCTTTTTTTTTTTTTTTGACGACTACTCAATTTCTTAGTATGCTTGATATTTATTACACAAAAGTCAGAAAGGCATTAATTTTGCTATTTATTTATTTATGGTAAACGGCCTCTTGGCCATTCCATTAATTGCATGTAAGGCGTTAAAAGCATACGCCATTGCCAACAACATTCGGGAGGTTAGTTGTTGGAGCGCACTAAGACTATGAAACTGCGTGGAATCTACAGAAAATGAATATTACGTTATACATTGTACAACAGCATAAAGAGCTAAGATAGTGATATAGAATATGAAGCTTCAACAAACGAACCGTGATCAGCCATCAATCAGTTTCACCGAGAAGGTTGTTCCACTCTGAAAGAGCAGGCAAAAGTAGGGAACCTATAACAATGTAAGTTCTGGCGAAAGTGCAGTCACATTCTAAAAGGTGATGTAGATGAGAAGACTTCGAAGCAATGGGAAAAAGGCTTGTAGCAGCGAAGAGGAGCTGTCGTACACCATATGTAAAAAATGTATATTATTTATAGGAGTGGTACATTTTCATAGACCCGTGCGGCCACCCCAGAGTTCTCGGGCGTCGCAAGGTTTAGACACTTATATTCTGTGGCGGAGCACTCAACAACGACAGCGATCGTTTTATCCAATATGCTTCTGCTATTGTGGCCGCTGCAGGAGAGGAGGATGGCACGCTCAGCCCACGCTGGCACTCCCGCCGCTACAGACAGCACACATTTAAAGAATCAGCTCGTACGTGTAGCACCATATGCAATCATGACAGATGTGCTGGTTAACGGTTCTGCTCCCTACATAATAGTGCTACTGAAACGCGAAACGCTGCTTAAACATCTTCACTGCAATACTTTATTAGACGATTTACGGCTATTCACATGCAATGACAATTATCGCCGATGCTTTCTGAACAATATTTCTATTCTACATTCTTCTGTCATCCGCAATGCTAAAATGGTTTCAGTTGAAGCGTTGACATGCCACGTATAAACCCAGCGAATAACAAAAAGCGAAAATTACACGGAAACGCTGGGACGTCTGTGATCGTCTTTTTGAATGTCCAACTGTTTCGAAACGTGGTAGCGAGCATGTAGTACCTAGAAAGCCACAATGAAAATGCTGGTCACCGGGTCCACCAAATGCAATGGGGCTGCTTCGGGGTCATTGCCTAAGTTTAACGTGGAAAGCAACGAGCACCGCCACCTTGTGAACAACAGTGTCTTCACCCAATGGCCTACGTGCAAGCAAATAACGGCCTATTTTCGTCATTTCAATTAGGGCAATATATCTGCTACTGCCTCGCCGTTAAGTCGTCAATTAGTTTGCCGTTAATCATATACTCAGATATCAACCGCAGGGATTATATCTTTCCCCGTAAGGACTTCTAAATTGCTCATACTGCCTGCAGTATTTCTTGTTTACTAGCAGGGCTACTTTGTTTCCATGAGAAATGCAATAAGAAACAGTGAAGTATTACAGGCTCAAATGTGAACCTGCGAAGGGAACGTATGTGAAACTTCTCATCGAGTAGCGGTGTATAAACTAGACGCTTCCTTCAAACGATTAGTCTAACACGCGTTGTTCGTAGTTCGTTATTGACACTGCAAATTTCAGGTGTATTCTGGCTAGATCAGCGCAGCGTCGAAAATATATTGTCAAAAGTTAGTCTCTTTACTTTTGGGACACACTCCTTGCTGATTATCACTGTCCAATGCACTTGGAAAGCCTTATGCCATCATGAAACAAATGCGGAAACTACCTTAACTCATGCCAAGGGTATTATGGTTTTCTCTGTCTAAAATGCATACAATGCAGGCCAATAATTTTATTAAAGGTTTCATAAATGCCCCGAAGTTTACCCCTATGACCCTTTCGTTACCGCAAGTTTTCTTTATATACCTTCGTGAGACCAAGACCCAGATGGGTGGCGCCAACAGGAAATTGGATTTCACCTCCGAGCAAGAAACATTTTCATGACATCCCTGCTCAAAGGCAAAAAAAAAAATAAACAACGAAAGAAAATGTCTCAATGATTGAAAATGTCCATGAACCTATCCAGAAAATGTACCCATGACATAAAAGAAAACGTCTACACCAGCGCACAGAATAGAAGAAGAAAGGCAGGGAATGTGCACCTGGACGGATCAATAACGGTATGACCTCAAGTCCCGAATCTCATACAGGAAGCATAGAAAGAGGGCGCTTTCACAGTTCCGGTGACAACGAGAGGCAGGAACCCAACGTCAAAAAGAAACTCTCAAAAAACACGAACAATGAAGAATTTAGTAGAGAAGAAAATGACGAAGAGAACCAAACTTAAGATACAATGTTCTTTTTTTCTCATAGTAGATTACACCAGCATTCTAGATTCCTAAATTCTCGTAGTCTCACTGCGACGCTCCTCGCCCGTTCAAACGCCTGGAAGTTGAGGGTGCTATATCAAAATACTGCAAACCAGACGAATGCCGAGAGTGAGTGTTAACTTAAAACAATCAACAGCTTTCAAAGAACGATTGTCTTGTTCGAGTAATGTTCCTTATGTTGAAATCGTATGTTTGAAAATTGTGTATAGTGGAATCGAATAGACAGCGAGCGCGTCTGCAATGAAATTACGTGTACAAAGTACTATTTCGTATGTATTCTTAGCAACAATTTAACTAACACGGTATTGCGCTTTCCAGACGCCCATACTGTGGTCATTAGCATCAAAACAAGTGCTGACTTCAAGCTGCTAGTAGGAGCACCCGCCACTGGCGACTTGCAACTGTTCGTTGTGGCGCGGTTGACAAGGGTACCATGGCTCTCGGCAGACTGGCTTTCGCTGTCTTCTTTGCATAGGCTGCAAAGGCCCGAAAAATAACGATTAGAGCAGCACTTGTGCTTGAGTCACGCTGCGTCGTGGCACCTTGGTGCCACGTGTTCCTCTGTGCTACAATTATTAACAGTTCTTGTAAGTTAGTAGTTCTCGTGATTTCTTCGGCTGACTATGTGACGCGGCAGTCATTTATTTCGTGGTCCCGGTGATCGCACAGTACCCAATAGGCATGGTCGTTCTTAGCGGATCCTGCGCCCAGCGCTAATGCTTGCTGTATCGGTGGCGGCTGGTGGTGGCACCTACAGTAGGAGACGGAAAACGTTCCCCTAAGTAATTTGTGCGAACAGTAGGCTTGTGTTTGAGTAGGCATTCTTGGACGGTGGTATCTATGAAGCCTTAAAAAAAGGGAGACGAGGTCTTTCACGAAAAAGGGTAGTATGTGAAAAGACTTTCGGGTTGCGCTATCTTTAAGGAATATGCCACATACACATTCGTTCGTCACTGTAGTATAGCAAACGGGGTTTCCTCTGACGATAGGCTTTCGCTCACAAGTTAGGGGATGGTAACACAAGGTGAATTCACAAGCGCAAACTTTCAACTCAGTACCCTACATAAGGGTTTTATGTTTTGGCTAAACTCTCTATACATTAGTCTTTGCTTCGCCTCTCTTCTTCTCTCTCTTGCATATACAGGTAGTCCGAGAAAGATGAATACTCTTATTACGCAGAATGTGAGAAATACATTTATGGAAGAAACGAAACGGACAAATGGTGGACACGATGAACAAATGCTGAAATCAAATGTATCAGCGGACACACTTTCGTGCAAAATTTGCCAGTAAGCTGCACACGCATGTGCTTTGCTTGGCTTTATGCACTGTACAGGCCAACGAATAGCTTCATGTGAAATTACTGCTATTTTAAAATGTTGTCCCCTGCAGTTACATCCAGCCTGCAGCATCACATTTGAAGATGCGTTATAAATAAGGCGTCATTGAACCTTATCAAGAAACTTAACTGCACTGTGAATCTTGGCTTTGCTATTGAAAGGCGACGAAAACAACATGCAAACACTGCGTAATCTAACAAAGCACGCAAATGTTCTCATTGAGTACACGAACCATGGGTCGAGATGGGTGGGAAGGTAAAGAAAGGAAAAGGAATTATATTGCAATGCAATGCACAACCGTACATTGATGGTATAATAAATAAATAGATAAATAATTAAATAAATAAATAAATAAATTGTTCACGTTATTTTTCATGTGTATGGCGATAAATTACTGTGTTTATGTATTTCTGTAATTCGGGAGTCATAATAGTCTCAATTTGATTATGAGCCCCTTACCCAATGCCCTTCTGTGCCTAAGCGTATATTAAGATCAGTGAATAAATACTATGTTGAGCACTTTGCGAATTATTGTAAGGCCAGTTCATTTTTTTAGAACTAGGTTCGGCGATTCATTGTACTCTAAGTTGACAAACTCATGCCAGCTTGTTTACTTTGGTATGCTTCGCTAATGAGAACAAAACAGTTCGGTAATTAGTTCTCGTCTGCTCTAGTTGGCCATTTTGCTGCTTTCCTTTGTGTTTGGCAAAGATAACTTCCGAACTCCCCACTGAAATGAAAGGTGCATGGTTGGTTGCAAGAGTACGATATCGGGTTTAACATCAGAGCCACATTCTCAACTACGGCGTCATTTCTTCTAAATTCCTATGCAGCCTTAAAGTGTTCATGTAGAATGTAATGTGTTCCTGGCAGACATCGTTTGTTCACGAAGTTTAAGTGTTCTCATACTTTACTTATCGCCGACCCAGGACAATGCATCTATCCACCGACATCTACGAAAGTTACGATATCTGAAGTTATTCACTCTTTCAATGCATTTGCTCTTTTTGTACCAGAACTAAAAATTGACTAGGCTCTATCAACAAAGCATGCGCATTGAGGTACTAGCTATGTACATGACAGCTATATACACAAAAAAAACTGAGGTGGCATGACGTTCGTTTGCAGCGGGGCCGAAGAGAACAAAACAATTTTAACTGTATTTATAAACTCGCAAATCCTTCCCATTAGCTCCATATCTTATATCTTGCAAAGCCATCCTTGTTGCTCACGGTTGCGCATTATTTTTTGAATCACAAATGCTTTATAAGAAAGCATGGCGCTTGGGTGCATAAAGCATAGAATAATATTTCCTTCCTGAGAAATGTCTGTTAGCTGAATTGTGAAAAGAGGAAGAACAATCACCTGCGATTCTCACACCACACACCGCATCTTAATTTACATTGCCAACTAACCCTACGATCGGGAGGTGGTAGGAGTGGAAGGCGTTGAGGTTGAGACATCTTGCGAGGGTACTACACTGATGGGGAAGACGTGAACTGTAAGATACAAATACAGGTAAGTAATTGGTAAAACAAATCGAGTAGAGCAAGGCCATCAGCAATGAATGTGAACGTAAATGCATGTTTGCACTCTCGAAATCGTGCGGTAGTTATGCAGCGTTTCATTCTTTATAGCGAAGATTTCTCGTCAATTGCGAGGCGCTTTTTCGTACATGTCTAGTGGCCTCTGACTCTGAGCGCGTTTAACAGGATGGCGCCATCTAGGAACCGTGCAGCGAAGTGATAGTTTATAACTTCAAATTTTCAAGCATACAGTTTCACAGTATAATTACTAGAATGAAGGGTGGTGCTAGTGTCTGCGGGAACTGCAAGCGCGGTGGTTCAGCCACCATGGGCACGATGGTTAGTATACATGGATTTGTCTAAACATGGCCTTTTTGCCTTCAAACGGCTTTGTAATTTTGCAAAATTATCATGTTGAAGAAATTATGGTGTTAAAAATAAATAAAAAATAAATGAATAAATTTCGAGGACGCTTAAGCTTCACCCTTAAGAGTGGACCGCGATAGCATTCAAAGACCCCTGACTGCTTTTCCCGCTACCCTGCAATTGCAGGTTACGTAAACGTACCGTTTATGCCAGGAATAGTTGGCGGCGAACGCTATGCACGAAGCCACGCTTTCTGGTAGAAACGCGGCCTCTTGAGTGGGTCGATCTCCTGTTAGTGTTTTGCACTGTTAATATTTCAGCCTGAGAGGAGCTAACAAAAAATATGTATTTTTTTTTCATTAGATTTGTTCGTGGGCTGCCGTTCTGAAAATTCCGAGGAATAACTTCGTAAAGAAGGAAACACAAAGTATCAGCAACTCTGGGGGTGCAAGAGTGGTTGTGTATGCCTGGTTTGGAGTTAGGCACAAAATTCTTTTTGCCGAAGCGAGGTCCATCTCCTGACGCGGGACGCCGATGCCGCATGTTCAGTGACACGGGGCCCTTAACGCAATCGGCGTTAAAATAAAAAAATTGGAGGACGCTTATGCTTCGCCTTCAAGAGTGGAACGCGAAAGCGTTCCCATCGACCCGCCAAGGGGTGTAAGACAACGGGCTACGACGCAGCCACTACGCGCCCCGCATCGGACGCGGTGAGCGTCGAGCAACGCAGCGTTCGGCGCGACAACGAAATGCGCGCCTGAGCAAGCGACGCACGCCTGAGCCTTAGAAACAGCTCGTTTCTAAGGCAACACCGCGTTCACTAGAGCCGCTTTTGTACCGCTTTGAAGCATCGAAAAAAAAAGAACTCGTGGCTCAGTGGTAACGTCTCCGTCTCACACTCCGGAGACCCTGGTTCGATTCCCACCCAGCCCATCTTGGAAGTTGCTTTTTATTTATGAAGTGCCTGCCGTGATTTATCGCTCACGGCCAACGCCGCGGACGCCGACACCGACGCCGACGACACCGGCTTTTCTGCGACACGAGCTCCTTAACGCTATCGCGTTAATAGGGTTGCCCACGGCAAGATTCGAACGCGATATGCTCAGCGTACAACTCGGACCATTACGCCACGCACACATGTGTCAACAAGTGGCATGGAACAGCGTTTCTGGAGTGCGAGCAAGCGCATTCGGACGCTTGGCGCGTTTTCATCCGCCATTGCAGCAGAACAAAGCGACGCAGAGTCAATGCAACAGGACACCATGAATCGGCACTAAATGTTACATATATATATTAAATAATAGATATGCATTGTATTCTGCATCGTAATAAGTGTATGTTTCATCCAGCCTGGATATAATTCACTGCAAACAAAATTGTTTCATCGTACAAACAGCTGCTCATAGGGTCAGTTGCATTTCTTTCTTTGAAAAATTTTTTTTTCAGGAAGCCCACAAAAGCTACTCAAATCATGTTATTGCAGAATATCTACGTGCCCAGGCGGTTATTAGTTGCAAAATAAGAAAGGTACACAATCTACTACTCAAGCTAATAAAGTTAACGTATTTATTTATTAACCTTACGGCTCGTGTATATGTGCGAAAGCTGAAGGAAGTCTTTGTAAAAGTGTAGTGCTCCACTTCAATATTTCTAAATGTCCATGTACACTGGAATAATTGAAATAATTGTCACATGCGCTGAAATGATTGCTTCGAAGCGTGACACGAGGTGCAACTCACTTTTAATGTTGCCGGACGGCGTAAAATGAAGCTGGGCTGTATGGGGCGCCAAAGCGGTCCGTCCAAATATGCAATTACATTTAGGTGCTGTATTGTTTTCCTTCATTTTAAGGAGAAGTTTCCTTTGCCTCTGCTCCCGACTTTCCGAGCTCTGCTGCTGCTGTGACGGTCTTGCCGCGCCTGCCGGTTGGTTTCTTGCAACACCACCAGATGGCGCACGTCTCCACACATCCCGGCCGTCGCCGCTGCGGCAGCGTTTCACAGTGTGTGCTCATGGCACCTGGTCTGCATGCTTTCCTATGCGACAAAAATGCAGGTGCTGGGCTGTAGAGGTGGCGTGCTGGGGTATGATAATGTACGGTTTACAAGCATCAATAGCCCAAATAGAGCCCTTGGAGCTGGCGTCTCAACAGCGTACTGATCACGTATGCAAAAGGAGCAAGTAAACACGCTCCCGCTAAATCACTCCAAAGCCTGCACTCAACTTAGACTCGAAAGAAGCGTCGCGCGGAACAGGAGCGTCTTCTCTACGCAGTGAAACGTGGTGCATACCACGAATGCATGTATGCTACGTATGCATACAATTATAGTATATGAATTAAGTACAAACACACAAGCTAACTAAAGTTGAACACTTCTGCCACGATGCTATTTGCCATGTGAGGCAATAATATTGCTCAGCACTCTCAGATATTGTGAACAATCACGCGAAAGAACGCCTCAAGCTACCACGTCTCCCGGTGTGTTCTGTCGACAAGGCAGACAAACAGTAGCGGTGCACGCAAGGTAACGTGCAACATCAACTCACCAGTGTCGTATAGAAATTACGCACTCACCGTCAACGTCGCCGCTAATTATTGTCGATCAAAGGAAACGGCATACAAAGCTTCGCTTACATCGATCCGCACAGGGCGTGGGATCCGCCGATGTCTTTTACTGAAGTTTCAGTTTGCCCTTGAGCGTATCTTTCCTAACTGAAATCTTTGTATAATGAGTGAAAATATTTATTTAATACAAAAACAAGCCGAGTGCAGTTAGTTTAAAAGAAACCACTCGCAGTTAACATTCACTCACATTTGGGTCTTTTCTTCTCGATCTTATTACTTGCATTCAGAGGACGACTAACTAAATGTTTTTTTTACGTGGCCAGAGCATAGATATGTAGTTATGTATTATCTGAAGAAATTGTTAGTGGATTGGGCGCCATTATTAGATATTCTTTATGGGTCTACGCCGCTGGCCCCAGTTTAATAGCAGCGCCACGAGTTTTCAGTTACTCTCCAGCGCTTTTAAAGAAGTACATCAAGCGTTGTTTCTTATGTAGCATTCTCATCATATACTTTCTTGTCTTCCATAAAAAATATTTATATGAAAAGAAGCAAGATGTATACTCAAATCCTTGAGTCTATTGAAAATTTCGATGGCTGTAGCTCTAAGTCGCACTTAGAGTCCCGTCGCATTTTTTTACTATAACAAGTAATAAATGTTCACATTGGATCTCGGTTAGGCTGTTTTGGATAACTCGGTTTTTATCGTACAATGCAGTCTTTCTCCACGACAAGAGCCACACGCATGGATCAATCATAAAATACCCAATATTTCACAATCTTGCGTTACCACCTGGTAACTGAGGAATGCGTTCTATGTATAGTAATTGCCAAAATGCTAATAAAAAGATGCTGCTGCTATACCAAAAAGGATAATGTGTATTTAAACGAGACGTCTTTTTTAGCCTATACAATATTGTTTTATCGCCTGTGGTAGAACGCACAATTCTAATCCCTGAAGTATAATGCTCGAAGGCGCCGTCATTACTTGCATATTCAATCAAATTATATCAACAAAAATTTAAAGATTTTTTACAAAATGACCTTCAAACTAAAACCTTTATTGCACGTACTGAAATAATGTTATGTAGCCTAGGAGATTGTAAGGCATATACAAATAAAAATTATGAGTAAGGTTCCAGATTAATGACACATGTGGACATTAAACTGGGTCTCCTTGATTGAAATAGCTAAACATCTTTATATTTTAAACTTCATTATCCATGCGAACATTACAGAACCCTTTAAGTGCCCTCCACAGTACATTTGTTCGTTTTCCTACTATTCTCAAGATCGAGGAAATTTCAGAAAAACTTATCACCCCAAGATCATTTACAATAAGTTAAATGGCTGTGAATGAAAGCGTAATATAATGATGGTAAAGAAGGATGGCTGAATTATTATCGGACATTTATTAATATTCTTATTCTACAGCCCTTTTTTGTTGGAAGTGCAGAATGATAATAATGTGCATTGCATATGGAACATTGCAGATAGTATGCACATAATATGCATTGCATATCTTAACTTTGCATTTGCAACATGAAAAATTGACTCAGGGTTGACCATTTCATTTGAAGCAATGTAGAACTCAGTGGTATTGTTGTTCGATCCTTTGCTCACTCTGTGTGACTGAAGCAAATTCAACTTTCAGGGAACTGAAGAACGTGTAAAAAATGTCGAAGGAGTATTTTCTACTCAATAAATATGTAGAGAACGTATGACACCAGACTTTGCCCCGTACTCCAAACATCCCCTGCAAGGTGACTAGACTTCGCCGCCATTATATTTTTACGTCTATGAGAATTATGTCTTCGGTGTGTCTTCACTTTTTTTCATTACTTTTGTATTTGTGATAGCTTCAAACTTTCGCAAAATCTGTGAAATCCTTGTGTGACTATAAATTCGCAGAAACCTCCGCGTAACTGACTAGCTTGCCCTGGACCGCAAACCAACGGTAGGTGGCGCCCAGACAATTATAATGTCAGAGTGCTTGGCATCCTATAAGGCTATTTGCGCCGACCCTGTGACTTAAGATTTTCATCTGACATTGGGCGAAGCACGTTGTATCGAAGAAGGTGTCATTCTCCGTCTTGATCTTTACGTCTGCTCCCCGTTTTCAACACGACGTCGCAACCGAATTTCAGGAATCCCTTTACTCAGTCCAAGTTCTCCGTGCCAAAGACTAGAGGAAGACTATTCAGCGTTCATCGAGAAATCAAGAAGGACCCCCTTCCATTTGCTTGCTTATTGTCTATATATAGGTCAGAGCTTTCGCCAAATTATTCAGCTTTAAAAAGAGCTTATTGTCATCTTACTTTGAAGTTTTTACTAGTGTTTGTCTTAAGGCATGCAGCCGTCCCACACAGATTCAAGCTCTTTGTTTCAAGTTGTAAAGCTGCACGTCTAAAATATTTTTCAGTAATTGTTAAGCAAGAATGAATAACATCGTTCGGGAAGGCCACCTGCGAAATATACATCAAATGCGAATACAGACGCGAGTCGTTCTTATTTCTCCTTACACTATTTTTGCACACTGCTATGAGACAGCAGATAGGAAGCTCTTTCCATACACGGTGTGCACATTCTCTCTGGGTAACCGTTGCTAACTCAGATGTTAATATATAAAATAAGCAATTACAGGTATGAATACGTGTTGGCTTGATTCTGGCTCATACATATTTGAAACGAAGCAGCTCTCTCAATTCATCCACCAGGTCAAGACACGTCACAGCATGTAATCATTGCCAAAATATCGCGGACATCACGCACAGTGGGAATCGATGTAAGCGAAGCTCTGTATGTTGTTTGCGTCGACTGACAATAATTGAAGGTGTTGTAGGGGGCAATGTGTAATTTCTACACGAGAGTGGTGAGCTGATGTTAGGCGTTACCTTGCGAGCACAACTGCTGTTTGTCTGCGCAGTCCACGGAAAACAAAGGGAGACGTGTTTGCTTGAGCCGTTGTCTTGCGTGATTGTTCATACTGTCTGAGAGGGTTGAGCATTATCGTTGCTTCACATGGCACATCGCATTGTGGCAGAAGTGTTAAACTTTAATTGAATTGCGGGTTTGTACTTATTTCATGTACTATCATTGTATACATAGACAGCATACATACATTCGCTGCGTAGCGAAGACGCTGCCGTACCGTGCTAACCTTCTTTCAGGCCTGCTCGTCCTCGATGTTGAGTGCAAGCTTTCGAGGCATTTATGCCGGTGCGTGTTTACGTACGTACGTGGTCAGCAGGCTTTTGAGACGCCAGCTCCAAGCGCTTTCTTTAGGCTATTGACGATTGTAATGTTTACACTATCATAGCCCTGCACGCGACGTCCACAGCACCTGCGTTTTTTTGTTGCATAGGAGAGCAAGCACAGCATGCGCCATGCGCGCAAACTACGCAACGCTGCCGCGGCAGCGCAGGCCGGTGTATCATATCAGGTATCAATACTTGCCTGGTATCAGCAGCCGGTTCAGCGCAACGTGCTCCCTTACCCTCTCCCCTGTTAACTCCTACCTTCTCTCCCCACGGCCCTATATATGTACGAACCGCAATAAATATGCGTTGTTTCTTGAATTCGTGCTGTCCATCGTCACGATACATGGTGTCAGAAGTGCGATAGGCACCCTCGTCCGTGAGCAGCAGGGCGATCGCAACTACAACGCAAAAATGGGCAGCATCAGACCACCGGAGCGACTGCGCATCAACGGAGACGGCGGTAAAAGCTGGAGCATCTTCAAACAAAAGTTTGAGAAATTTTTTGCCAAGCAACTTCGTGCACCGAAAAGCCAAGACCCAGCGCTGTGAAAACAGCACAGTTTCTCTGCTTGGCGGGTGAAGACGCTTTGGAAGTCTTCAATAATTTTACTTTTTCCGCGGGAGAAAGCAAGGAGGTCTTATGACACGGTGGTCGCCAAGTTTTTAGTCATATTGCATCGACCAGCAAAACGACGTGTATGAAAGATACATCTTTCGCACTCGCCTTCAAGCTGAAGGAGAATCCTTCGAGCAGTTTCTGCGGGACCTGAAGAAACAAGGCAGGTAATGCAACTTCGGCAACGTGGTCGACGACATGGTGCGTGACCAAATTGTTTTTGGCACGAACTCCCCCAAGCTTCGGGAGAAGATGCTAAGGGACAAAAAGCTGACGCTGAAAAAAAGCGGTCACGATATGCAAGACGGCAGAGACAGCAGCCCGTGAGAGCGAAGTTTGGAACACGCGAAAGGACGAGACTTAAGTGGATGCGATTAGTTCGAGCAGGCAAACGCCGAAAGTACCGAAGCATCCTCAATGGTATAACAGATGTACTCGCTGCGGCCGAATACATGCCCCACGCCGTTGCCCAGCGTATGGGAAAACATGCCAGGGGCTCAACCACTTCGCATCTTGTTGCAGATCAACAGGCGTAAACGAGATTCAGCATGAAGACAACTTCGATGTGCTAAACGTCGCTGTTGGAACCATCGACAACAATCGCGACTGGCGGATCAAGGCCAACATTGGCGGCCGAGAAGTTGTGTTCAAAGTCGACACTGGCTCACAAGCAAACATCATACCCTTGTCAGTGTACCGCATGCTGCGCATTGCTGCATTGATGCCGCCTGGCGCGACACTCCGCTCGCATAACGGTGGGCTCATCAAACATTGCGGCAAGGTTGCAACAAAAGTAATAGTGGGAGACTGTGATATAGCCGCTGACTTTTTCGCGGTAAAACAGAACCACCAAGGGATATTGGGACTCGAGACAAGCGAGAGATTGGGCCTAATCCGACGAGTGGCTGAGGCAGTCACGACCACAGCGGGGGACGTAGCCCAGCAGTTTCCTGGACTCTTCAAAGGAACTGGATGTCTTAAGCGAAAACACAGAATAATACTCCGCAAGGGCGCCGTACCGGTCGTCCGGCCGGCGCGAAGAGTGTCCCTGTCTCTTCAGCAGCCGCTGCGTGCCGAATTGGACCGAATGGAACAAGAAGGTATCGTACGGAAAATGAGCAACCCGCCCGACTGGGTAAGCCCATTAGTTATCGTTCGCAAAAAAGATGGCAAGCTGAGAGTATGTCTCAACCCTAGGCAAATTAACGACAGCCTGAAGCGCGAACATTATCAGATGCCTCGTCGAGAGGACATTGAGGCGGAGCTGACAGGTGCAAAATTTTTTTCACGTCTGGACGCGAAAGCTCGGTTCCATCAAATTCCGTTAGATGAGCAGTCGTCTAAAATTTGCACGTTTTCAACGTCCTTTGGACGTTATCGTTTTCCGCGGCTCTCTTTCGGCATTGGGTTGGCCAGCGAAGTGTTCCACAAAGCCCGGAATGAGATATTTGATGGACTTCCTGGTGTGCGCGTGTACGTCGATGATGTACTCATTTGGGGCACAACTAGGGCAGAGCATGACGAAAGGCACCGAAGTGTTCTATCCGCGGCTGAAGGGGCAGGCTTAACGTTCAATGCCGCAAAATGCCAGTTCAGCGTTGAAGAAATCGCATTCTTGGGCGACATTATTAGCAGCAGAGGCATAAGACCAAACCCCGCTCTAGTGAAGAGCCTTGTTGAAATGCCAAAACCAAAAGATAAACAAGCAGCGCAAAGAATGATTGGCGTTATGAGCTACTTCAGCAAATACCTGCCAGCACTGGCTCAGCGAACAACTGCGTTGCGGTCCCTTATCAAGCAGGACGTGCTCTTTGAGGGGACACCTAATCACGAGAGGGACTGGCAGGAAATTTGAAAAGCATTGACAGAAGCACCGTTCCTGGCAATATTTGATCCAACGAAAGAAACAAAAGTGACATCAGACGCCTCAAAAGCTGGCGTAGGCTCAGCCCTGCTGCAGCGTCAGGGTGCCGCCTTCAGGCCGGTGGCATATGCGTCACGAGTCATGACAGAAATCGAAAAGCGATATTCGCAAATCGAGAAAGAAACACTTGCTCTTGTCTATGGATTCGAGAAATTTCATCACTTTGTGTACGGCCGTCCGGTTCTCTTGGAAAGTGACCACCGGCCGCTAATGGATATCGCGAAAAAAGCAAATGGGGATATGCCGCCCAGAGTTCAGCGTTTCCTTTTGCGACTACTAAAGTACAACTACACACTATCATACGTTCCAGGCAAACAGATGGACCTCGCCGATATGCTGTCAAGGTCGCCGATCCCTGAGAGCGACGTCAAGGTGGACACGGATGACGTTGAAGTGCACGCCATCAAGATACTGTCGACAACCGTGAGTGTAAGAACAATGACGCACCTTCTGCGCGAGACTTCGGCGGATCCTTACCTGCAGGTTGCTGTAGAACGCATTTCAACAAGCAACCCATAGAAGGTTGCCTAAAGTCTGTTGCATCGCAGCTGTCATTGGTAAACGGTATACTCATGAAAGGCACTAAAGTGACAATTCCCACGAGCATGCGTGCTGAGACATTAAAGCCGATTCATGCAGGACATTTTGGTATCGCTAAGAGCAAAGCAAGAGCTAGGCAACTCGTTTACTGGCCCGGGATAAATTCTGACATGTGGAATCTGCAGAAAGTACGGTTACAGTCAGCCCGCAGAACCATTAATGCTTCGTTCAACACCAACCCAAGCCTGGCAGCGACTTGGTGTCGATATATTTCAGTAAGGAGGAAAGTACTATTTGTGCGCTTATGACGCGATGTCAAACTTTCCAGACGTCGAGAAGTTGCCCGATCTCAGTGCGTCTACTGTCATCGAAAGACTTAGCGCAATGTTTTCAAGATATGGCATACCATCAGAAGTTTGCACCGACAACGGACCGCAATTTTCTTCCCGCGAGTTTGCACGCTTTTCAAAGCTGTATAACTTTAAGCACGTGACATCTAGCCCACAATTTCCGCGCTCCAATGGCCTTGCGGTAGAGGCCGTACAAGTGACCAAAAGGATTCTTAAAAAAACAAGCGAAAGAAATGAGGATTTTTGGCTTGGCGTATTAAATTACAGAACAAGTCCTTTGGAAGACGGCCGGTCGCCTGGAGAGCTGCTTGAAGGAAGGAGCCTTCGCACCCAGTGGCGTAGCTAGGTCGGCTGGCACCTGGGGCCAATAGGTCTTCTGTCACCCCTCCCCCCTCCGGGTGTTGTCGAGGAAGGCAAGGATATCGACAATTTCCGGGTTTCAGCACCAGTACAGCCGCCTTGTGTACCGCGCACGTCCCTGGGGTCCCCCTCTCCTTCGCTTTCTTTCCCAGAGATGGCGAATGCAGCTGGTATACACACTGTTTTTTCTGCGCCAAATAACACAGGGTGCTGCACTGATAACGTGTGATAAGCGTATGTACACATCTTTTGTCAGACTGTAAGGCTTGGCAGCCAATACAAATGCGGCATCGTGGCAAATACGGTCCACGTCACAAGTAACAAGAAATATCTTTCTAAAGTTTCAATTACCAATTTAAGCGGCAACATTGCATTTGAAAAATTGAAGGCCGACATTCATATCTTGCCCAACAACTTCACAAAAATTGTCGTAGACACTATGGCGCGCAGTATTTTGGCTGTGGGCAGCTCTGAACAAAAACGAAAATTAAATTGTGTGTCAGTGACGGTGATCTCCTCACCATATTAGAAAAACTGAAAACGCCATCTGCCTCCTTGCTGCGCGGGAGTCAATGCTATGACAAGTACGAGTGTTCTTCCTTCTGATCAATTGAGCCTTGTTTTTATTTGCTGCTATACGGACAAACGTGATTATCCGAGCTGTGGTACCACCAAAAGATTGGGAACAGAACAGAGCATGCTTCGCGTCGATTCTTGGCGTCCCTATAAAAAAAGAAGGCCGCGATGAAGCCCATGCCAGCGAAAGCTCTCACTACTCTCGGTCTGCACTCGCAATAGAGAGGGTTGAGGGATCAACGTCACTGGTCCACTATTTCATATTTCTTTCCCTGCTGCCATACCGGGCGCCGCCCGCAGTGCCAAAGTGCTGTAGGTTCTAGCACCTAAAACAATTTTTTTAAGAAGTTTTTGCAGCGTTAATAATGCGACTTTAAATCGTCAATTCTCGAATTGAAGTGCTTCATTTATAAGTACTAATTAAGCGATTATTAAGGATATGGTTATTACTTATCTGCCATATTTTTCACGCTACAGAGTTCATAGTAATCACAAAGACGCATAACTTCGTAGAATATTGGGAAATATCCTTACAAAATTCACCTTTCTTAGATAAAATTCTGTGCAGCTGACACAGACATTGTACTTGTGACATGAAGTCACACAACAACAACAGTTTTCTGAAACTTTCGAGGGTAAGAAGGAAAGCATGAAACATAACGGCAGGTTTCGCAGCGACATCTCGGAGCGAGCGGGAGAGGGGAAGTAAAAGCGAGCCGAACATCGCGGCGGGCCCGCGACTACAGCATGTCGAGTCATACGCCGCCAAACTCTTCGGCCGCACCGAGTCTGAAGACGGTCCAGAAGACTTATGAATGAAGACTTATGAAGACTTACGCAACGTCGCTCTCAATGAACGCTTCGCCGTAAACGCAAGCGCCGGGCGCGCTGGTTGAACGCCCTCTTGCTGATGTCCTTGTTCGTCTCCGCTGGGCGTTCTGACTCCTGTGACTCCTACTCCCAGCATGAACGCACCGCACGAGCGCACCCCACATAGAACGTTCCGCTAAGGCGAGTAGATTAGCGACCATTTCGCGAATAAAATTTGTTAGCCCGCACACTCGTGCAATTATTTCGTGGGGTGTTGACAGAGCTGCAGCCGACAATTCTGCGGCGCAGCGCATCGGGTACATGAGCTCGGGCTACTGGATACCGGAGCATTCTTTGCCACTTGCGCCCAGTCAAGCCAGCGGAAAGAGGGGTGTTTTCAGGCGTGTATGACACCCCCCCCCCTCTGGCCCATTGCACCCCGGGCCCACGGCCCCCCGGCCCCCCCTGTTGCTACGCCACTGTTCGCACCCCCTTGCCGGACTTCCGCCCGCAGCCGATCACCCAGGTCAGCAAGCACAAGCAGTCACGCCACTACTGCCGGAACTTGCCGCCCCTTGAAGAAGGTGATGTCATGCGCATAAGAGGGTCCTCATGGGCAAGAAAAGGTCAGGTGATCGCACCGGCCGGATCGCGGTCCTACCTAGTTCAAGCTGATGATAGCGTTCTGCGGCGCAACCAGCCGCACTTGCTCCCGACCAGGGAGCGATTAGCTTCATGCTCATCGGATGACAGTTACTCCGCTGAGAACCAACCAACTGAAACCCAGCATGCCCCATCATCGCCACAGGACCCTGCAGTCACTGGTGTGACGGCACAACCTCCACTGCCTCCACTGCCAAGACGGTCCACGTGACCCACAAGGCCACACATGCGGTTAGCCTACAACATGGACTTTCAACAAGTTAGCGATGGCCAATGACGAACAATAAAAGGGAGGGGGATGTATCATATCAGGTATCAATACTTGCCTGCTAACAGCAGTCGGTTCAGTGCAACGTGCTCCCATACCCTCTCCCCTGTTAACTCCTACGTTCTCTCTCCACGACCCTATATATGTATAAACCGCAATAAATATGCATTCGTTGTTTCCTGAATTCGTGTTGTTCATCGTCACGATACCGCCGGGATGCGGAGGCGAGCGCCATCTGGTAGTGTTGCAAGAAACCAACCGGCACGCGCAGCAAGACCATCGCAGCAGCAGCACCCGGAAATATAGGAGAATAGGCAAAGAGAGCTTCGTTTTAAAACCGCATCCTCTTGCTTGGTAGAACACGAATGTACGGACTTGTTAAGTCTCCTGACAGTCGTTGTAATCCTCTACGAATTTGAAACAAGCTACTTGAACTCCCACACCCTGCTGCACTATTAAAAATGATTGTACTCGGCGATAACTTTGAATGCATAAATGCGCGCGCATCATTTGTTATCTCGTTTCCTTCCCCGTTCATTTTTCGTCCTGCTCCCCTTACCCGAGAATAGTGTAGAAAACCTGCTTCTTATCTTCCCTGCTTTTGCTCTTTTTTCCCTTTCTCTCTCTACCTGGTTTCATTTAGGTTATGAGAAATAGGAAATATCTTGTTTTGGGCACTAGCGCTTGCGTTTTACCCTCTCATCAGCTCAGGTTTTCGCTCGTACTAATTTCCTCACCAACGTTTTTTTTTTGTGTATGTACTTTCCACGGTACACTAAGTTATACTTCGGCGTTATTTGGTACTGCAGTATTTTTTTTTCGTTGTTCGGTTCTGAAATTTCCTCCCTAGCAGGAAACACGCGATTCCGTTAACGCACTGAACAAAGTTAACCTCACAGATACTCTCAATGGAGCTGCACCGGCCGTCTACAGACACGCACAAAAGATAAGAAAGATGAAAGCATTCGTAGTTTTCCTCAAGCTCATTTGGTAGACCATTGGTTTCTGTAAGCCTCGGCGCTGCACCGGCCGTCTACAGACACGCACAAAAGATAAGAAAGATGAAAGTATTCGTAGTTTTCCTCTAGCTAATTTGGTTGACCATTGGTTTCTGTAAGCCTCGTGTGCAAAAAAAAAAAGACGAAATCGATGTCAGCTGCGCGCGTTTAGCAGACGTGTATTTTCAGTTAGCATCCTGGACAGTTGAAAGGAAATCAAATAACATCTTGGGAACGTTCTTTCCTTTATTCGGCGCTTGCCATACAGGTCACGAGTGTTTGGACGGGAGGCTGTGACATAAAACTAACTCCATTTTATTATGTACATTTGAATATGTGAAAGCTCCAGTGCTTCTTTGCTGCCGCTTGCGTGCAGTATTCGCTGCTTTGCTGCCTGCGAAAAACTTTCTTAGGATGAAAGCATCCAGGCTGTGCTAATGACCATGGCGACAAAGAAGGGGAATTTTAAAGTCAAAGACACGGCACAACTGGGATTTTCCATAATAATGTTTCGAAAAGAGCAAACCAAACAGAAAAGTGGACCGTCTCAGCTTTCACACACTTCCGACTTTACTAAGTGAAGTCCCAGGGAAGTGTTAATGGGCAAAGTTATCGAAGAAACCTACCCTTTCGTTCGTATATGCTGCGCACTTCCTTTGATATATACTTCAAAGTACGTTGCCTTTCAAGTTATGTTGACGGTATAGCTTCTTTCTTTCTCAATTTTCATGAAATCCCTCTTTTTTGTCAGCGTGATGTAGTTGACAGTGGCAGTAAGCTGACGAAAAATTTTGAAACTTCGAAATAGTGTGTTCGTTGGCACGCATGGTCGTGCTTTTTCCGGCGAAAATGAAAAAGAAAAGCAAGAAAAATCAAGCTAGAAAAAAAATGCCTCAATAAGTGGCAATTTTTGTTGCACCATTTCGTAGTTTCAAAAATATTATATTGCTTATAATGTCCAAATACTCTGCTCACTTTCTCGTCTAAGCATGAGTCAAAGAGCGCGAGAATGGTGTGTTCAAACGGTGCGCCTTTCTCTTTCGGTTTTCCGCATACGCCTACCTTGAATTTTTTTCCTTGAAGAAGGAAAGGAGATGGGGGGATGAAGTGTCTTTGCTAAGCAAGGTAAACGTTGGCCAGCCTTATCCCTGTTTACAAACTTTATACCACAAGGAAGACGAAGGGGTCTGAGCAAGCATCGCTGCTTGCCTTGCTGCGCTAGTTTTGTCACAGCGCAGGCTTAATTGTGCTTCTTGGACGAGAGGTCGTCCGAAGCGATGACAGACGATACGCCACCACTTGCGTCGAGCACGCCTCTTCGCACTGCGTCTCGCGGGGACATACTGCAAGGCTTGCAACGTAGCCATGGAGACGTCCGGTTCCTGTTTCTCCAATAGCGAGCCAATGGACTCCGACAACGACTACACCGTCGTGGAGGGCAAGCCACTGAGGAGAAAATACCGCAAGACAACCAAAGACGTGAGTGAGCAGAGCCCCAATGGACCGCCTACTCCGACTTACAGGATTGCTTTTGTGCCGCTCGACGGCTCTAAGAATTTAAATTCTGCGTACAGACAGATTCTTAACACCTACCTTGGTAATGTGGCTCCGAAAGGAATTAACGAAGTGCGTTTCAACACCAAGAAAAATGTAGTCACAGTGGAAGTAGCTACGCAGGCCGCCCTAGAAAAATTTAAAACCGTGCGCATACTAGGACACATAGAAGTCCGGTCGTTCGTCGTGCACAGTGGTCGCACTAGGGCAGGTGTTATCTCCGATGTCGTGATTGACATCAGCGACGAAGAGCTACAAAGACTTCTGTCTTCAACAGTGAAGGTCATCAATTTCCACCGCTTCTGTTGCTGGACGAGCGTCAAGCTTCTTTTCGAGGGAGACACACTACCTGATCATGTCAAGGTGGGCTACGTGAGACACCCGGTGCGTCCTTGCGTGCCCCGACCATTGCAATGTCACAAGTGCCTAAAGCTAGGCCATGTCAGCGCTGTCTGCACAGGCCAGACGGCATGCCTCCTCTGTGCCGGCAGCCATTGCGTATCTTCATGCACAGTAAGATGAACGAAGTGCTCGAATTGCAAAGGACTGCACGAGGCCAATTCCAAGGATTGTCCTAAACAGAAAAAGGAGAAAAAAATACTGACCCAAATGAGCAAGACAAGTATGTCCAACAAGGATGCGGCAGCGTCAGCGCAACACCGAAGGAGACGAACGCGTCGCCGGCGTGGACAAGCTGTAGGTCCCGATGAGAGCTTCCTGGCTCCAATTCCGCAGGTCCAGAAGAAGGTAACTCAATCGGCATCGATAGTTAAACCATTGCTTTATGCGAGCCGCGCAAGCCCGGAACCGAATGTATGGCCACGCTTACCGCCGCGCTCACGGGCCTCAGACTGTCAGCGCGAGCAAGGACAGTGCACTCAGATATCGCCATCGGACTCTGTCATCAAAGCCATGCTGCTACAAGTAATCGCCGCCCTGCCGCTGCTACTGTCCGGTTTAAATACGCCAGTGGCGCTAACAGCGGCAAAAATTATGAACGCTATAGACAGTCTCTTCACTACGCTGCAGTAACTTATACCTCTGCCCGCGAAGATGACTGTGCTGTGCTGTGAAGTGTACACGTACGCATTACACAAACATTGTGCTGCGCAGCACTCATCATATTCTGCATATCACTACCATCCTTCCTCTTCACATCCTATCTCTGTTATTCCCCAAACCCCTTCCTCAGCGTGGAGTAGCAGGCTAGAGGCATTTCACTCAGGCCGACCTCTCCACCTTTCTGCCATTAAATACTATATCTCTCTCTCTCTCTCTCTCTCTCTCTCTCTCTCTCTCTCTTTATAACACAAGGTTACAGAAAAGATATTTTGAAAATGAGAGTGTGAGAGGACACGCGCTGTGTTTTAAATCTCACGATAGATGGAGCAGCGTATGATTGCGAAAAAAAAATGTTGCAAGAAGTAAAATCTGATTGCAGCTATGCCACCAACTTATGACAGTGCAAAGCGCCATATAAACAACAGAATGCTCACTTCGGGCGACATTGTTGTGCGGAATTTACCACAGCAAAGTCGCTAAAGAAATCACTAGGCTCTCGAAATAAACGTTCCTTCAGTGTCTGACGAAGGAGTTCGGGGCAGGTGATGATGACATAAATGAGTTTGAATACAAACAGAAGGTCGACGCGATTACATCGGCGGCAAACTGATGTTATCGGCCATCAAGTCTCTTTGCTAAGGAAGAGAAAAGACGGCAGGTGTAAGCAAAGTAATGGTTGCAAATAATTATAAAATTAACAAACCACTAAGCATGATGAGGTGTTGCATAGGTAGTGAATGTTTGCAGAAACTTATCAACTTTTCCTTAACTCAATCTGCGATTTCACTGTCGACATTTAAATTGTCATTCAACATCCCCGGTATGTTTTCACGTTGGCAAATGTAGGTGGTGTCTTGCAACTGGAGGAGATTTGTTGGAAAACAAAATTCTATTAAGTTTGTAAACACAAGCGCGCGAGCGTAGACGCGTCATTGCAAGTTGTTCATGTAACCGGAAAAGTTCGACGTTGTACCAAAAAGCGCACCAAGGAAATTTATCTCAATAATTTTGCGCAACGCAAGAAAATTTGAAGAAAAATAACCGAAATATGAAATAAGAATTGAAAAAAAAAACAATTGAGCAAATGAAGCGGCCGTAAAGAAGCCCCAAAGCTCGTTATCCATGGAAGCCTGTACCTGCGACAACACTGCATGTGCCGAAACAATCGAACGACAGCAATATTTGCCAAAACAGTGCACGACACTGGGGCCGAGCGTGTTCGTTGCACCTGTCTGAAATAAACATATGGTGCGTGAGATGAATAATGCCACTGACTCTATATGAGACAACAGGTACGTTTTTGAATAACCATGCTCACCCAGCGCCAATATCTTCAGCCAATAATAGAAGTCTCGGTGAGAGAGCTTATACTGGCAGGCACCACAGTGTTCAGGCGAACATTAACTTCGAAAAGCCCACGTTGAACAGATTCTATAGCTTCAGCTAAGGACACATTTGGTTTCTCAAACGCTACATAAAACATGTCCACCTCATTTAGGCGTGCTAGCTTATCTAACTGAAGACACGTTCACACCGAAAGCCGAAATAGAGCGCCTCCCTCCCCTCCCCTCTGTTCCTCGCAATGTTGAGTGTCACACGCGCCACGGAAAATGGCACGCTTCCTCTCCTATTTCCGTCTTATTCGCGCGTAAAAGACCGAGCCGGCATCGTAGACTCCAATCGCACTCTTTCACTTGCACATACAGCGTAGGGGGCGCGGCGACGGTGTTATCGCCCTTGGACATAATACGAAGCCTCACGGCGACGGCGACGCCGACTTCAGAAATGCGTTTGGAGTGTCCACATAATTGCTATCGCCATACTAATTTACCAGTCCGCTCTAGTCTGATGCGTGATGACGGTGGCGTGCGAACGCCAAATAGGCGCCGAGCGCGCGACACGGTATTTATACGGGCCTTCGCCATTACTACAGGCTATAGGAAGGGCTGAACGAGCACATAGATAAAATGGAGCCTCGTTGACGCATTCAAGTAAACGGAGCATATGATTGCACCACTAAAATATTTGTTGGGTCAATACACCAAACGGGGAGGATGGCTGAGCAGACGTCGAGCCGACGACGCGACGTGGGTGAACACATATTGAGGGGCATTCGGCCTTTCCTTTGGCTAAAGTATCCTGTAGCTTCCATATTACTGTGAGGAACTACTGAGATAGTATGCGGTAAGTCCATGAAGCAGTCCTATTCCTGCAAAGAGATCAGTGATTTCAAGCTTTGACATCGTAAACTTAATATGTCCCTTTATCGCCAAGAAAAAAAGACTTTGCCGCCTATACTGCGGAACGTTTTTTTTTGTTTGTTCCTCGTGCACATCGATTTTTTCACTTAGAAAGTGCACCATAATTAAACAGATTATCAGAGTAGTGCCACGTAGGAGGCTCGTTGCTGCTAACGTCGGATATCGGCCAAGCAGGGGCAAAGCTACTAGGAACAGGGCTCCGAAAAAAAAAGCCCTCTTCGCGATTAAACCTTGTAGACTTCGACCGCGGGAACTGACGCGAAAGCTGAGAGAACCCTTCACGGTGTGCCACACGCTTTTGGTAACTACACATCGAAACACCGTGTAACGCGTTGATTCTAGATCAGCTGAGGAAGTGGTCCTTTTGAATTATACTTCCCACTCCGAGTATCGCTGAAGGTCAATGTATTAGGCCCAAGCGCCGTAGCAAGTATAATTCTAAAGCTGCGTTTCGCTATTATGTCATTTTTTTCTACGGCTGACAGTTTCAGGAGCCCGCTGACGAAGTGTCCTGCTTGGAAGAAGGAAATAAGCCAGCAGGGACCATTTCGTCACGCAGGCAGCGTTGGCGATCCAACTGTCATTTAAGCCATCCCCTTCTCCTTTTCTCTGTCAAACTGTTGGCCCAATACACGTCCCGGCACTATTGTGGACTTGATCCAGCCTGCACGGTAGGCTAGTAGGTTTCAGCAGGCACACGTTTGCTCGTAATTCATCAACACGTGTTTCATTTCGCGCACACATTAACCATAGCGTAGCCGACCCACGTTTGCTAAATTTGATCTTAGTGGCCTTTGTGGTTATGCCAGAGAAGCGGGCTAAATTTGAAGCCACTCGTAAAACACAGTCGTAACTCTCTGTAGCAAGTATAATGCGCCCGTATATTTTTTCCCCAAAACCACAATTAACCCACATTCTGCGAAACTTGCGTCCACAATACCCAAAAAGGGACCCTAATATTCGTCAAGTAAATGCGTGCAAGGGAAGCTCGCATTAAACAATTTCTAGCACTTGCTAGATGAACTTTTCCTGACGCTTTATTTCATCCGCATTCCTTTAACCTATCACGCGCATTTGCCATAACTTTACCTCCACGTGTTGGCTAAATTCGATCGCTGTACCATTTCTATTGATGCCTACGCAGCGGTATAAATATTTATGCGTTCGTGAAGCACCCTTATAGCTCTCCGGAGCAATATCGCATGTAAGTTGCTGCGAAGGCACGGATTAACCGACACAGTAAACTTTTCCTGCACATTACCTTTCACGTGCCCATTATTTTGCTAGCAGCGTTTAACTTAGCACGTAAATATCGTAATCGACGCGTTATCGTTGGCTTTTGCCTTTAATGGACCCTGCCACAGCGCGCGTTCGACAAGCGCGCAATGTTGTTTAAACTCTGGCCGACTGTACACTCACGTACTCGCTCCCTTGTTGCTCTTTTCCACTGCACTTCATATGCCCCGCCGGGTCCCCGAGGTGCACTATGCTTTGCCCAACGCCGTAATCCAATTATTGCATCATTCCTGCTACGCAAACGTCTCTGGCGCTATTTGCGGAACGCAGCCGCTACGCGTTGCAAGTGACCGCGGCAAGTAAGGTCAAACAGCACTCAGGTACAGTGACTTCATAAAAAGGAGTTGCGCATCGCGGCTTCACTCTAGAAGCGTGGCGCGCCTGTATTCTCAATGTCTTCGCCGTTCGTCCGGCGTTCTCCTTACCTCCCCCCCCCCCCCTCCTCCCCACCCACCTGTGCTCCCACCTCGCGTCCCGCTGGAGTGTCTGCGGTGCTCGACAGAGCTACGCAAGTAGCGTCGATACAAAGAGTGAAGTCCTCCATGAATTATGCATAGGTGTGGTCGGCGACGAGCATTCGGAAAGCTGAAAGCGAAGGTCTGGCTGTGAGCGGCTGGAAAGTGTTGAGGGCCTGATCAGACTCTTGTTGTTCTTTTGCTTTAGTAGTATTTGCAGCCGCTCGCAGGAAAAATAAACACTTGAGGGGAAAGAAAAAAAGAGAGACGTCTTTTCTGTGCTTTCGTCTCTGTTATCATTGTTTATTTTTTACGTAAGCGCTGGAAAAGTCCGGAATGCTCTTTTCAAACTGCCCCAGCTTTGATCTTTAAATATTACAGTGTTTATTTCACAGCCGTTCCTCGCGGAACACAGTGAAGCTTAGTACGGTGCTACGATGGCATGTCTATCCCGTTTGATTGAAGCATGAAAAACGTTCTTTGTAAAACAACTTTATTTCTTTGGTATTTATTTACTTTTAAAGATGTCAGGACAAAAGAAAGTTATTAAAAGAAACAGGCTTTCAACGTTGTAACTTGCGGCAGTCAAGCACATAGGATTCCATATGAGTAAGTTGCCTAGCTCTGTGTATGCGCAGAATGGGGAGAGTCTCAACGCAGGGGATCTACGCATCTGCGCGGATGTTGTGTAACTGCGCGAATCGCAGGAAATCGCCACGTTCCAGAAGAGAATACAATCGGCACGCTCCAAGCATTTTAAAAGAAAGCGTTAAGGAGCAGAGACCATCGGGAAGACGAGGAGCCTGAAGGAACTGTGAAATGGAGGAACGGACCAACGACATCATTTAGGCACCATATCAGATCCCGAAGGGTCGCTGGAAACGTCCCACATCTGCGGGTGGAACGTAGGCGCGAGCTTTTGCGCTATTCTTTGTGCAACGAAAACTTGCTCGGCATGCCAACCAGCCCTAGACTAAGCGGTTTCTTAGAATGAGATGCTTGCGCCAGTCGCCAAAATACCTAGTATGAATCTGCAAAGCGTTTCCATGCTTTCCTTCTTCTCTTCGATCGGCTTCCGTTTTCGCTATTTCCTTTCCAAATCGGATAGCGCAGAGTACGTAAGAAAGAAAGAAAAGGAAAACATTAGAGCAGCAAGAATAAAACCGGCGGCTTCGATGCCGCCATTCTAACCATGCACTGTCCGGCAGCTGTTTTGCTCGAGCAAGCATAAAAATCTTGTATTGAACGCTGGCGATCGATAATGGTTTTGCTGCGGGCTAATACGGTGGGCTATACTGCAGCGTTTGTGTACATACACTGCCGTACTCTGTTCATTCGCTTCACCAAAGTTTGTGCCGCGCTTCAGGTTTGCTGGCGAAGCTAACGCGCTAAATATGCAAATCGAGTGCTCCGCCAATACTGGAAGTAAACTATGTGCTGTCTATTAACGTGGCGGAGTGTATTTGCTTTCCTCGCGAAGTGCTAAGAGATCAGGTGGCTCTAAGGCTTTTCATAATTTTTTTTCTATAGTTTCGGTCTTCTGGGTCTATGGTTTACGCAGCTTTCTCTTCCTTCGTCGAGAAGCAGAAGCTGTCGCCATAATGTGCGTTACATCAATGAATAAAAAAGTTTTGGCGGTGTCATTATATCTACTGCTCTTCGAGGCGTATGTTTGCCGTATCAGGGCCGTTCGATGCAGCTGTTAGCACAAATACGTGCACGTTTACCTCGTACAAACGGTCTCACTCGAAATAATGGAGCTGTGGAGTGCTTCAGTAGAAAAGATGATCAACTAAACATAACTGAAATGGGGACTTCCGTTAATCAAACATTTACGACGTAAGTTGGCTCGGGCTACCAGACATTTCATTCATTGAAGTTATGAATCAGTTATTGGCCATGGGTTCTATACGTTTATTGCGGGCATATAGGTCCCGAAAACCTTTGTATATTGACGGTCTATGCGGCGTTGTGTTCTTGCATAAATACGAATTCCACACTTAAGTTCTTTTCTTTCTTTTTTTTTTTTTGCTAGTGTTCCAGATTCGTTTGCTTGGTTTTGTGTACTACTTTGTTCCATACTCTGGCAATATACCTGGAAAGAACGTTGGCGTATATTACGCTGACTATTCTTTATTCGCAGCTTTGGCGAAAACTATTCCAAGTGCGCTTTGCGCGCTTTCGGTTTTCGTGTAACATTATTATTGGTAAATATAAAGCTGAAATGAAATGATAATTTGTTAAGACATTTTTTAAAACTAAATGAAGAAACTGGGTGTGGCTATGAGAGTTTTGGCAAGGTTAACGACGAATTTGGCGTGAAATATTGTCTGTTAGCGCGTTGTAGATAAAAATATTTGGGTGATAAATCGACCAATTTCGCGTATTTCTGTACGATGTGCAAAAGTTCCAGTTGGGGATAATTTCAAGTGCCTCATGAGCTGCTGCGAGTGGTAGTGGACGTCGCGTGTTGTTGCAGGGTATAAAATCAAGGGAGCACAGCTTTGTGGCGGCACCTTGAACTGTTTACACACGTTTTTGTATGGTTTAGTTATTTATTTATTTATTTCACAATACTGCAGGCAAGAATTAGCCCAAGCAGTTTAGTTATATATTTTCGATATCTATAAATAAAGTACTAAATTAGCAAAATGTAAAGGACTTGTACGAGCAAATGTTTAGTATTCAGAAACCCTAGGACCGCTGAAAACATGTGTGGTAGTGCTGCTATACCACAGCAGTTTTGTCTTTCCCTTCTTCTTGTGTTCAATTCATTGTAGATGATCCCTCTAACCATGTGGCCGGTAACATCAAGAGCTAGCAGTGGCTTCGAATGAGGTAAGTTTAAAAATAATGGAAATGGGAAAGAATTATAATTTGTAGCCCAAGAACATTTACACATAACGCTTCTTAAAGCATACTGAAGGGAGTAAAACAGTTTTCCCGCGAAATATACAAATCGATTGTTTCCAAACACGAATAACTCCACATTCCAAATACGAATAACTCCATATTCTAAATGACCTGCCTTCAGTGCATGAATGCAGCGCAGTAATTGATTGAAATTTAATGGCTGGGTGGAAGGGTTGCCTGAAGGTGCTGCTTCTTATTATAGCCTTCTGACCAAGCCTGGTCGCTGATAGCAGTGCTACGGGACCGAGCTTTGCTAACGACTTGGGCGATTAAAGGCTCATTTCATCACCGTAACTAAAGTAGCAGCAAGAAAGAGCAGGGAAGAGGAAATAAATGATAAATTTCTGTGCCACATAATACACATACATAATTTTGTTCGTTTTAAATTTAGGGGAATCAGAATCGAATATTACTGAATGTGGAATGCCAGACGCATTCGTATACCTCCGTTCGAAGCCATTATGGGGAGAGGGTTCATATATATATTTGTTTCAAGTGGCACTTAGTCAAAGATATCCAAACCAACCATAACAATGCTGAAGATCTTAGACTTACTTTCGAGAATTTACCGCGTAGGTTAACTTTATGAATGTTTCATTTCGCGGCATGTTTGACCTCGAGTATTTACAGAAGACCTGCCTGTAGCATCAATTGAGAAGCTATATACAGGTAATGCGATTTCATTTTTGCCAATGATGTCCGAGAAAATCGTTTTATTATTAATGGCAGGTAGAAATAACCTCGTAAACAATCGGGCGAAGGCAAGCAAATAAATGTTAACATAAAATAGGCGGATGATGTTGATGAAGACGACTCAAAACGACAGCTCAGAGACAACCTCTCCTCTATATTTGTGTGAAAATATATCTTCTCTCTCTCTCTCTCTCTCGCCCTCGAAGCTGCGAAAAGCGCCTTATGCTCTGGACTTCGCTTTTACTTGGCAATGTTGACATTCTTCCAGAAGAGATGATCGAAATAATAATGCAAATACGAGAGCAAACACATGGGAGAGAGAGAGAGGAATTAAGAAAAAAGCATTGAGGTTAAACAATATAACTGGCGGCTTGCCTTATCAACGTTTGAGGGAGGAGGAGAAAGATTAGAACATACGAGAAAACAAAAAGAAATAAAGATGCGAAAAGTATCTTGCCATGAAAAAGAGATTAAGCCTTTTAACAACCCTCAAAATCTGTGCTATTTATGAGAGACTGGTCGTGCAACTGGCTGTTACTGTGGCACGAGCTCAACTTATGCGAGTGACAGAGCTTTACGTAGTCTCAAGTCATTCCTTCTTGCCATTTCGTTTTTAAAGAGTCAATAGCGTTCTTTCGCTATCGTGCGCATTTTCTCGAATGTAGTATCTTGCCTTAGTCTCACGACAGCCCTCCGACTACCCGGCTTGGCCTCTTCTGCTACGGCGGCGGCGAGTGTATATATATATATATATATATATATATATATATATATATATATATACGCAACTCAATTCTAACGCGCCCCTTCGCTTATACTGGCAATTACTTTCTGTGGCTTTAGCCAGCGATCTTGTAATATCGTGGGCTTATTCTTTCCCCTGTACAGGGCTGCCAGTCTGGTATATTTGCCTACTTACCTTCTCTCTCTTCTTGAATTTTTTTTTCTCATTTCTGGAGCTAGACACGAGCGCCTTAATTGCTCTTTTTCTGTGGACTACAGCACCAATCAATCAAAATAGAAAACACGCGCCCACTGCTAGATATTAGGAGCCATTTTTTTTTCTCAAGTTCGTCCCTATAGCTATACCAGGAGCGGCACGAGGGAACGCGTTCGTGAAACTAGGAATAAGTGAGGGTTGCCTCAATCTCTCGCGCAATTCACCGTCTTGGTTTAACGACTATCGGGTTGCTATGTGACTGTGCCACGCATGACTACTCCGAGTGGCCCTGCAGGTGCGCCGGCACCAGTAGTTTGAGCACGGCTAATATCATGTTTATTAATTTGCTGCGCAATACGCGCAGATAGACACGATTTTTGGGTGGACCACACCCTCTACGCTCCGTTCAGGTACAGATTGACTGATTCATGTGCGTGCATTTGGAACTACTGGCAACTGCTTCCTCTCCGGATTTCTCACAGGCTATAAACTATTCGATAACTTGAAGTAAACTTAACGCGTATTCTTGCAATAAAGCATTTCGGGCTAATGAACGTGGACAGCCGGTTGAAACGCAGGAAGAGCATTGATGCCAAATGGCACATTGCGTAGTTTCGGTGACAGGTTAATAAAACCACCCATAATACCATTCAGGGTCCCACAAACCTACACATTCTGCCCTTTCTACGACTACGTAGAAGCCTCTAAAAGTATGACAATAAAAACAACATTAAGAAGGTGGTACTGTTGGTCCCGATTAATTCAGGTGTAATTTTTAAATATTATATGCGCCTTCAGTAATGAAGGAATGCGCCGTAAGGAAAGTATGGATGAGTTGAGCCTGTTCAAATTATCCCCCCCCCCCCGCCGAAAGAAACGAGGAATGTAGTTGCACGAGAAGGAAAAAAAAACAACAACAGTGTATATCGGCGAGAAGTGAAGCGTTAGAAAATTATGATCCATCGCTGCACCCCGACCTCATCTATATATTTCACTTGTCCGGTTTTGTCCCGAAATTACTGCTTTTCATTGGGATATTGCGCTTTGCCTATTCGCACTGACTGACTAGAACAATCGTTAAACACTCACGCTTCATCGAATGCTGGCGGCAGGAAAATACAGATGCCCCAATCGGCAGTACGCATCATCAATGCCGTTATGAGAACATTTATTCTCAGTATTCTTTTCTGCAAGCAACAATGCATAGGGAAAAAGCGCTTATAAATGACCCTTCACTACATGGCATACAGTTATAATTAGCACACCAGACATGCTCAGCGATGTGTAGCATCAAATACGTATTGATTTTCCCAAATATACTGATTCTTTCTTCATTGTGGGTTGTATTAAACTTTCTACAGCTTGAGTCTGCCGCGCGAGATATAACGTGTTCTTTTTTTCAGATCTGCTTCCCTTTAGGCCTTTAATGGCAAGTTGGTGAAGCAGACTGTGTTCTTGCCCTCATAGATCGATGAAGTTGAATGCGCCATTTTCACTTTTGTGTGATTGTCCAATCAACTAACATAGCTTCTTATGAGGTTACTTACATACATCACAAGCTAGTAATCATGTTAAAAATATTATATGCATGCGACGGCATAGTTTAATAGATACATTTTACGTGCCTGAGGCCACCATCTGTGCCAATACAGCAGTTTTCGGTAGTCAGTAGACTCATAACATTAGTGATCCCTAATGAATGCATTATCATTATGATTCACATATAGCGTTACTGGAAAACAGAGCTTCTGAGCAGCTGGCGCAGATGTCGAAGCATATACACAAGCGATGTAGTAAACTAGGAGAGCGAGTTCATCTACTTGCTTCTCGCGGACCAAGCATCTAAGCAGATGCAGACTCTACTGCAGTCAATTTCCCCAGCCTTATATAAAGCTTCCGGTTTACGCCAGTATCCGTCAGCACCTCATGAAGGTACCGAAATCTAGTGTTGTGTTGTTTAGATTAAAAAAAAAAACTTCATCAGTGAGTGCTATAAGCATTTGAAGAGATCTCTATCCAGCGGCACAGGTGCCATGCCCTCGGCCATTGTATGGGTGTTCCCCCGGGCACGTGCCAAGGATTTTGTTTTGGGGAGGGGGGGGGGGTTCCTGATATGCATAGAAAAGTTACCTTGGGTAACTTTTCTATGGAAATGAGGTGGTACCGTTACTGTTCCATAAGTGAATATTGCCCACCGTTCGCCATAAAGAGGCCTAAACCCGTAAAAGACAAGCGATTTAAGGTGCATCTCACAGGTGCGCCTGTGAGATGCACCTCTTCTTTACTTGATAAACAAACCCGCCGTGGTTGCTCAGTGGCTATGGTGTTGGGCTGCTGAGCACGAGGTCGCGGGATCGAATCCCGGCCATGGCGGCCGCATTTCGATGGGGGCGAAATGCGAAAACACCCGTGTGCTTAGATTTAGGTGCACGTTAAAGAACCCCAGGTGGTCAAAATTTCCGGAGTCCTCCACTACGGCGTGCCTCATAATCAGAAAGTGGTTTTGGCACGTAAAACCGCAAATATTATTATTATTATTTACTTGATAAACAAGGAACCACAGAAATGGACTCGCGCAGGGAAGAAGCGCAGGAAGAACAATGGCTAAACTAACACTAAACTATGGTATTGTATTTCAACTGTATCTGCGCAAATTTCACTATATTATTTATTGGCCTACCTTATTTGGAACATAATTTACCCGCGGTAGCGAAGAAGGTTCACATTCAAGTGTTCATGCGTAGATAAATATAACGGAAGGTGCTCAGATTTTTCAGGAAATATTCCCCTAAATTGTGGTCAAAGTCACTAATGTCAATCTTGTTCTCTCAGGAATACTTTGCAAGCACAGCGTATGACTTAAGTAGAAAAAACGTGAATATGTTTTGTGGCAAATGTGTGCCACGAATATCTTAGAACTAGTGTAAGCACAGAGCCTTCCACTAAACATAAAATATGCCGTTGGCTACACTTTCATATAACGGCAAAACAATGTTACGCTGCTCTCATGGACATTCAAGCTTTCTCTATAATTTGGTTGAGTGACCGCAGTCTTGAAAACAAAATTTTCGATTACACAATTTTTCACATGTCCAAGATATTTAAAAAATAAACGACATTGTTGAAAGCTGAGAAGGAAAGACGAGAAAACAACTCTTTAGATAAACTTTGATTGGCAATCACATAAACGCGTTTCCTCGGAGCAAAGAACACCCGTTGTTTTTTTTCTTCTTTTTCTTTTTATTAGCAGCGTTCGTTTGTCTTCGAAAGTTTTCCAAAGCAATAAAGTGAGACAAACTGCAAGCGTAGACATGCATGAACAGCGCTGATACCCAATTTCAGCAATAGATCCTCGTCCGGAGTGAACATATTATACATATTTTGCTCACAGTCATCAAAAGTCCAAAATTTTTCTTTTGTTGTTTGAAGGAAACAATCGCTACACACGTCCCATTATTTGGGAATGGAGAAAGCAATAGGAAGTTAAAGAGGGCGGATAACCTCGCAAGTGTGGTGTTCCGTTCTTTCATATTTTGTTTACGTTATATGTATATCGAGATATTGAAAAGCGAGCTTGAGCTTGCATATTCCGACAAATTTGAAGGAAGAAATTCGGCCAAATAATAAAAAGCTTAATGAATGAGTTACAGTTTATACACCATGGTACAGGTGGCACGAATACCCAGAGGCGAACGAAAGATAGACAACAAATCTCCGGTCTAGATCTCTTGTAGCTGGATTTGCGCAAACGAATAATCCTGCCGCAAACTGCTGGTTATTTTTACTACCAGGGGCTCTTTGCAGTTCAGGCAATTAGAAGCGCACTTCATTCCTTCAAATACTTAACGCGGTGTCTCTCATAATCCGATGTGATGTTTTCTTACTTTCAACACCAGAATTTTCACTGTAGCCATGACTCTTACGAACTCGAAGCTCCTCCGACCTCTATCGATTGTCGTGTTGAGAACAGCACATCACCTCATGAACGGCTGCGTACGGTTTTGCCAGCTGATATTCATCCACCATTCGGCTACAACCAGCTGCTGATAATTCAATGGTTTTGCCCAGGGTTTGAGCAGCCTCGAAGTGCGACAGTGGTTGTCACGTATGGCTGCGGGCATTTGTGTCGAGCCCAGCAATGTAAGCCGAGACGATCATAAGGAGAGAAAAAAAGCAGCCCCCAATTCGACAGTCTTCGACGTTAATTAGCACTTAGCCCAGCAATCGTGCAGGATAACTGTTACTGAGCGAAATGCGTCGCTGTCTGCTGCTGTGGTGAAAATGAGTTTACAGTTGCCGCCTCGATCGCAACTACAAAGCCCCAGTGCTTGTCCTCAACTTTCGAGAATTTTTCGTGATGTCCTCCTCCTTGCGGGAAGAATGCTATAGGCTTAGTGCGCAACACAGATACTGAGACCGTGCACGGTGCAGTCACCTACTGCTACTTTTTTACCAATTCTTGCCTTTTCAAGTTATGGTATCATATGGGTTTGAAGGTAATTTTTATTTATCATACAGAATGAGCAATAAGTCCAAAGCGCCTGCGGTAAATAATGCTAACATATGCGATCTGTCCCATCGTCCCAATTATTGTGGAGTCCCACAATAAGATGTGCCTTATAATCAGACTGTAGCTTTGGCATGCAAAACCCCATAATTAGGTTTGTTTAGTGTTAAACAACCACTGCTTGACAGAACGTATTTGATGTCCCCCAATACGGCGCGCTGCATAACCAGCTAGCAATTTCGGAGCGGGAAATTTCAGAATACAAATGGTTTGTAGTATATTTATTTTGCTGCAGTTGTTTGCCTTTCACAGCAATCAAACAACAATAACTGGTTTTCTAATACCATTTTACAAATCATAAAAACTAAAATCCTCATGCAAATACAGCAGATGACAATTTCACGGTTTCTGACGTCAGCAGCTTCGAATGCTCTAAAAATGCTGAAAAAGAAAAAAAAATCAATTATTGGGAATGCCTAGAGGAACAAATCGGCTCCTACTACGCCCTACGGTGAAGAAGATATGTTCAAGGAACGTGCGGAGATGAGTTGATGTGGCAACGTATGGTGTCGTGGTCCTACGAAGAGGTGTTGGCTAGGCATGTACAGCCATTGAAATAGGATATTTCCTTATCACTTTAGTTGTATGCATACCACGTGCGGCAGTGTCCTACTATATCACAAAATTGTCTCAAATTTTTTTGAACCTATACACTTGCTTGTACGTTGTTCTACGGTTGAAAAGCTTTCATGTCTTTCCTTTTTCTAATTTTTGTTTTGAAGTTCAGAACTTACAAACCAGGATCACGTCTTGTTATTATATATAGGTTTGTTTTAGCAGAATAGAATACGCAACCGCTAGTCGCGAATTTGTAGACTAAATTAGGACCTCCTGTAGATACGGTACGCCAACGGAAAAGTAACACAATAAGAGAAACGACAGTATGGAAATCAGTACCTATAAATAATGAGAAAGCCATCAAATATAAGAAAGACTGTAAAGCATAAAGTAGAAAACCCGAATATAAGAAAACCCTAGGAATAGATACAGACACTGCGAACAAATTTTAGACGTTGACACAAAAGAAATTGCCAAAAACAATTTGAAAAGGAAAGGATTCAACCATTTACGAATTTCACAGGTAAGGAATGAACATCATATCTTATTTAATGACAGTGGTAATTGATACATACTATAGTCCAGATGCAAAATCTGATGTAGGATATGATTGATAAAAATTAGGCGCGTTAAATTTTCTGGTAAATTAGTGTAGTGTTCTTATCTATCTTAAACCCAATGATACATAACTGTGTAATGAAATAGCTCCGAAATAAACATAATGAAACCTTGCTTCGTCTATGCTTTTTTTATGCACGATTGCTGCAGACCAACGTTTTCTTAAACATACGTGTGCCGAAAATTGGATCTCCTCGGCAAGGGGCGACAGTGCTCAGCGGTAGAAATCAGAGGCACATTGAAAAAGAAAAGTCGCTGACTGCCTATTCAAAATGTCAGTGCATTCTAAAAAGCTTGAGCTCGTCCAAAATACGCCTAGGAGCACAGGCAGCCAATCAATGTAAAGAGTGCACGTGGCCACGTGGCGAATTCTTACAGCCCGCGGTCGATAGCTGAGACGCCGCTCTGGGGCAGCGAACCGCTCTGGGGCAGCGAACCACTGGCTTCTCGATTACCAGTGGCTTTTGAGCACGGTCCCAGCAAAATATTCCGAGAGTTTGCGAAATATGGGAAGGAGCAAAGAAAAATCACCAGGAATGAATGAAGCGACAAGACAAAAAAAGAAAAACAAAACAACGATGAAAGCCGGAACGCAGTAATATTTTTTTTTTCGATCATTCTATGCTTGTTTGGATTGGTGCGACGTGTTCGAGAAAGAAGGATAGATTGTGCTAAGGATTCACAAAGAGCTAGAACTAGCACGAAAATAGGAGCAAGTGCATCAACAATTTTACCCTACACGAAAACGTTGAAAATAATGATCGCTAGTCATGGTTCTGGGTGGACATTATGGCACATCGTATTACATGAAATCCGATATTTTACCTGCTGCGAGGAATCATTAGCTGTGTTAAGGATGCAGAATTTTGCTTTTTATATATTGAAGTTGTTATGTCATGCTGCAGGCGACATAGAAGCGGTATATCTGCTTTCCAAGAACATGCACTTATATTCTGGCACGGTATCACAGTTCAACTTTTTCATCATTTATTTTTTCTAGGAGAAACACGGGATAAAATATCCGCCAGCACTTTCAAGCACATCTAAATATAACTGAGGAGCCGCCTCTGTGAGTGGAAATGGTGAACATAAACGACCACCATATAAAATGGATATCTAGCTGGAATACACAGGGCAAAATAGCAAAATAAGCGTAGTCGAAGGCTCATTGTTGCCTCGTAAACTTCACAAAATTTTTTAAGAAAACACAAGACTGCTCACTGGAGATATCTTCTGCCGTTCCAATACCAAGCTTCTTGTATATATGAATTTAGGTTATTGCCCTAAATAATATATTCAATGCATAAGTAAGGAATCAGAAAAAAATTGGCAGTGGCAGTGGCTTAGCTCTGCTATGCCAGGATATACGTAGCGAAAGCTAAAGCATAGCATGGTTAGCCGTGGTTAATCTTGATTGCAAGTCGAGGTTAGTCTGATTATCTAGCTATGTTCGGCGCGCTATCTATCTATCTAGCTAGTTGTTCGGCGCGCTGTTTGTCTGTTTCCTGGGCAATTTGTTTCCTCTTCAACTCGTTCCGATGTCGATTCCTGGCCTCCTCCTGCTTATCAGAATTGTCGCCGTCAATACTTCCACCTCAACTGGGGTTGCGGCTTACAAGAGCTCTACTTTTCAATCCTCCGACATGTTATCAGGCATGTGACGCAGCTGGCGAAGCGAGCGGAGGCAAGCTCAACGACGAGGAACGCGGTGTGACATCATACCAAACGGCGGCGGCGAAAAGGCGCGGCGCTGCGCAGCGGCGGAACACCTGTGGATCGGTGCTAGTAGTGGCGCATGCGCATTAGTGACTAGGGAGCAAGAGAGAGAAAAATATATTCGCGGCAAAGCGCGCGTTGTGACGTCATGTGCCTCCTCAGAGCACCGCCACGGCAAAATCGCAAGTTCGCGTCTAGTTTACGCTTTAAAATATGAGACGGTCACTCCAACGCGACGCGCTAAAAGCGATTTCAAGGTTTAGCGTTGTGCTCAACTTCGTTACACGGTGTTTCAACAATGCACGACGCAGGACAGGGCACATGCGCTGTCCTGCAGAAGAAACTGCGTCCTGGCACACACCAGGCGTCTCACGACGATGGTGTGATGTGGACCGCAGGCAGCGGCGCTATAAGCCTCGAACCAGGATGGCGCATGACATGGGACCGAGGGAAAACAGGCATTGGCCGAAGAAAACAAGCTAGGTTTTGCATGACCTCTGCAATCCATCCTGCTCAGCCGAGGGCACACATCGCGGTAGCGAATCCACAGAGTTATTTCGCAATAACGCTTGAGTATTTTCAGCACAACGATCGTGGTATCAATGGAAGCCAAAATTCTGCCCCGCCTTCAGCAGACCCGACTGAGCGGACGGAACGTTGCCTATATTTGCTTTCGTCATTGTTGCATCCAAACGCACTGAGGGTCTCTTTCAATCGTCTGGGTCACCACGTGCCCGTAGCGCGTTCCCCTTTATACCAGAAAGCCAATCCGGCGTTGGTAGGGCCACTGACAATGGTCCAAAGACGCCTTCCTTTTCCGCGGCATTGCTATCGCAATAAAAGCAATAGACTATCCGTCCTTCTAGAAATATAAGTACTGTTTATTTCATGCGCAGATGTGATGAGTCAACCTCATGTGCTTACCACCATGTGGAGACATAACCTCAGTCAGACTTAGCAGTCTCGTGATGTCGCTCTGTTTCAATAGGAAGAGCGAATGGTCATAGTCTGTGACAACATAAAGATTATAAACGCACTTCCATCAGAGATATGTACGGTAACTATCACCCACCTGTGAAAGAGAGCCCCTCACAATTACGCAAAAGATAGGATTTGCCATTCCGCTGGGACGAAGCGGTATTGCATGTTTAAAACATCTGCTTTTTTATTCGCATGGAGCATTCTTGGCGTCAAAGGTTTCTGGATGAAGCATGAAAGCATAGGGCTAATTTTATGGGTGATCTTCATATCACGGCTCAGCCAAGGATAATATCTAGGTTGAAACTTCGAGTCTTTTAATTTCCAATTATCCCAGTGTTTACATAAGCAGATCAAAGTGATTAAGCACTCCGTGGACTCTAGCTGGCTCGGTTCTTCTTCAAAGGTGAAGGCCAGGTAAACTCTGTTTTTGTGACAGTATCGAGCTTGATTTAAGTTATGAAGTTGGGACCGACTGTACACTTTATGCTTTACCATCTGAAAACAATGTTATTGAGGAACTGGGATATACACATTAACAAACCGTTATAGATGACGCGGCGTATATTTGTCATTCAGTTTGCTTTTTTGTGACAGATTATATTCAACATGAAGCTTGAAGAACGTAAACAAGTAAAATAAATATAATAAATCATGCTTTTATCTCCAGTGTCTCTAATGATTTCGTTTCGAGTTTTACTTGGAATTAAAGTTTTCATTTCATTAAAGCTTGCGTTTTGGAAGTGAAATGGAAATTGTTCAGCGCTAAATAACCTTTAGAATAGTAGAGCTAAGTCTAGCCGATTGTCCCATGGGCCTTCCTGGCCAAACCAGCACATACGAAGAAAGTGACAATCGGATACTCTCGGCAACTGTGGTTCACAGTTTGTGGCCTAGCGTACGGATGCACAGCGGTTCGAGTCTCCAATATGTAATCTCGTTTATCATTTACTTCTCTAAATGGTTGGACCACGCAGCCTATTCCTCTGTTAGAGACATTGTGAAGTATCTGAAACTTGAAGTGACAGCTTCGTAGCTGTATATTTGTGGCTGAATGCAGAATTAGCCTAAATGAAGCCCCCAGACACACGCAGACGAAGAAGCGAGGAACGGTTGGCTTAACCCTTTAACCCCTTAACATACAATATTACGCACTATTTTTTGTAATGCGGAAAATTGGAACATTTTGCGCCGTCACGTAACATCTTTATCACGAGCTGCATTTTCATCATGTATTTCTAAGCATGGATATTTTTCTATTGCCTGCTGCACGTTTCACTCCTGCGACTGCGTTTTTCGAGTATAGTATTTCGCAGCCGAGATATGAGAATTAAAACAAAAAAAGAAAGCTCAGAAGCTTCTCAGTGACACTCAAGCTTTCGTTCATCGTGTTCTATGAAAACAAAACGCGTTTTTTTTTCTGGAACATTTCCATGTTTTTATAACACACATGAATTGTTGTGCCCTGTTCTGCTGGGCATTAAACCTATTGTGAAAATGAAGCGAAGTTCAATCAAATTCCCAGCCACATCGGAGACGGCGAATTAGCAGCACCTCACCTATGCGTTAATACGCTCAGTCGTGCGCAATCGGCACACGCCAAAGTGCTGTCTGAAGCAGTGACTCATCGTGATCTAATGCGGCCTAGTTCCCGCTGAGGAATGTTTATCCTATTTTTTTGTTGAGGCCCAGCCATTTTTTAACCATGTTAATATTTCATATCTTTCACTCTCCGTCGGAAGCTCGCAGATAATATTGACTTCATACATCAAGTTCTGTGCTGGGCTCTCAGAGCGGCCTAGATGTTTTAATTTGCGGCTGTTACTAATATTGCCTGCCGCCACATCATTTATCATTGTACCGCTACCTTCTTTTCTTACTGCAAGTTGTTTTACCACTGCCCCTGTTTCAGAGAGCTTGGTCGTCGGTTCGCGCAACAAAATAAATTGGTGGGCAAGAAGGTACAGGCACTGCGACCGTCGGTTAAGTTCAGTTTCTCTTGTACCGGCAATTCTGTTAGAGATTGAGCGTGATTCAAATACGTCGGTGAATTGAAAATAGCAACGCCCACTTGTATGCGCAGTGTACGTTCCACACTGTAGCCAATACAGAAGCCATCTCGTTAGTCCACGCATGTAAACGTATCTCTGTCGTACCCTATCATTAAAGCATGTATAATGAAGTATAACGTCAAATTATCTCTTTGTTAAATATACAGCGCGTTCCACGAGATCCGTTCGAAGTTATCTAAATATAGAAAAAATGAGATTTTATCCCCTAGATTTCTTTTACAGAATCAGCCATTCGAATATAATAAAATGTAGCAATTACACGAGTAAATATTCAAATTAGAGACTTCAACCTTTAAACTATGGTCAAAAGTGTCTTGTCACCCGTTAGGGTTGGGATCAATGAATTGGGACTTTCGATTAAAAAGAATACCTTAGCTTGCACAATTACTTGTCCAATGACTTCATCGACTCATTTTCCAATGTATGCCTCTGCGATTAAAGTAATCCGAAAGGAAACCTTTAAACATTGACGTAATAGTTCTGCAGAACCCCGCTAGGTGAAGATAAGTAATTAATGAAGGTAAAATCAGACATCTACCGGTTCGTAGCAGGTGCTGAAAAGAAAACCCATACGAGTTCGTCGAAAGAAAAGCCTCGCAGTTGAAGCAAAATTAGTCCTGGTCCGGGACTAGGACGAATTTAAACATTATATTTTTACGTGTTGTAAACCGGATGCTTGTCTGGTTGCCCTCCCTGCCTTTCCTGCCCTTGCTCTCTCTCTCCTTGTGAAGAATTTAGGAAGCATTTCGTGAATGTACCGGTATAGAAACGTTTAAGAAATTTGAAGTACAATAGACTGTAGAAAAATTACAAAAGATGAATGAGCTATGGTGAGTGATAATGCACAAATCTCGCTTGGGGCAGGACTTCCTATCAGTTTCTCGAATGAATTTCCACAGTGCCGATACATGTACATGTTGCTTAAGAGAAAGGGGGTAAAAAAACAACAAATAAATTGTAGGAAGGCTAACCAGGGAATGTACCCAGTTACAGGTAATCTGCACTGGGTGAAGTTCAAATGGCGAAAGGTATTAGGAGAGGGGGAAAATGTTAAGATTTCATGTGCATTGGAGTCGCCGGCGTCATCGAAATGCAAGGGTGAATTATACGTAAATCATTATTTGATTGACTTTACTCTTGGTATATAGTAACTCAGTATCTGCCTCTGGGCTCAATGGTCAATCCTCCAGAATGCTAAACGCAAGCAGCGCGAAAGCAGCCCGTTGGTAAATACGAGAAGCTACGAGCGCGGCCCCCCGCACATAGTTTGGTTGTACCCGGACGGGACCTGCAGATCGGAACGCCGTGATTGGCGAGTGTAGTGAGGAGAAAACACGTGCGATTAGCAAGAACGCTCGTCCGGTCTCGTTTGCATCCCCATGAAGCGCTAGCGTGGTTCAAGCGTAGCATGTTTTGTCAACAAGCCCAGTCAGCCACCTTACTAATTGGGCATGTCCTACTATATACGATTATTACATGAAACATCAAGCTATAACGCTGACTCTTAGATATCTCTAACGTAGACCATTATGTTATTATAATGGTGAAAAAGATATAGCACAAATTCTTAATTTTTCTTTACTTTCTTGAATTTAGTCATTCTGCATGTACCACTAGGGTGGGCCCGTTTTTGGTCAATCCTTCAGAATGGCCGGGTGGGTCACACTGTTACGCAAGAGACAGATAAAACCTGAATGTTGCTTGATACGTGTAGCTTTCTGTGCACAAATCAGTCATCACGAGATTGCACGCATCGCAGTTGCCTGTAAAACATACTCTGTATTTGAGCATGCCTTCGTATAACAGATATGCGTTTGATCGGCACACATGCATCAGCACCGTCGCCTTATTGTGGCTACCGAAGGTACCGCTAAATGATGTAGACTGCGTGGACACAGCGTCATTACACGTTATGTTAGGCCGATTCACGGATTTACATACACGAACGTATAAAAAATACAAGTGATACAATTAACGGGCACATAAGCATTGCGAACTAGCGCTCCACCGTAGCTGTGCTATGCTGTACGCCATGTAAGAGTACCCCGGAGCTACGCCTATATATATATATATATATATATATATATATATATATATATATCGCGCATACGAAAGCCTTTCGTATTTGTGTCCGACGCTTTGTTTTATTTTTCTGCTGACGACTGCCCGTCGTACTCTTTTCCGCCTATGCATTTCCTGTATATATATATATATATATATGTACACACAGGAAAAGAATAGCCGGAAAAGAGTACGACGGGCAGTCGTCAGCAGAAACATAGAACAAAGCGTCGGACACAAATATGAAAGGCTTTGGTATGCGCGAGCATGCATCTCATTGTTGACCAAACGTGACCTCAACCGGGCTACTGGTTCTTCAGGGAAGTATTTCGGTAAACGCATAATGAGAAAAAAAAGCTCCCCAGAGAACCAACAATGGCATAGGCGCAAATCTAAGCGCCCGTCCAGGGTCATTTGAACGGCCGGCACGTACGTAGTAATGGGAGTAGCATACGTCCTGGTGGTCAACGTCAGGGACAGCTGCCGCATGCTTACGATGCTGCCGCTTTCGCATCAAGCCCTTCTCTTCTTTCCTCGAATCGATTTCTCTGGGCATTGAAGCCAGGGCCTAGGATAGCTCCAAATTGCCCTTCGCATCCAAGGCTTCCGCGTGCATTGTTATATTACTCTAGGTAGTTATTTAGGAGTGTGTTCTTGATTTTTTTCTCTCATGTCGGCGAAGCTGAAGGTAATTAAAAAGAAACAGCACTGGAACGTAATATTGCAAGTAAAGCAAGAAGTTCGGGCTAGTTACTTCTCTATTACTGAGTGCAGCCTGCTAGAGGGGGAGAACAAGGGAACATGAAAGAGTGCTAACTTCAAACTTAGTGTATTCGTCACACCCGTAAATATTCAAACTTAGACCGAGGGGATAGAAAAAAATGAAACATAAGAAAACTTCTATTTTGTTGGCCGCTAAGCAATAATGAAGAAGATGCGATTCAGACTATGTCAAACGTGCGCCTTCAGGTATTACTCCTGACAAAGCAATTACATGTTCTTTGTTGGACCGCGATAACAACGGGAGGCTAGCACTTTCTCCTGTTACGTGCTACTTCCGCCATCTCTACAATCTGCTTAGTGACAATATAATCACTTTTATACAGTGCTTTGCACCTCCCCATTTCGGGTTTGTAAACATTGCCAGTCATAGCGATACGTTTTAAGACGATGTTAGAGTGCCGATGGCCCATTTCTTTTTGCCTGCGATGGTTTGGTTACCGGGAAGCTTAGAATATATGACGAAGAAATTACATTGACCATTATCATAACAACTGCAAGCATTTGGGCATCTCTGTTCTAATGAAAGGAGGTTCATATCAGGGTATGCTTTTCTTTTACATCGAGGGATATCGCTCCCTTGGTATGTTGTCAGCAGAAAGCGTAATAATGGCAGCGTCATATATGTCAGTTCTGACTACGCATGAAACATATCGGTATATTTCTGGAGCTTTGTGGTGAAGATTTTTCTGAGCCATGTGTTGACATCACAAGTTGTTACCTCTCGGTTGTCTGCATCTACACGCGCATATATATATAGAGCAATAAGCAACGACAAGCATGTGCATCAGCAAAATCACTTTCTGTATCACAAATGCTAACGCCTCGTGATTACCTTCTATTATTCTGAAAAGTCAGCTTTGACACTCTAGCTGCCCTCTATTAGATTTAGGAAACACTCATAAAAAATAACGTCAACTAAGCAAATGTATTGTGTTTATAGAGGAAATTCACGAGGATTCCATAAGACACCAAGATATCAAAAAGTACACCATATTTACTTCCAATGAACTAAGCAAAGATATTTGAAACAGCAAAGTACATCTGACGTCTGAATATCTATGTTCATCATTGTGCGAATATATATCCTTTTCTAGGAAATTTAATAATATTTGGGGTTTTACGTGCCAAAACCACTTTCTGATTATGAGGCACGCCGTAGTGGAGGACTCCGGAAATTTTGACCACCTGGGGTTCTTTAACGTGCACCTAAATCTAAGCACACGGGTGTTTTCGCATTTCGCCCCCATCGAAATGCGGCCGCCGTGGCCGGGATTCGATCCCGCGACCTCGTGCTCAGCAGCCCAACACCATAGCCACTGAGCAACCACGGCGGGTTTTCTAGGAAATTTACAGATATTCTTTTCCTGCTTTGTATATGCTACGATCTTGTCATTTCCCAATCACCACCCTGAACAAATTACTTATATATTCACTCAACTGAAAAACTGAAAAAGTGCAGAAAGGTTACTAGGCGATTAAACTTATAGTTGAAGCCAATGAAAGGCAATATCTTCCTCGGCAAGTTGGCGGTAAGAATGGAGTGTATGAACCATACGCTTTATTTTAAGAAGACGCACTTGAGCGACATTTGAGCGACATTAACGAGAGGTCTAATCACCTTTCAAATCTTTTTGATTAGTTATCATTACCATTCCCATCATCATCATAAGTATATTCACAATCATCACATATCAAGTGGCACGCACGCGTAACCTCAGGGGCACATAACCTGTAACCCACATCCGGTGGCGCCAGTGACATATAAAGTTAGACGGCCGCATCTTCGCGATCAACCCCCAAAAGAAGCTAGAAACAAGTTAGAAATAAGCATACTGGCTACACAAAATGGCAGTAACTCCTCAAGGAAGACATTGTGCCTAATATATGCTGTATGAAATAAAACCAAGGAAACGTATCTGCACTAAGGACTGTTTAAAGTCACGTTACCTAAGCAGTTTGTAGGAGCAACGCAGTGTCTTGACTGCCCATGTCTGCGGCAGCTGCTGCTGCTGTGTGTGTGCGTGCGCACGTTCGCGTGTGTGTGTGTGGCCCAGAGTGCAACGTTCTCAAGTGCATTGCCTGGAGAAAAGCTGCTGAAGTTGATGTTCATGAAGCAGGAATAACCCTTCTACTGAGAGCGTTTGCAAGCACTTTTGTTAGCCTGCTCCAGAGAGAGATATAACTTTGTGGTGTCCTTGACAGTGTTCAGGGGTGGCGGGGGTCGGGAGGCTAACCCCCAGTCCCGCTCTTCCTCAGACGGACGTCGTCGGCCATCCGTACGGCCCAGAGCTCCTCCTCTTGCTCCAAGTCGAGCAGCAATGTCTCCCACTGCTGGGCCGTAGTTATGATGCGTGTGTTAGTGCGGTAGGTCTTGGTGGGTGAGGCTGTGGAGCATTGTCAGATAAGGTGATCGAGGTCAGCGTGGGCCTCGCACGCTTCGCAGAGTAGAGAGTATGCATCGGGGTAAATGCGGTTGTAAAGCATGGGGTTCGGCAAATTTCGCGTCTGAAGGAGTCGCCTAGTGGTGGATTATATATTTATTCAGTGTTTCGTGTGCTGGGGGGTAGCGTAACCGCTCTCTGCGGTACTGGGGGAGAAGTTCTCTGAACGTCACCATTCGGTGCCGCGCGTGACCGCGATGCAGAAAAAAGGGCTGGTAGGGATCGAAGACTCAGGAGAAGGATGATGCGCCCGTTGTGCGAGAGCTCGGGCGGCATCGTGGGTGGCTTGGTTTCCAGCCAGACCCGAGTGACCAGGGGCCCAGATGATCTGGACTCGGCGTTGCCTTGGGGGAGGAGTGCCAGAGAGTATCTTCTGCGCGTGGGTCACTATCAGTCCTCTTGTGTAGTTGCGAATGGCCGTTTTTGAGTCGCTGATGATGCAGTGTGCATTGGTAGCCGCATAGGCCAAAGCGATGGCAATTTTTTTCCTTCTTCGGGTTGCTTGGTGAGTATTAATGCGGCCGCAGCGAGGCGGTACTGCGAGCCCGCCACTGCGACGACCACCGTGGAGTTTTGGTTGGGGTATTCCGCTGTGCCCACGTAGGCTATGTCAGCGGCTTGGTTGTAGCGCGTTTATAGTTGTTTAGCTCTTTCTGCACGTCTCCAGCGTATCATGCGTGGATTAAATTCTACCGCTACGCATGGCTAAAGTACGCGCATACCTCAGTGCCTGCAGGCACAGGTGCACTTAAAGAGTGCGCAAATGTTTTTTAGCACGGTTTAGCATAGCGCCTTACATGAAGTTTTTGAGGGCTAGGGCTCCCTTGCTTTAGTCAACATGGCACTCACACGGACCTTGTAGCCACTGAGTGCCTGCTCAGCGATAAGTCACTGTAGTCACAGTCGTGTAGAATGTCAACTAGACGTTTCGCAAATTCACATCAAGAGCCTCACATTGATGGTGGAAGCAAGATTGATGAGGCGTGAACACCTCGACAAACTTGCACGATCGTCATCTCCAGTTATACACTGACTGCTTTGAAGAAAAGAGAATGGATGTATTGCTGCCTCTTACTTGGTCGCTGTATTCGATGTGCCATGGGCTGCCGCACTTGATCCCGTCTTGCTGCCTATTGTATGTGAAACGATTGCCATTGAAGCAGACATACAGAAACTGTAGTCCTAGCAGCTTCCCCCTGCTGCTCTCTTTTCAGGCAACAAAGCTGCGCTGCAGTTATTACACCGAGTATTTCGCTTTCACAAGAGCAGCATCGTACAGTTTTTATTATCGTCATTATCTTAAGCAACAGCCACAGGTAAATTTTTATGCCCACAACAAGACTAAGGTATTCTCCAGGGACCTCCACTTGCCCTAGTAATGCCCTAGCGGATTTCAATTTATGGTGGCAAGTTTACTAAATCCATCGAACCGCTTAATTCTCTGCCATCCTCGACGCGATCCCCTACCCATCGCACCTATTGTGTACCTCTAATTGGTCACCGGTTATCTACCCATCACGCTACATGCCTTATTCAGCTCGATGCTTCTTCTTTAGTTTAAACAGAATATTGGCTACCTCCATTTCCCTCTAACCCCCACCGCCTTCTTCGCAATTCTTGAAATCACGTCTAAATTTTCTTTGTGACATCGCTAGTTGCAAGGACATTAACTTATTCTTGAGGTTGTTTGTTAACATTCGAAGTTTCTGGCCCGTATTTTAATGTGGTGAAAGACGATGACGGCTGATACACACGAGGTGCGACGTGGGCCTCAGCAAGCAAGCAAGCGGGCCATAACGAAGCATCATGTTTGACAGAAAAAGAGAAAGGAGCAGAAGGCACCCGCTAACGGGCAGCTGCGGCCACGAAGGCCGACAGACCGAGCCCAGTAAGGTTCGTGCAACCAGCCCCGCGAAGGCTACCCAGGCGTACCGCTGGGCAGGCTCTTGACGAGTCGCAAGCCCATGTCGCGAGGCCCTGCCCGCATCCGCGTATTGTCGGCTCCAGGGATCAAGTTGCCATAGTGCCAGTTACTCAGAGCCACGGCCCGAGCGACTTTTCATAAAATTGCTTCTGCCACGAACCCGGTTGTCCTCCATGCTGTCTCCGCCGTAGACCTCGTGCTTCGGTCGACGAAGCTGACTGCCAAACGGGGGCGAACTGAACAGGAACGTATGCCGCGACGCCAGGACGTCGAGTGTTAGTGGAAGAGTCACTTGAGCTGTGCGGTACGCCGCGTAGCTAGGACCTCGCACGTTAGAGGATAGCCTGTGTAAGTGAATCTTGTTGGCATCTGTATAAGAGTACTTGTGATAATATCTCCGCCTATTCAACCCGTCCGATTATTGCCTTCGTTTCTTTCCTCACCGCATGAGACGTCAGCAAACGTGATAGTCGGCGTTCTTACTCTACAATTAGTACTGGAAGAATGCAATGATACTACAATTCTTTTCAAGAACAGCGGAAAGCAGTGGGTCAGGATTTGGTAATGCTTGCCGTGTTCTTTCCTACCAATTGTTATTTTTCCGGGAAATGTCTGCTCAAGATCACAGTCACCTGTGAATACCTCACCTTTAGATGAAGATACTTTCACACAGATTCATAGGCTGGCCAACAATAATTAATTATTGTACTCTTGCTAGGCTGTTGAACATTACCTTCATCTTCTGCATAATAATTTTCATCCTTATTGTTAAATTTTCGTGGCTCCATGTGTTGGAACTTGTCCCCAGCATTGCTGAGCAGGACAATGTCGCCTGCAAAGTGTAGGCTGTTGAGATAATTTTCGTTGATCCTCACTGCTACTTCCCAGTCTTATTGTTTGCGTACTTCTTCCAAGATTGCTCTGAATGCTATAGGAGAGATTGTGTCTCTCTGTGTCAACCTTTTGTTGAACGGTACATTTCCGCTGTTCTTGAGAATTACGGTAGCTGTTCTGTCGTTATTGGATATTTGCCAAGATATTCGCTAAGATGGCTGTACTACGTCATCGTGCACTGCCCAAATGATTGCTGGCATCTTTATAGAATTAAATGCATTTTCGTCATCTATGGAAGCCATATAGAGAGGTTTATTGTACTTTTCACATTTTCAGCTAACAGATTGATGACATGGATATGAGGTATTGCAAAATAAACCTTCCAGAAGCGAGCCCACTTTCTTGGTTGTTTGAAGTCAAATGTCGCCCTCATTCTGTTAGAAATTACATTGGTGCATATCTTGTGCCTTTCTGCAATGAAACCCCTTCTGATGGGTTAATGATTCTTCAGTTCTTCAACGTCTGCCTTCTTCCGCATTAGTGTAACGTTGGAATTCTTCCGGCTTCCTTGTGCAGTGAACTGGATAGACTAGATATGATACTGAAGTGCAAGAGAGACCCGCACTCAAGCGCAAGTGACATTTTGTTCCCGCGAGGATAACAGATCTTTAGGAGACCGATGCGTTAACCCCTCCTAAATACTGTAGTATTGTAGTATTTATAATAGAAGTGCTAATTCATACTTATGGCTTCAGTTTTGATAACGGACCAGCTGTAGCTTTCCGTGTCGAGATCCTAGTATAAACAGGTGCTGCTGTTACCAGATGGCGTTTCACGGGCTTCAGACAGTACCGCGTGAGAAACGTGGTGTTCGCGCGGAGAAATTTGCGGGTACCTTTCGAGTGGTTTGGTCCGCCCGCTGCAAGCAACAGCTCCTCCACCACTTTGCTTATTGATATCGCGCAGAAGCAGTGATAACGCCATCGTACATTTTTATGGAAGCCTCCACGCCGCGTTCGCGGGCAAGCCGCCGACAGGCGCTCGAGTGGCACTAAGGCGGGTGCTTTCTCTCTCGTTTTTCACAACATAGCAGATTACACCAACACCATGCGTGCCCTTAAAAATATTTTGGTGTTCTCATTTCACAGTTATGTCCTACATTGTGCTCCACATGGCGTGACATGTTCTTCGACGCACCCCGTAACGTAGGTTAAAGCCGCAATCGCGGTAGAGCAAATCGCATGCTCAGTGTATATGCGCCAACCTGGATGAGACGGCTTCTTTGCGAGTCCCAACAGCGGAAGTGCCGAACAGGTTAACTGAAACGTTGACACCTTTCACCACATTCGCTGCGAAGCATTTACCATGGATTTCAATAGAGCATGGGCTGTGCAAAAGCAATAATGTGTTAATTACGTTGTGCGCAAGTTCCGACAGGCGTTTGCAATGATTTCCCGCCGATGTGTGCATTCGAACACTTTCAACGCAGGCACATATTTCGACATATTAAAAAAAACATAAATCTAGTGTGCCATAACTTCACGTCAAAAAAATTATTCCTTCCTTCTTATCCCGTTACGAGCTAATCTTAAACACAGTATGTGACGCGCAGCTAAGGCCGCGCACAAAACGGCGCCTTGAAAGCCCAGGCAAAGCACAGAGGTCCATCAATCTTGCGCGCGTACGGCTTTTTTTTTTCTGCGTACTGTGCCACACTTCAGCGTATAAAGCATCTCAAGCGCTACTTTCTTCTAGTTCTTTGAACTAAACTTCCTCCAGACTCAGGAAAGAAAAATGAATTACTTTGGAAGAAAAAATCTCACAGTGGCGTTCACAATAGTGCGTTTTTGCTTTCCTGTACCAAAGCAATCACTCATCGTAACGACCATGCCCAGCGTGCAAGAAGTCCGTGCATTCTGAGCAGTATCCTGTCCTCAAACTGGTGAACAAAGTTCTAGAATACAAGAAAAGGCAAAAAGGTTATGAAAGGTCATGCGAAAATTTCGGAGGTGCAGCACCGTATCTGCAGCAGCTATACACCCTTTCCATCATGGTTGGATTGCTGATGCTAAGTAAAGGAAGCATGCATTCTATAGGGAATGTCCTCGCATCTTTTGGTAGTGTATGTGAGCCTTCCGGGATCTGGCATCACACCCACCCTCTCAGAGACACAGCAGGATTGACAGTCGTAAACACCAACACAAATTTTAACATAATCCTATTTTATGCTAAACTGGTTATTATTGAGGAGCGCGGAACTTAGCTAGAGAAATAAATCTTCCAGTAAGTGAAAAGATTGAAGCTTAAAAACTTGAATTTAGCCAAAAATGGAAACCGATCTTACTAAGCATTTTCAAATAGAAAGCTAAATGAAGCACAGATACAAGGTATGAAATGAAAATGATATAGCTGTAGTATAACACAAGCATGAAGCTCTTGTCCTAGCATTTTTCTTTTATGCCGTCGCCTGTGTCTACTTCACATCAGAACATTGAAATCCTGTATGACGCGGTTTGCGATAAAATATGTACCTACAATATCAGAACAAGTGTGATTTTCAAGCAGCAGACACTTCATTTGTGAGGCTTCCAGTGACTTCACTTATGGCGCTAAAACTGTCCTGTTCTTGAAAGACTCAGAAATATCGGGGATCCCCTTACTAGTACATAAAGTGCTGTGGTTTTTCCCCTTTCTTTCTTTACTATAGGTGTTAGTACAAACGGCAAAGAGTCCCGAATGTCCTAGTTGTGTTACGCTGCATTGTAAACATTTAGGGCGATAAGCATTAGCGACATTTTAACCGGCATCTTTTACCCAATCTGGTCTTTGTTTATCCCTTAACGTTACACCTATCATTCTTCTTTCTATAGCTCGTTGCGTCGTCCTGAATTTAAGTACAACCCTTTTCGTAAGCCTCCAGGTTTCTGCCCCGTACGTGAGTACTGGTAAGACACAGTTGTTATAAACTTTTCTCTTGAGGGATAATGGCAACCTGCTGCTCATGATCTGAGAATTCCTTCCAAGCGCACCCCAGCCCATTCTTATTCTTCTGATTATTACAGTCTCATGATCCGGATCCGCAGTCACTACCTGTCCTAAGTAGATGTATTCCCTTACCACTTCCACTGTCTCACTAACTATCGTAAACTGCTGTTCTCTTCGGAGACTGTTAAACATTACTTTAGTTTCCTGCAGATTAATTTTTAGACCCACCCTTCGGCTTTGCCTCTCCAGGTCAGTGAGCATGCATTGCAGTTGGTCCCCTGAGTTACTAAGCAAGGCAATATTATCAGCGAATCGCAAGTTATTAAGGTATTCTTCATTACCTCTTATCCCCAATTCTTCCCAATCCAGGTGTCTGAATACTTCCTGTAAACACGCTGTGAATAAAAATTGAAG